>NC_142729.1:14348225-14712144 GCF_055471065.1 Atractosteus spatula
CTTCAGTCTCACAACAGCTGGTGTTTGCAGATTGTGTGGACATGTAACAAAAGCATGATGGACAATTTCTGAATCTCATTTGAAAGAAACAAGCACAGTCAGGCCACCTCCTTTGAGGCGGCTGATATCGAGGGGTGGATATCGATCAAGCTGGTGTAGATGGATACACTGCTCAATAACACACACCAGATCAGCAATAAGCCTTCTACCCTTCCATTTTCTTACTGCTTCTTTCAATTCAAGGTGGGGTCTATCCCATCAAGCACTGGGGCACAAGGCAGGGTACACCCTGGACGGGACGCCAGTCCATCACAGGGCGCGCACACACTCACACCGGGGCGAGTTTTCCCAGAAGCCCAGCTTTCCCAGAATGAACCCACCAGCATGTCTGTGGACAGTGGGAGGGACCCAGAGGAAACGCACACGGACCACGAGAGAACATGCAGACTCCACACAGACAGCTCCTCGGGTCCAGAATCGAACCCCGGGCCCCCAGCCCTTTCCCTTTCTAAGTCAATCAGGACGTTGTGGCGGGACGCTTGTCACAGGGCACAGAGCCAAGTCCAGCTGAAGGCCTCTGGACGTTCTCAAGCCAGCATGTCGGCAGTTTGCTCTGAGAAAGCCACGAATCCTTTACGAGCCAATAACTTAGAGGTGGGTCGGAATGGAGATGAGTAGACCCCCTCCACAAAACTCCAGGATTGAGGGTGGGGGGATGTCAGAGAGAGATTCGTTCTGGACGAATGTCACTGAGACACTCTCCCCCTCCTCCAGTCAGAGCTCACTCTCCTGTCAGGCGCTGTGGAGCCCAATGATGTCACTGAAACACCCCTTCCCCCCACCCAGTCAAAGTTCACTCTCCTGTCAGACGCTATGGAGCCCAATGATGTCACTGAGACTCCCCTTCCCCCCCCACCCAGCCACAGTTCACTCTCCTGTCAGGCGCTGTGGAGAAGCAGTGAGGTCACTAAGACACGCCCGCTCCTCTTCCAGTCAGGGCTCACTCTCCTGTCAGGCGCTGTGGAGCGCAGTGATGTCACTGAGAAACGCCCCCTCCTCCAATCAGACCTCACTCTCCTGTCAGGCGCTGTGGAACAAGGTGGCAAATGTCTCTGATGAGGCAGGTGCGTGAGAGGTGCTTTCTCAGTTTCCAAATAGGTTGTGATTTCAGACAGCAATCGGATAGACAAAAGTTTAACTGGCATTTCCAAATTGTAATTGACTTTAAACTGAAGTCTGCCTATTCAGAAGGTCAAAAAACATGAGCCATCTCTAGCTACAGGAGGATTGCAGACATCAGGCACTGGGGGCAGCGTTGAGCTTACTAGCGGGAGTCGTGCTGTAATTAACCATCCTGTCTGGGCAGCTCTTGTGACTGGCTGGTCAGTGGTCACCCTGTCTCTGGGCAACGTGTCCCTGCTCTTGGGGATTGAGGGCAGTTTCAAGTCCCAGACTCCCGACCCACGTCTCTCACGAACCGAACAAAAACTTGCACATGTTTAATAAGCATTTCTATAACTCGTGTTTATAATATTTAATACGTGTTTCTATAATTAATGAGTGTCGCCACTTTTGATAACTTGTGTACGGGTTTGCTATGGTTTCACTAGTATTTAATAGTTACGATCAATGTTTTAAGACAAAGACAAAAAAATCGTACAGTATATTTATGAGTATTACAAAGTGAGTGTGTGGAACCTCACCTATCTTTGCTAAATGTTTACTAAATCTTTTACATAGTTTTATAAGTACAAACAAGGAAGAGCACCTAGATTTCTCTGTGATGTATTTTGATATTTTATGACAACCCGATGAGTGTGTTTCCTAAATAGTTTGCAGAACGATTTTTATTAGGATTCTTTTTTGTTTTCCTTTTTGTAATAGGATGCTTAAAAGAGATTAACCATTTATTATATCTACAGTATCTATACCAATCTACCGCTGCTAAGCTCCACCCCTCTCATCACATATGTAATGAGCACGTTTTCATCCCATCCAATGGGGAGATAGTGGGGGCGGGGTTGTGGCCAGGCCCCTCCCACTGTGATGCAGGCTGCTTTGTTCATTAACATTGTGCTTCACATCCATTCTCCCAGCGTCGATCGGTTCTCTGAAATGACAGCTGTTCCAGCAGCGACTCTAAAGTCGCTGCTGATGGAAAAATTCTGGTAGGCACGCAGACTGCAGGTGTGTGTTCGTTCTTGTTCAGTGTCCAGCCAGAAAAGATGATGTCACCTGCTCTTATAAATGATGTTAACTTGTTATAACCTGCTCCTGGGTCTGATCTTCACTCGTAACGAGACCCCCAGCCCCAAACAACAGACAAAACAAAGTGAACTCCCCCCCCCCCCTCTCCTGGAGCTAAAGCATTCTTATATCTCTGGAGAGAATCCAGAAGGAACGGGCCTGCTATCTGATTTAGCGCTCATCAGCTCCTTTAAAGACGATTCCTGAAACGTTTGGAAGGGACTCCGATCAGTACCCGGTTTCCCATCAGGCACTGCAGGCACAGAGCCTAGGGACCTAGGAAACGTTGAGGGCCCCACGAAGGAGGGACACACTGGCGACTCACGGGACGGCTCTAGGGGCTCCAGATCAATAATCACACGCTCTCTAGCGGCTGTTCTAGAAACTAGAGGTCTCGAAATGCCTTGCGATCGGCTCTAGGGGCTCCAGATCAATAATCACACGCTCTCTAGCGGCTGTTCTAGAAACTAGAGGTCTCGAAATGCCTTGCGATCGGCTCTAGGGGCTCCAGATCAATAATCACACGCTCTCTAGAGACTGTTCTAGAAACTAGAGGTCTCGAAGTGACTTGCGATCGGCTCTAGGGGCTCCAGATCAATAATCACACGCTCTCTAGAGGCTGTTCTAGAAACTAGAGGCACCGAAGTGACTTGCGATCAGCTCTAGGGGCTCCAGATTAATAATCCCACGCTCTCTAGAGACTGTTCTAGAAACTAGAGGCACCGAAGTGACTTGCGATCGGCTCTAGGGGCTCCAGATCAATAATCACACGCTCTCTAGAGGCTGTTCTAGAAACTAGGGGTATCGAAGTGACGGGCGCTCGGCTCGCCCCATCAATCACGGGGTTCGGCATGAAGAACAGTTTCAAGAGGGTCATCCCATCGGCGCCCCCCCCCTCTTTGTGCACGTTTCGGAGTGACAGTGCCCCCGGGGTGGGGGGTCTACGCCCCCCCCAGTCCCAGCCCTGACGCCAACGGCGCTGTGACTGCAGGTTTTCGGAACCTTACGTCACGTCCATCGCCTTCCCCTCTTCCCAGCCCAGATGGGGGGGGAGGCGAGAATGAAGAGGTAGCAGCTACGCTCAGGGGACACCCTTACGAGACCCGAGAGATGGGGCTTATTGGCAGGTTGTTGGAGGGGGTTGGTAGAGCAGGCAGGAGCTGGGCACAGATCGCAGGAACAGCTTCTTTCAGGTGAGTTGCATGCAAAAGCAGCCATATCACTGCAACTCCCCACTGGCAGCCCCACTGGAGCTCAGCAGGTGTGAGCCTGGCCAGTACCTGGAGGGGAGACTCCTGGGAAAGCTGAGGCTGCTGCTGGAAGAGGTGTCAGTGGGGCCAGCAGGGGGCGCTCACCCTGCGGTCCATGTGGGTCCTGATGCCCCAGTATAGTGACGGGGACACTAGACTGTAAACAGGCGCCGTCCTTCAGATGAGACGTAAAACCGAGGTCCTGACTCTCTGTGGTCATTAAAAATCCCAGGGTGTTTCTCGAGAAGAGTAGGGGTGTTACCCCGGTGTCCTGGCCAAATTTCCCCCCTGGCCTTCTAATAACCCCCCACTCTGAACTGGCTCCATCACTCTGCTCTCCTCCCCACTGAGAGCTGGGGTGTGGGGAGCGGACTGGCGCCTCATCCAGGTGGGGGGTACACACTGCTGGGGGTGGAGGGGATCCCCATGACCTGTGAAGCGCTTTGAGTGGAGGGTCCAGAAAGGCGCTATATAAGTGTAAGCAATTATTATTAAAAAGGTTCCCTTGTCTCAAAGCAGCCTGCGTCACAGTCGTCAGCCTCAAAGACTCGCTACCCGACCTCTGAACTCCTTAGGTCAATGTTTGGCCAATTTCCTGAACCTTTTTACTGTATGTTGTTGAGTGCAATAAACACGGTCTGTGCAATAACTACTGAAACAGCTGTTGGGCTCCTGATTCTTTTGGGTAACATCTCGTGTTACCCGGTTACCCAGCTTGCCTATTTACCCAGATGGGGAAATGGAAAGTCTCCTTTTCAGGCGGGTGAAAAAAGACGTCACACCACACTGTCCCGTTAACGAGAAAAGAAAACAGCTTTTTTTTTTCAGCTTTAAAACACAGCAGAAGATCATTCTCCCAGTCCAAAACAGAGAAATAAAACAAATGGGCCGTCGACGAGTGAGATAGATACCTATCACCCATAGAAGATGAAAATAAAATATAACAAGCGATCAATTCCATCCATTTTCTTACTGCTTCTTCCAGTACAGGGTCGCCTGGGAGCTGGAGTCCATCTATGGGATCAAAGGCAGGGTACACCCTGGATGGGACACCAGTCCATCACACACACACACACTCACACCAGGGCCAGTTTTCCCAGGAGCCACTTCACCTCCCAGCGTGCCTCTGGGCTGTGGGAGGAAACCCGTGTAAACATGAAGAGAACATGCAAACTCCCCACGGACAGCACCCCAGGAATTGATCGCAGGGCCTCCCAAACAATCGATTATCTGTCCAAATTCGGGAGGTTCATCGCCGCGGCGATAAGGGATAACCCAGTTGTAGTTAAATTGAGGCCCAGATGGAGGGAGCTCAGATTCTCTGTGCAAGGGGCGGTCATAATTTTCTGAAGTGAATACACCGGCCTTCTGCACGGCTTGCTGCAGAGGTCAGCCAGCGGTGGCTGTTTTGCTCCTGTCATGGTGATGTCTGCCTTCACCACCCTGCTCAACCTGTTCCCAGGTTGTGTGCGTTCAGGTTTACCGCGGTGTGTCAAAACAGAGTCAGCCAAGGGTGGTGGGAGTGTGGAACAAGCCGCCCAGCCCTGTGGTCGAAGCTGATACCCTGTCTCCTTTCAAGAAACAGTTGGGTGAGCTCCTCAGAGCGTGTTAGAAGGTACTTCTTTACACCAAGGGTGGTGGGAGTGTGGAACAAGCCGCCCAGCCCTGTGGTCGAAGCTGATACCCTGTCTCCTTTCAAGAAACAGTTGGGTGAGCTCCTCAGAGCGTGTTAGAAGGTACTTCTTTACACCAAGGGTGGTGGGAGTGTGGAACAAGCCGTCCAGCCCTGTGGTCGAAGCTGATACCCTGTCTCCTTTCAAGAAACAGTTGGGTGAGCTCCTCAGAGCGTGTTAGAAGGTACTTCTTTACACCAAGGGTGGTGGGAGTGTGGAACAAGCCGCCCAGCCCTGTGGTCCAAGCTGATACCCTGTCTCCTTTCAAGAAACAGTTGGGTGAGCTCCCCAGAGCATGTCAGAAGGTACTTCTTTACACCAAGGGTGGTGGGAGTGTGGAACAAGCCGCCCAGCCCTGTGGTCGAAGCTGATACCCTGTCTCCTTTCAAGAAACAGTTGGGTGAGCTCCCCAGAGCAAACGGTTTCTTTTTCTAGACGTCTGGGAACACGCATCACTACGCGAAGAGTAGCAGGGGTATGGGACAACCCCCCCCCCCCAGGTGTCTGGGAAATGAAAAGTCTTGAAGCTGATTTGCGCTGGGGCATTATGCGCGGGTGATGGGTTAGAGATGGAGCCCTGTCGTTAGTAACCTTGTGTCCTCGGGGGCTGAGTTGAGTCAATAGCCCGGAAATCAGGAAGTCCTGTCCTCGGATTTCAGATCCAGCCGCTGGCAGGTCCGGCGGACTCCCAGGAGACGCTCACCAGCTCGGCGTTCCGAATACGGCAGGGAGCTGCGGATCTAGCTGGAGTCAGGGGGGGGAGGAGGGATTGGGGATTAACTCAGCGCGTTGGGCAGTGCCATGAATTCCGCAGAGAGCTCCGGCGGCGTAAATAGAGGCAGACAGTGACGATCCGCAGGCGGGAAAGAGGGAGGGGAGGGGAGGGAGAGGATCGTCAGCGAGGACCAACATGGACGGGACGGGACGGGGGGAGAATCAGGAAAAAGGAGAGGGGGAGGGGGAGGAGTCAGGAGGCAGAGAGAGGGGTGCAGGAGATGGGGGGGCAGATCAACAGGAGGAGGAGGAGGAGAGAAGGGCAGGGCGGGGAGGGAGGAAGGAAGCAGGAGAAAGTCTGGGAGAGGTGGTTGTGTCCGGGCGCTCAGGGACTACTAACGACAACGCCCCCCCGTGGCAGCAGGTTGGTGTCAGAGCAGCAGGATCGGACTGTGGAAGCGTGGAGGGGGGGGGGGTGGCTTGATGTGCAGGAAACACGCCTCTGCACCCTTCCCCGGCCAGATCGCCAGGATAGGGGTGCAGACCGATGAGCCTCCGGTCCCCTGAAGAGTTTTCATATTCCTGTCCTGAACCTGCAAGCGAACACGTCTTCCAATCTCAGCTATCCAGTGCACATCCTGGAAGCCGCCATCTTGAACCTTAACCTGCAGTTCAGGGGTAGAAATTCACTATAAGAACACTTGCTCCTTGATCTCCTCCAGCCGGGTTTCTTTTTAAAGAAGTCAGGCCAGCAGCCGCGCGGCTGGGGCAGCTCGGTCCACGCTCCCCCCACCCTTTGTGTAAAGGCCACCTGCCCTTCAGTCCGAAGGGCACTCCCGCGGAGTTCCCACGTGGGCCCCCCCTGGTTCGTGTGTCAATGCTGGGGACGTCCGGGGGATGGGGGGGGGTTGATTTTGTAGTAGTCTCCTCTGTTCAAGACTGAAGAGATTCAGTTCCCGCCGCCTGTCAAAACCAAGATCAATTAACAGCGGATGCAGTGGACACCTCTGGCTGATATTACAGGATATGGCTGAATACAACGGCCACGATCACGTTTTGGAACTCCTTCGCGCCCGTTTCATTTGGAACGGGAGAATGCACAACATCTCGTGCTCCTAGCGTTAACCACACTACAGACGAAGCTGCTCTTCCCCCTACCCCCCCCCCCCCCCCCCCCTCCTAGATCCTGTACCGTTGAGTGACGGACCAGTCATTACCAGAGAACAACAGCCCGTGCTCCAACAGTGGGATTACCGGTGTCTGAGTGCATTTGCAGGAAGATCACAGCGATTAAAACTGCCATTTAAGCTTTTAGCCTCTGCGGACTAAGCACATCCTATCAGCAAACAGGCAGAACCTGGATGAAGGAGCTTTCTTAATCCTACAAATGCAATTGATCAGAAGACTGAATCCCAGGCTTCCAGTGGGCTTTTCCCACTGACCTGTTTTCCCAGGTGCTCCTGCAAAAGACACTTGCTGTCAGCATCTAGTCCTCCTGTTGAGAATAGTTGTGCTTCTGAAGCACAGGGTTTGAGCAAAGCATTCAGCATGATGTTTTTCGATCTTATAGGAGCACCATGTCCCAGGCGCAAGAGGGGAGTTTTGCTGGTGCTCTGTTGTTTGCCCGATGCCCACTGTTTCTTCAAGGGATCAGATGTACTCTGTCGTAGCCCGGGTACGAGAGGGAGGGCCCGCTGTCATGTTAGCTGGCTTTTGTCAACAGTGAGGAAACAACAAAAACTCAGAGCTGACACTCCTGTTCGTGTGCAGAGCTGACACTCCTGCTAGTGTACAGACCCCACACTCCTGCTAGTGTACAGACCCCACACTCCTGCTAGTGTACAGAGCTGACACTCCTGATAGTGTACAGAGCTGAGTGAAACTCCTGCTAGTGTACAGAACAGACACCCCTGCTAGTGTACAGAGCTGAGTGACACCCCTGCTAGTGTACAGAGCTGAGTGACACTCCTGCTAGTGTACAGAGCTGACACTCCTGCTAGTGTACAGAGATGACACTCCTGCTAGTGTACAGAGCTGACACTCCTGCCAGTGTACAGAGCTGAGTGACACCCCTGCTAGTGTACAGAGCTGAGTGACACTCCTGCTAGTGTACAGAGCTGAGTGTCACTTCTGCTAGTGTACAGAACTGAGTCACTCCTGCTAGTGTGCAGAACAGACACTCCTGCTAGTGTACAGAGCTGAGTGACACTCCTGTTAGTGTTAAGAGCTGACACTCCTGCTAGTGTGCAGAACAGACACTCCTGCTAGTGTACAGAGCTGAGTGACACTCCTGTTAGTGTACAGAGCCGACACTCCTGCTAGTGTACAGACCCCACACTCCTGCTAGTGTACAGAACAGACACTCCTGCTAGTGTACAGAGCTGAGTGACACTCCTGTTAGTGTTAAGAGCTGACACTCCTGCTAGTGTACAGAGCTGACATTCCTGCTAGTGTACAGACCGACACTCCTGCTAGTGTACAGACCGACACTCCTGCTAGTGTACAGAGCTGACACTCCTGCTAGTGTACAGACCCCACACTCCTGCTAGTGTACAGAGCTGACACTCCTGCTAGTGTACAGAGCTGACACTCCTGCTAGTGTGCAGAGCTGACACTCCTGCTAGTGTACAGAGCCGACACTCCTGCTAGTGTACAGAGCTGACACTCCTGCCAGTGTACAGAGCTGACACTCCTGATAGTGTACAGAGCTGAGTGACACTCCTGCTAGTGTACAGAACAGACACTCCTGCTAGTGTGCAGAACTGAGTCACTCCTGCTAGTGTGCAGAACAGACACTCCTGCTAGTGTACAGAGCTGAGTGACACTCCTGTTAGTGTACAGAGCTGAGTGTCACTTCTGCTAGTGTACAGAACTGAGTCACTCCTGCTAGTGTGCAGAACAGACACTCCTGCTAGTGTACAGAGCTGAGTGACACTCCTGTTAGTGTTAAGAGCTGACACTCCTGCTAGTGTGCAGAACAGACACTCCTGCTAGTGTACAGAGCTGAGTGACACTCCTGTTAGTGTACAGAGCTGACACTCCTGCTAGTGTACAGAGCCGACACTCCTGCTAGTGTACAGACCCCACACTCCTGCTAGTGTACAGAACAGACACTCCTGCTAGTGTACAGAGCTGAGTGACACTCCTGTTAGTGTTAAGAGCTGACACTCCTGCTAGTGTACAGAGCTGACATTCCTGCTAGTGTACAGACCGACACTCCTGCTAGTGTACAGACCGACACTCCTGCTAGTGTACAGAGCTGACACTCCTGCTAGTGTGCAGACCCCACACTCCTGCTAGTGTACAGAGCTGACACTCCTGCTAGTGTACAGAGCTGACACTCCTGCTAGTGTGCAGAGCTGACACTCCTGCTAGTGTACAGAGCCAACACTCCTGCTAGTGTACAGAGCTGACACTCCTGCCAGTGTACAGAGCTGACACTCCTGATAGTGTACAGAGCTGAGTGACACTCCTGCTAGTGTACAGAACAGACACTCCTGCTAGTGTGCAGAACTGAGTCACTCCTGCTAGTGTGCAGAACAGACACTCCTGCTAGTGTACAGAGCTGAGTGACACTCCTGTTAGTGTACAGAGCTGACACTCCTGCTAGTGCACAGACCCGACACTCCTGCTAGTGTACAGAGCTGACACTCCTGCTAGTGTACAGACCTGAAACTCCTGCTAGTGTGCAGAGCAGAGTGTCACTCCTGCTAATGTACAGAGCTGACACTCCTGCTAATGTGCAGAGCTGACACTCCTGCTAGTGTGCAGAGCTGAGTGTCACTCCTGCTAGTGTACAGAGCTGACACTCCTGATAGTGTACAGAGCTGAGTGACACTCCTGCCAGTGTACAGAGCTGACACTCCTGCTAGTGTACAGAGCTGAGTGACACCCCTGCTAGTGTACAGAGCTGACACTCCTGCTAGTGTACAGAGCTGACACTTCTGCTAGTGTACAGAGCTGACACTCCTGCCAGTGTACAGAGCTGACACTTCTGCTAGTGTACAGAGCTGAGTGACACTCCTGCCAGTGTACAGAGCTGACACTCCTGCTAGTGTACAGAGCTGAGTGACACTCCTGCCAGTGTACAGAGCTGACACTCCTGCCAGTGTGCAGAACTGACACATAGACTCCGGCTCCCCAGCGACTCTGTGCTGGACAAATTCTGATTATTATTAATAATAATAATAATAATAATAATAATGACGCGATAACGTCACGGCGACCGACGAACTGGTCCCCCCGGCGTCGCGAAGCCCGAGGCGGCGGCGGCGGCGCCTCCGTCGACCGACCTGCGTGCGCGCGCTGCTGAACGGGCCTCGTGCCAGCCGGGGGGGGGCTATAAAGCAACAGCTGTAGACCCATGTCGCCCTCGGCCGCCCCCCCCCCCCGAGCGCCCTATCTCTGTGTTCCCGAGAAGCGCCGCGTGTTTGTCCATGGCGGTATTATGAGGCGATACTGTTAAACAAAGGAAATTGAAGCGGCTGATTTCAGTCATGAAGTCGCACGGCCGGTTTATTTCGGTTTATTATGAAGTCGGTTTATTTCCGTCAGCAGGCGTCAACTGCAAAGAAACAGGCCGAAAAGGTTTTCTTCCAGGCTGGAAAGAGCAGAAACGCAACGTTTCGGCTAATTCCCCGCTGCCCCCGACGCATTTTTAAAAAAAAAAAATGTATTTATGCTTAACGAAAGATCAAAAACTACAAAAACGTCGAAATAGTCTGCAACTACCCCCCTTTCGTCCATTTTAAAACGCTCCAATAAATAATTGAATATGGTGTTCGATGGGGCTGAAACGTATCAGAACAGCTGTTTCCGACGCAGTTAGCGATCAGGTGAGCTCCGTTCAACAGCGCCACGAAAAAAACAGGAATTCAGGATTGATAGATTTGTTGTTGTTTTTTTTTTTTCCTAGAATGGATAATGGCACCGATAAACACGACCCGTTGACTTCCACAGGAAAAGGCCCGTCTACAGGAGTCCGACTCGCAGACGGGACTGGACAGCGCTGCCTGCACCAACACCCCCCTCACAGCTCCCCACAACGTTATGCTGAATTTTGCCCCGGGAGGGAATCGGAGCTGAGAGGCGATCCTATCGTCAGACAGTGTGGGGGGGGGGGGGGGGGGTGAGCATTGCTACTTTAGCAGACCTGGGCCACCTGGGTTCAATTCCTGGGGTGCTGTCTGTGGGGAGTTTGCGTGTTCTCCCTGGAGTCACATGGGTTTCCTCCCACAGTGCAGAGACAAGCTGGTGGGGTCCCTGGCCCGGGTGAGGGTGGGTGAGTGAGAGTGAGAGTGAGAGTGTGAGAGAGTGAGAGAGAGAGAGAGGGTGTGTGTGTGCCCTGTGACTGGTGTCCCATCCAGGGTGTACCCCGCCATGGGAGGAAAACAGAGCAGCCTATCCCAGCCAGCACTCGTGTCTCTGGACTGAGGGAGGAAAACAGAGCAGCCTATCCCAGCCAGCACTCATGTCTCCGGACTGTGGGAGGAAACAAGTGTCATCATGGGGGAGAACATGCAAACTCCACACAGACAGCACCCCCCCCAGGTCTGTGAGACAGCTATGCCAAGCACTGGGCTCTGTCCATATCCTTGAGGGAAAGTCCAACCTTCCCAGCCTCCCAGAATTCATTTCCGCCTAATAATCGTAAAATAATCCTATTCAAACAAGTGAGCTATCAGACACCTAGACAGGACTGCAGAGTAGGTCAGCAGTAAGTGTGCACGCACTGTTTGAGACACACACTGAACAGACATTACAATAATGATTGTTTACGCTTCTATAGCGCCTTCCTGGACCCTCCACTCAGAGCTCTGTCCAGGTCATGGGGATCCCCCTCCACCCCCAGCAGGGTGTACCCCCACCTGGATGAGGCGCCAGTCCGCTCCCCACACCCCAGCTCTCAGTGGGGAGGAGAGCAGAGTGATGGAGCCAGTTCAGAGAGGGGGGTTATTAGGAGGCCATGAGGGGTAAAGGCCAGGGGGGAAATTTGGCCAGGACACCGGGGTGACACCCCTACTCTTTTCGAGGACTTTTAATGACCACAGAGAGTCAGGACCTCGGTTTGACGTCTCATCCGAAGGACAGCGCCCGTTTACGAGGGGCGATATGGGATGATCTGCAACACCCAGCCTCTCTCTGTATTTTTCAGGCCGCCCGTTAATGGTTAAAGTTTTGTTTCTCTGCAGGATCAAGGCCAGGGGTCTCAAACTCCCTTTACCTGGTCGAATACTTCTCATGGGGTGTGTGATATCTGAATGAACAACTGCGAAACACCTTCAGAGAAACCCTGGACATGTCTGCCTGAGGACTAACAAGATGAATCGCTGCACTGAGTGCTCAGCTTGAAACAAAACCCAGGAGACACTGGACACTCCAACCACTGAGGGGGGTTTTAGTGAGCCGACAACATGAGGATCATTCGTCAGGCTGTGAGCAGGTGAATAAAAGAGAGTTTTCAAGCCCGCAGAGGGAATCCAGCTCGTCATACTGCCGGTTAGTTGATTCCAGGCACCCGCCACTCTGCGTGTAAGGACCCCCCCCCTCTCGCATTTGCCAGCTCCGTCTCCAAGGTGACCTCCCCTCACTGCTGGTGCCGAAGCCGGCTGGATCAACTGTCCCACTCCACCTTGTTTTCCCCGGATACGAAGGTCGTCCAGGAAATGAGATTGAGCAATCCCTGATAGAAGTGATTCTAATTAAAGGCTCGTGCAAGTGTTTAATCAGATGTGACAGTGCACATATTTGTAGAGGTTATACAACCCCCACCCCATCCCCAATGTTATGCGAGTAATCAGAAATAAACTTAGTGCTATAAACGTTCATTTGATTAACTAGCCATCCTCGTATAACTAATTAAGAACTTAATTAAGAAGCAGTGAAGCAGAAATCTGAAGACAGACATAGGGGCATGAAAGGCTATATGATCCATCTTGTCTGTTTGTGTGTTACTAGGTAACTCTTCCCAGGATCTCATCCAGCAGGGAAAGAGCCCAGGGTATCAGCTTCAACATTGTGGCGGGGCAGCCTGTTCCATGCTCCCACCCCTCTTTGTGTACGAACTGTTTTGTGCTGAATTGGCTTCAGATAAAAGTGGAACAGGTGTGTGTGTGTGTGTGTGTGTGTCTGTGCGTGTCCTGTGATGGACCGGTGTCCCGTCCGGGGTGTACCCTGCCTTGCTCCTGTTGCTTGCTGGGATAGACCCTGACTTGGACCAACAGAAACACTTTCCTCTCCTGTTGTGATCTAGTGAGGAAAGCCATTCCAGGCACTCAGAGCGCCATTGCTGGATTAAACCAACACTAGCGTCCGAAAGGGGGGCTTAAAATGTAAACATCAGATCACTTTCCTGAAGCAGACAGTGAGCTGCTCTGCTCGGGGGGGGGGGGGGGGAGGGGGTACAGCTACCGTGCTCAGGATTCGAACCTGCAACCTCCCGACTGCAGAGCCGTGACCCCTCTTCCCACAGCACCGATTTTCCTGTGCTTGTAGGGAGCCGTCTTGGTTAAAAAGCAGAGGCTGCTTGTGTATGTGTCGGGCTTTTGAAATACGAGGTGAAACTGGTGACCCCCGAGTGTCGAACGAGTCAGGTGCGCTACGCGTGACGCTGGAGACACTTGATTTATTTGACTGGGGGTGGGGGGTGGCTGCCGAATCTCGTTTTTAATTTACCGTGCTGAACTTCCAGCACGCTTTTAAGGGCGAGCCCGGCGAGAGGGCAGGTCCTGAAAAGAAACACGCACGACCGTTTGAAACGCTGCGCCGAGGAGTTATTCCGCGGAGTTTGAAAAAACCCCGGAGAGACCTGCAAGCGTCTGTCAATACAGACAGGCGCTCCCCCTGAGACTACTTCGGATGAGAGGATGGGAGTCGGACAGGAACAGGATACAGGCATCGTGAGTGGGTAGCTTTTAAGTGTCACCTGATCTTGTCGTCTTAATGTATTGTGTTGAACGTCTGGCGGTCTGGCGGTCTGGCGGCCCGCCTTGTGTGTGTGTGTGTGTGTGTGTGTGTGTGTGTGTTCCGGGCACAGATTGTTCTCGGTCTTTTTGAGGGGGGGGGGGCTACCTGACGCTGCGCGTTCACGCTTCTAATTAGTGCAAACAAGATGGCGAGAAACCTATCAAACAGCAACTGGTCTAATTGCGGGTTGGGTGGCTGATCAGGGGTTCCTTAATTAGTATTGTCTATCCAGTGCCCGACAAGGGAAACTCCTGGCCGTCATTCAAGAGGAAAATTTGCCAATTTGGACTGTCGCTAAAATGACCGCACACAAGACTCATTGACGTGCGTTGACGTCATTGGGTACCGTCCTTAATTAACGCTAGGGGAGATGGACGGCGTCTTTCGGCAGCTCGTGACAGTTTCTTGGTTAGGTGCAGTGAAATGCCTATTTGCACGTGTGCTCCGATATAAAGACATTAAAGGGATCGCCACAACACATCAACAAGTTAAGTAACATACAACTTTAAAAAAAAAAAGTCATACACGTAGTGTTTAGTCATTTGGTTATTATTGTCGCTTGAATTGGCGGACGCAAACGCACACGACTCGAAAAACGGGCGCCGTTTTTAAAACTCCTTGACCTCGCGAATCCCCCACGAGAGTGGGTTTCTCCTCTGTCTATCTTCATTTCCCTCCCGGCTCCATCGGATCAGGGGTCTTATTTCACCGACCGAATACGACAGTTCAGAGCTCCGGCAGGGGCGAGAGCTGCGGGTCACACAGTTTAAGTTCAGCTTAAGAGATCTGATGGGGTCACTGAGGGTCTGCTGGGACACAAACCAGTGTTTGGGGGGGGGGGGAGTCACCAGGGTCAGAATTGGGAAGCTGGGGGCTATCCCAGCAAGCAACGGGCGCAAGGCAGGGTACACCCTGGCTGGGACGCCAGTCCATCCCAAGAGACACACACACCAGGGCCAGTTTACCCCAGAAGCCTAATCACCTCCCAGCACGTCTCCGGGCTGTGGGAGTAAAACGGGAGCAAACCAGTGGGTTCTCAAACGTTTCCATCTTACAGCACGCCTAAATAAATCTTAGTGGTATGCGACACACCGCCCCCGGGCACAACGTTACTCGCATGACAAACCGAACCAACGTGTTTCGGTGTGTGACCCGAGTTGGCCTGTGAATAGCGAGCCAGCGTCCTTAGGGTGACCTGTATCTCACGCGTGTGTGCCCCACGGCTTCCCCTCGGAACTAGTTATCTTCACAAATATCTCATTTATTCGCCGTTACTTGACCGTTGTCATGGGCGACGTCTCCAATATGGCGGAAAACAACAAACAACGAACAGCGGTGATGAAGTCTCCTGCTACCGCGTAGCTCCCGAGTTTTATCCTCCATATATTGTCGGGGGGGGGGGGCGGTCAATGTATCCTCCCCGGACAGTACACACACACACACACATACAGGGGCGCCTCCCTCGAACCCCGGACCCAACCGAGGACGAGGAGGGCAGCGCCGCTCATGACAAACTGTCGGCGCTACAACCCCCCCCCGTGGCGTTGAACTGAGGCTGAGGCCGAGCAAGGCCGGGCCCCCCTCGACAGCCGTCGGCGCGGCGGGGGTTAAGGGCCGGGCGCCGCTCCGGGCGGCGGGCTGGGGAGGTGTCGCCCAGGCTGGTGTTTGTGTTGCGAGCGACATAATATTTGCGCTGGTTGGCAGGTAGGAGCCGTTAGCTTCTCCGCAGGGGCGCAGGAGAGCACATTCGCGGGCGGACCCCGAGGGCGGGCGAGACCGGGGCAGAGACCCCTCCTCCTCCCAGGCGGCGCAGGGACAGCGGAGTCCGCGGCGTGGACAGCCGACGGCGGACTTATCCTTAACGGGGTGGCCGGAGGGGCTTCAATTTCGCTCCGGCTGCCGATTCCGAAAAAGCAGGCGGGGACGGGCTGGAGGAGGAGGAGGAGGAGGAGGAGGAGAGGGGGTAGTTAATTCTAAAGACACGTCGCCCTGAAGTCCCGGGTTAGAACTTTTTCTTCTTTCATTTTTCACGACTCCGGACACCCCCACCCCTCCAGAAAGACACACACACACACAAACTTTAGGGGATTAAAACCCGTGGGGTTTATTTTTTTTTGTGTGAAGAAGGGAGATCCCAGGGTCGTCGTCCCCCGTCCCCCCCCCCCCCGGCACTCAGATCGCCAGTCCCTGAGGTAAGTGCTTGCGGGTCGGCGTGGTGTTTTTTAAAATCTTGTATTTCCTGCTCGGTCCGGTGGTTCGGAGCGACGGGGCCGGCCACACGGACACGTCTCGCAAGGGAACCCGTCCGTTTTCTTCACCGATTGACACGAAGGTGGACGTCCGTGGACTGTGGCGGCGGGTAACGTCGCGTCTCAGCAATGGTGGTGGTCGGGGGGGGGATCTCGTCCACCTGTTCCCCCCCTCAGTGAATGTGAGAAAACGAAAGAGCTTCGCTTTTTTTTACTCGTCTCGACGCTTCGTTTTTACGAAGGAAATCAAACCAGCGTGTCGTTTAAAAGTCTCGTCAAAGCGGAGAGGGGGGGGGGGGGGGGACCGTTTTTTCAAGCCGGACCCCGTCCTCGCTAACCGAGAGAAGTGGCGACTGTAATATTTTTTTCCTTCCAGGAGTACACGTTTCAAGTTCCCGAACTTGACCTGGCCTGGGCTGTGGTGTAGTTTTCACGATTAAAAACGACCCCCAACAGTGACCGGAGAAGGATGTGTGCTGTCCACACGCGTGTCTGTGACCGCGCTTACACGCCATAGAAGCTCAACAGCTGAATCTTAAAACGCCACCCAGCAAGTAGAAACCCGCAGAAAACGACTCATTCCCGGTTCTGGGTGTATTGACGGGCTCCGGAGCTGTTGACGTGCGTTAGGTGACACGGAGGGGTTGTGTGCCTGTCCGGGACGATGAGCATGTGCCAAAAATTCAGCAGCGGTTTACAGGCGACTAGACTTCCCCATAGTGACCAATGCGAGCGAAACACACACACAAACACAGACGACCAGAATACACGCGTGTTAAAAAAAAAACAACAGAATTGATCGATTCGCTTTGCCGATCAGCGCACGTCTCTTCAAACTGTAAGCTCTGAAAGTCGAATTTACATCTGTGTCCTCCCGGGCGGGACACCAGCGTCAGGATACAAGGCATGTCGTAAGATAGCTCGTACGATCAATAGACGACCGATGCGACGAGTGGCCCGGTGCCCCCAAAATCGTGGCAAAAGGTGGATTATATCCCAGAGTTTCGAGAGTCGCGTTAGAAGGCGATCGATGACGATCAAGGACGCGACGTTGGTGGTTGAAGACGGCGGCAGGAGCGTGAGTGACTACGAGATTGATCTGCTTCTCCTCAGTCTTAAATCCCCTCTGTACTGTATGTGAAGAGGGGTCTGTCTGCAGTCTGGTATTGAGAGAGTTGGATCTGTACCTGCAGTACTGACCTAGTTGGGGTGTTACCCCGGTGTCCTGGCCAAATTTCCCCCCTGGCCTTTACCCCTCATGGCCTCCTAATAACCCCCCCCTCTCTGAACTGGCTCCATCACTCTGCTCTCCTCCCCACTGAGAGCTGGGGTGTGGGGAGCGGACTGGCGCCTCACCCAGGTGGGGGTACACACTGCTGGGGGGGTGGAGGGGGGGATCCCCCCGGACCTGGAAAGAGCTCTGAGTGGGCGGGTCCAGAAAGGCGCTATATAGAAGTGTAAGCAATGATTATTGTAATGTCTCACTCTCGATAAGTGCCAGGGAGGGGAGGTGAGCCTGCTCACTGTTCAGCCACTTAATAGGCGTCTGTATAGGTGTGTGACAGCAGTTTGAGTAGAATTATCCGGGCTGTTGACAGTGTTACTAAGTTTTCTCCTCTACAGAGGTGGAAATTGATTCTGGGAGGCTGGGAAGGTTGACCTGGGAAGGGCTCTGAGTGGAGGGTCCAGAAAGTGTATATATAGAAGTGTAAGCAAACATTAATTATTATTATGCAAAGGGACAAGAAAAGCCGTATTCCATAGCTGAAAAGAAACGACGTTTCGGCTGTGGAGCCTTCTTCGGGTGTGACGCCACTGACAATATGACTCCGAAGAAGGCTCCACAGCCGAAACGTCGTGTTTTCTGTCTTCTCTCTTTCAGCCTGGAATAAACCTATTACTTGTTCCTTTGCAGCCTACGCCTGCTGACGCAGCTCCCTACTTGAACTTTATTATTATTAATAATAATAATATTATTATAACCTGCAGCCAAACTCTTTACTGTAGTGCAGTGTGTGTGTGTGGCGCTTTGTGAACTACAGCTATGGTACAGCTGATCCAGTGCGCCGGCGGGCAGGGCGGGTCAGAGGTTCGGGCAGAAACTCGCTTTTTAACCCCCCCCCCAGGAGAAATGAGCCCCTCGCCCAGTTCGACACGATGAGTCGGTTTATTTTATAGACGCCGCGTGTGAAGGAGGTCACCTTTTCATTAATTAACGCGGTGACGTTTATGGCCGTCATAAAGAAATAAACTTTAAAACAAAAAAAAAAACTGTGGGAAACTACTGGGTAAGATAACGTCCTGCCGCCTCAGCTGATATTGGATCGAAACCGAAACAACCAGCAGCGGAACACGCCTTGGTCGAACTGGAGGTCACGTCCCGCGAGTGACATTTTCACGCGTGGGAAAGGTGCCCCCCCCACGTGTTTGCGTCACGTCGTGGACTCGCGGAGGGTCGTCTGGTGTGGGGCGTTTGGTGCTGACAGGGCGTGGGGGTGGGGCGTGACGGCATTTCCGTCGGTCCTCAGCGACTTGTAACGTTTTCTCACGAAGCAGAGTCGAGCGATTGACTCGGAATGTTTCTTTCGCGGTGGAAAAAGTTGTTCTTCTAGGGAAGAAAAAAAGCCGTTTTCTTTTAACCCAGGATGGCTGAGAACATATCTATATATATATAAACTTGTATACAGTAGTTGGTCTGCGAATATAGTAAATATAAGTGTGACTCTTCAATGACAACGACGTTGTTTTACAGCATCTGCTATGTCAGCGCCCGGTCACTGAGGTGAGCGGGTCTCTGGATGTTGGGATGAAACCAGGGCAATTCAGGGGGACCCGTGGGAGAACATGCAAACTCCACACAGACAGACCCGACCCTCAGGAATTGAACCCTGGTGGCAGTACTGCTCACCACTGTGCTGCCCAGCTCTCCAAATGCTAAGATCGTAAACGGGTCCCCTGGTAGACTTTGTGCAAGAAAGCACGCAGACTAACCATCAGTGCCTCAATAGGAGCTCTCCTGACTGCGCAAAGGGGATATTCATGTTGGAAAGGGTCCAGTCGCCCTATAGCGCCCTATAGCGCCTTTCTGGACCCTCCACTCAGAGCTCTTTCCAGGTCATGGGGATCCCCTCCACCCCCAGCAGTGTGTACCCCCACCTGGATGAGGCGCCAGTCCGCTCCCCACACCCCAGCTCTCAGCGGGGAGGAGAGCAGAGTGATGGAGCCAGTTCAGAGAGGGGGGGTTATTAGGAGGCCATGAGGGGTAAAGGCCAGGGGGGAAATTTGGCCAGGACACCGGGGTAACACCCCTACTCTTCTCGAGAAACACCCTGGGGTTTTTAATGACCACAGAGAGTCAGGACCTCAGTTTGACATCTCATCAGAAGGACGGCGCCTGTTTACAGTCTAGTGTCCCCGTCACTATACTGGGGCATTAGGACCCACACAGACCGCAGGGTGAGCACCCCCTGCTGGCCCCACTAACACCTCTTCCAGCAGCAGCCTCAGCTTTCCCAGGAGTCTCCCCCTCCAGGTACTGGCCAGGCTCCCACCTGCTGAGTCTCCAGTGGGGCTGCCAGTGGGGAGCTGCAGGGCGATATGGCTGCTGGCAGAACTACACCAGATATATATACACTAGATGGTCTGTGAATATAGCCGATATATATACTTTTTCTGACCCGTTAGTAGCGTGCGTTCACTTTTAGGAGTGTTTTGGTGACTCTTCAATAACGACGATGCTCAGTGTATTGAGGGGTCAGATGTGATCACTGTGTCAGACACACCCGACGGGAGCATTGCAGAGGTTCAGCTAGTTTACCTTTTAGGGGTACGCATCTGAAAGAGTCCCCAGTTCTGTACCTCAGGCAAGGGGTCGTCCCTGTAGGACCAGGGTTCACTGCTTTTCTCTGAGGGACGGCTTTTAGCTCATGAAAGCCACCTGAGACGCACTCTGCCCCCCCAGGTAAACTCACCCCCAAAATCCCTCTGATTTCCAGGAACAGCAAATTCCAGGAAGGGAGTCAAAAAAAAATAACCCGAGCGTATCTCCCAGCATCCGGGAGTCCCCGAACTCGGATCGCGCTTGCAGTGTGACGATGGCTATCTGATCAGATGCTCCGTCTGGCATATGGGGAACCACAAGCGCCATTTGAGCGATGTGAGAATTGTTTTATTAGGTTTATTCAGCAGGTGATAAAGTCGCATGTACTATAAGGGACAGGAGTGCAATATTCCCATAAAAGTCTCCACATGGAGGTCATAGAAAGGCGTCGGGGCAGGGCTTAAGGAAATTAATCCCGAGGACAGATTGAAGGATCAGAAACACGTAATAAAGCTCTCAAAATGTCCGGTCGTCAGCAGCTCATCGATTTGAGTGTCTTGTACAGCTCTGTTCCTTAAGAGAAGCCCCAGGGTATTGGCTTCAACAACAGGGGCTGAGTGCCCTGTTCCACACTCTCCCACCACTCTTTGTGTACAGAAGTGCCCCCTGTTCTCAGTTTTAAATGCACCTTCCACGTAGCAGTGTCCCACTTGTAAGTGTCCTCTGGTGGGGGTTTTCCCCGTTCGTTCTGAAGGAAATTCTGTATTTGACCAGTATCAACAGCACATGGGAAGATGCCACTGTCTGAATTTTCACACTCGACCCGGGGTCGGGCACAGGGATGGGCACCAGGAAAAGCAATGGAGTACCGATATTTGCACTGATAGTCAAGTACAGGCACAAGGAAAAGTAATGGAGTACCAATACCTCCAGCGATACTTGAGTACAAGATGAGGTTTGGTTCAGAATGTCATGGCTGTGTCTCTGTAAACTAAGAAGACACAGCTACTTAGTAATTAAAATAACTAACTAATAATTAATGCTGGGGAGGCCCACGCTTCTGAGGGCCTGGTGTCTTCTAGTTTTTGTTCCAGCCCAAGCAGCCAATTAATCAATTAACCAAGCAGTTTTTCCGAAGTGAGAGAATCTAGTGTTATTCTGAAATGTCTTTTACAGTAGATGACACGACATTTACCTCACCTGAGGCCGAGTCACCTCTAAATCAGCTCAGAGCCTGGGAAAACATTTTACAAGGAACGAAATCATTGGAATAGTTCGATTAAGTGAGAGTTTGTATGTATAGCACAACAACTGTGGTTGACTCTCCTGTTATAAAGGGGGTAAATGCAGGAATAGACACAATTTTAAAACACATAACTATAAGTACTCACAAGCTACTTCAAGGACTTTTACACAGTAATTGAATATCAGGAAGGTTACAAATGACCAGCCTGCTGGGTATCTGAGTTATTGGGTGCAAGATGTCAGGAGGGGTTGTGAGCAATAAAAATATTTATTAAAATGTAGGAGTATCGGAGTCAGCTCGGTGGCGCAGTGGTTATCCTTCAGGGCCCTGGGTTCAATTCCAGACCCGGAGTGCTGTCTGTGTGGAGTCTGCATGTTCTCGTTCGCATGGGTTTCCTCCAGGTGCTCTGGTTTCCTCCCGCAGTCCAAAGACATGCTGGGAGGTGAATTGGCTTCTGGGAAAATTGGCCCTGGTGTGTGTGTGTTTGCCCTATGATAGACTGGCGTCCCATCCATGGTGTACCCTGCCTTGTACACCTATTGCTGGCTGCCCATCCTCAGATCAGTTTCTCTCCTAACTACCAAGAGGGCTGGAGGGGCTGAGTGAGCGAGCGAGCTCTCGTTCGGAGCTGCTCTGATGTCCTGATCCAAACGTCGCACGCTCGTCTCTTCGAAGAAAATTCCGTCGGCTCCGTTTGCCAGACTCCGAAGTAGTTTCGTCGCCTGCCCATTCTGCTCTAGACCTCGTGTCCTTCTCAGAAAGGCTTAGCGCAGAGGGATCTGTATATATTTCGGGAATGAGTTCGTTCCAGACATAAGGACGGGGGGCTTCAGCCTAAGTAGTCAGATGCTTAGTAAGGGATTAGGAAGAAAAAATCAGTGTGGCTTCTCTCACTGGAAATGCTAGCATGAGAAACAACCCGGACTAGCTCACTGTTATCTAACTGATCTCAGAATCCTTCAAAAGAAAAGGCGATAATGTACGATAGCAGTGAATGAGCGATCCCTCACTTATATCTGCCCATGCCATCTTGCAGCACCCACAGTTTAAGAATGGTGTTGAGGACCTCAAGCCACGCCCCCTCCCCCACACAGGCCACACCCCTTTCTGGACACCCCCCCCCCTTCCGTGGGCCCGCCCCTCTCAATCAGTCACACCCCCCACGCCAGAGCCAGAGCCAATCTTCTGGCACTCACTACACCCACCTGACTGGAGAGTTCATTCCGATTGGTGAGATTGAAGATTTCTGTTCTTGTGTGTCCCAGGCTTGAGCCATAGAAGTCTGGACCACAAGGACACAATGTGACATATCTAACGATTGGCATATCTAAAAATTGGCAAAGCACCCTTTTCGAACAAAAATCATGATCAGGAGCCGTGTTCCTTTAATGCATGAAACCTTCTGATCCCGTCATCGATGCCCTGGTCAGACGGCCTGACCTCGTGCCTAGCAATTAAAGGGTATGGCCAGTGTGTTGTCTGCGAGCCTATGCCAAAGCCACTGGCCTGCTTTTCCACAGCAAGCTTGTTCCACCCTCCCACCACCCTCTGTGTAAAGAAGTGCCTTTTGTCCTGATTGGACAGTTTCATCCAGACATGTCTCGAAAGAAACCAGGGTTTCGGCTTCAGCAGCAATGGCTGGGCCACTTGCTCCCCACTCCCACCCCTCTTTGGGTACAGACGTACCTCTTATCCGCCGTTTTAAAAGCACGGCAGCATATGTCATAAGGTCAGTAATCACAGGGACTGCGGGCTGAGGGCATGGGTATTGCCCAAAGCCAACACCAGCAGCCAAAGGGACTTTCATTTAAACATCAGGCCATTTGACTGAAGGCTCTTGCTCAAGGTCAGAACAACAGCGCCCCATCAAGGATACAAACCTATAACCGGCAGTGATGGACCAGTGCTGCACAGATACTTAACCTGCACTGGGATCCCTCAAGAGATCCAAGCTGTTAACCCTCCCCCCCCAAATCATAATGCATTGTAAACACAAATATGGTGGCAGTTGTATTGTGTGAAACTCATGCAACCATGCTGTAGACACTGCAGTTCATCTTAAATATTGTTAAAATGTGTACATATTAGACTATCACCCTCACTACCATTAATTGCCCTAGGATGCAGTAGAGAACTCCAGCAGAATTCTGGGTGAAAGCGGGGGAGGCGCGTTCCTTGCACAAAGAGTGGTAGGAGTCTGGAGCCCGGAGCGCCGCATGCGGGTGCCCCCGGGGGGTCTTGCAGAAAGTGCCCCCCAGATTAATAATAAGATGCACAACACCGACCGTAAGAAGGAAAAACACCCCAGAGCAACCGTGTCTCAGCGGCAGCCAGTTCTGGAAGCTCTCCAAGTTACACAGCTGAGACGAGCCCACTGCGGTCCGACCCCCTTTCTCTGGCGGAGAGGGTTTTCAAGTGCAGGCTGAGAGTCTGATAATCACTCACGGCTTTTCTATCGCCAGCACGTGCGGGACGAGTTGCTTTTTTCCCCAGCTTGCGCACTGAGGCGGCATCAGTTCACCGGAAGACGGGCGCGAAGCGGAGGGTTTTGTGTGCATTACAAACAGCCAGTGTGATCCAGTGCGGTTCAGCGCGCGTCGGGTGTTTCAGCGCGTCTTGCAATATGTACTCGGTCCAGGCGAGCATCGCCGCTGCCCTGGGTTCAATCCCGAGGGGGACTGTCTGGGTGGAGTCTGCATGTTCTCCACACAACCACGTGGGTGTCCTCTGTGTGCTCCGGTTTCTTCCCAGCAGTCCGGGGCCGTGCTGGGAGGCGAGTCCTCTGGCGAAACTGGAGTGTGTACTCGTGTTTGTGTCCTGAATTGGAAGAAGGGGGTGATAAGATGGATAGCTAGCGAAGCCCCAGCACAGACCGGAGGGATAAAAATAAATCTGGATGGCAGGACAGGAGCACACCGAATAGCTTTAGGATGAGCAGTGCGTTGCTTAAGCTGAATTTCGTCAGGCAAGTCGACCCGAGATCAAATGTCCCCCTGCACAATGTCAAATCTGCACGGACTGGGACAATCCGAGAGATTGCTCCAGGATACAACAGCAGTATCCCTCCCGGGATTTGAACCTGCAATCCTTCGGAGCCCTGGTCACCACCCCAGCCCCCCCTGTTCCTCCTCTGCGAGAACCGAAACTGACTGTGGTTTGTTGTTTCTTGGGACCCTAGAGAATGCACTGAGCTGCCAAACTGCTCCTCCTCCCCCCCCAATAACTGTCATCTTTGTCCTGGAAAATGAGAGGAGGGAGGGGTCCTGTTCTTCCAGAGCCAGCAGATGAATCCCTTCGAGCCTCAGACAGAAAGGAAAAGGATCTGAACTCAGCCATTGTGAGACAAGAGTGTCTCCTTCCTCAGCACTGAAACTGAGGTCTCACTGCAGCACGTGTTCATTTCTAATAATAAAAATAATTGCTTACACTTCTATAGCGCCTTTCTGGACCCTCCACTCAGAGCTCTGTACAGGTCCTGGGGATCCCCCCCACCCCCAGCAGTGTGTACCCCCACCTGGGTGAGGCGCCAGTCCGCTCCCCACACCCCAGCTCTCAGTGGGGAGGAGAGCAGAGTGATGGAGCCAGTTCAGAGAGGGGGGTTATTAGGAGGCCATGAGGGGTAAAGGCCAGGGGGGAAATTTGACCAGGACACTGGGGTAACACCCCTACTCTTCTCGAGAAACGCCCTGGGATTTTTAATGACCACAGAGAGTCAGGACCTCGGTTTTACGTCTCATCCGAAGGACGGCGCCTGTTTACAGTCTAGTGTCCCCCGTCACTATACTGGGGCATCAGGACCCACACAGACCGCAGGGTGAGCGCCCCCTGCTGGCCCCCACTAACACCTCTTCCAGCAGCAGCCTCAGCTTTCCCAGGAGTCTCCCCTCCAGGTACTGACCAGGCTCCCACCTGCTGAGTCTCCAGTGGGGCTGCCAGCGGGGAGCTGCAGGGCGATATGGCTGCTGCCTAGTAAGATAATTGTATCTAGAATTTCACCCATCCTTGTATTGAAAAGAGATCAGAGAACTGGAGTCCCCATTGCAAAGAGAGACAATTTCTTCTTTCCTGAGCTTAAGACTCTTGCAGTGTCAATGAATTTATCACTCCATTGACTTTTAATTTCTCCCCATTAATTTGTACCTGAGCTTGGGAACCTTCTACAGACAGAAGACGCAGGTCTTCCTGTGTAGGTACCGGAAAAAAAATGAATTAAAGGTTCAGGAAAACGAGGAACTATCTATGCTCTCTCCCAGCAGCGACACATTTTACAGCAGAGCTTTTTGTCTTTATTACACCCGATTCTCATGGCAGAGAAGATCCACGTCTTTCTCCCTGGCTCCTCGGGGTGTGATGTGAAGAGATGTGCTCATTCTGATCTTGTTGGGGGGTCTTGTTCCCAGGTGGCCCTGGTGCTACAGATTGCAGGGTGTGGGATTTTGAGCAGGAGGGGGGGTCCTTTTAAAGTGGCCACCCCCGACCTGGGGAGACCAGCCCTACAAATGCAGTCGCGTGGACCAGCGAGCGGGCTGGGGCCTGCGCCAGACGCTTTCTAATGGAGTGTCAGAGGCCAGCAGTGGACAAACACATTAAGGGAGATAAGCTCTTATTAAAAGCCACTAGGATCTAACGCAGCCTTTCCACTCCATTCACTTGGCACACGGATTAATCCCAGGCAACTTCCAGTGGCAGCCGGGGAATATTCTAAAAGGTTGCAGGGAACAGTAGCATAAAACAACAGAGCAGGTGTATCTGCGCGTGTTGGGGACAGTCAGCGCTAACGTGGTATCTTGGCAGTCAGCTGCTGTATAAACACAGCAGGGGAGATTAAACCCCACTGAAGTGTCTGGAGTTAACTGGGAGTTGGCACTCGCAGCCTAGTGGCTAAGAACTCTAGATATGCCATATCGCCCTGCAGCTCCCCTCTGGCAGCCCCACTGGAGACTCAGCAGGTGGGAGCCTGGCCAGTACCTGGAGGGGAGACTCCTGGGAAAATCTAAGGTTGCTGCTGGAAGAGGTGTTAGTGGGAGCCAGCAGGGGGCGCTCACCCTGCGGTCTGTGTGGGTCCTGATGCCCCAGTATAGTGACGGGGGACACTAGACTGTAAACGGGCGCCGTCCTTCGGATGAGACGTAAAACCGAGGTCCTGACTCCCTGTGCTCATTAAAAATCCCAGGGTGTTAGTGGGGCCAGCAGGGGGCGCTCACCCTGCGGTCTGTGTGGGTCCTAATGCCCCAGTATAGTGACGGGGGACACTAGACTTTCGGATGAGACATAAAGAAGGAAGCTATGTCTTCGGATGAGACGTCAAACCGAGGTCCTGACTCTCTGCGGTCATTAAAAATCCCAGGGCGTCTCTCGAGAAGAGTAGGGGTGTTACCCCGGTGTCCTGGCCCAATTTCCCCCCTGGCCTTTACCCATCATGGCCTCCTAATAACTCCCCTCTCTGAACTGGCTCCATCACTCTGCTCTCCTCCCCACTGAGAGCTGGGGTGTGGGGAGCGGACTGGCGCCTCATCCAGGTGGGGGTACGCGCTGATGATGGTGGAGGGGATCCCCAGGACCTGTACAGAGCTCTGAGTGGGAGGGTCCAGAAAAAGCTCTAGACCTGTTAAGGAGTGATTCATTCTAAGTGCATGCACAACGAAGAGCAGATGTCTGTGGGGGAAAAACTGGTTTTCCATGGTGGAACACAATGAAATCTCTCGACCCCCCCCCCCACGCCAATTCAAACTGCCGAGGAGAGCAGTGGATTACTGAGGCCGGGGCACAGCCGTGCCCGACGCCTGCCTGACCTCTGGACCGAGGCAGCTGTAAAGCTTGCAAGCCCAGGCAGGCCTGCTCCCGTGGCAGGAGGGGAACCGATTAGCTCCACTGCTGCCTGAGAGACGGGACTGTTTGTCCTGATGGTAGCCGGGGCGTGTGGAGAAGCTCCACAGGTCACTGAGCAGGACGGGCCGGGACTCTGCAGCAGGTCCTGTTCTCAGGGAGACAGGAAGCAGAGAGCGCGAGGGGAATCTATAGGGAATCGCATTCAAAACAGGGGGGGGGCACCTCTTTACCCAAAGAGTTGCGGGAGTGTGGAGCAGCCGCGTCATTGAAGCCGGTCTCCTGGCTGCTCTCGAGAAAAGGCTGGATGAGGGATCGAAGACTCACTTGCGGACTAGAATTAGAACAATCTCCTCTTTCCCGTTTTGTGCCCGTTCTGTTTAGGGCTGGCTCTTCGGGGGTTCGGCTCAGCCAGGTTCCCCCGGGAATCCCACAGGAACGGACGACATTCCCAGCTGAGAATGGAGCGGGAATCTTGAGATTCAGATGCTGCGCTGTCACCTGGGGCGTGTGTCAGTTCTTACCCCCCCCCCCCCCCGTGAGAGACGTGACCAGCCCCTTGAGGCTTGGTAGCTGGTTCCATATCCAGATGCAGCCATTCAAAACGCACGGTACAAACCCCGTACCGCGGGCATCTACGCGTGCGTCACTGCGGTACGTTATTGGCTGGCCAAAATGACCGACAGGGGCACTCGTTTAATTAAACAATTAACTACTATCTTGGGAAGCGGCTGTGGCACGCTGGTTAGCATTGCTGCCTCCCCCAGCGCTGGGGTTCAACTCCCGTCCTGGGGTGCTGTCTGGGTGGAGTTTGCATGGTCTCCCCAGTGTTCGTGTGGGTTTCCTCCCACTGCTCAGAGACGTGATGGCGAATTCATTGGCTTCTGGGAAAACTGGCCCTGGTATGAGTCTGCGTGTGTCTGTGACAGTGTGTGCCCTGTGATGGACTGGCGTCCCGTCCAGGGGGTACCCTGCCTCGCGCCCGTTGCTTGCTGGGATAGACTCCGGCTCCCCCCTCAACCCTGTACTGGACAAAGCAGGTCAGACAATGGATATGCGATTCCATATTATATCCCCTATTAATCAAATTCTTGGTTTTGGTCGGTCGTGGAAAAATGTAATCACTTAATCTCTTTACTGTGCACGTTTTAGTATTGAATATTTATATGAAATTTTACCACTAAAGGGAAATTTTAGTAGCCGAGCATAAAAAGAAGAGGAGCATAACGCATCTGAAGGTCATAAACGATACCAATTTAGGAACATAAACATATGTAAACTGTATATGGCTGGTCTTGGTATTTTAAAGAAAAAATACACACCAGTATTCCATTTCTCCCTAAACATTTTAAGCATCAAAGTCTTACATGTGGTTATTTCGGAAACGTTTTATGTGCTCCCTGCTCTTTCTGACCATTATACAGTACTCAGTACTTTGTGAGAAAAGTGATAGTTTTAAGCTTTTCTGCGAATACGCTCGATATCAGAGTAAACGGAAGCATACTCTTAGAATTTGATTAATAGGGGATATAATATGGAATCGCATATCCATTGTCTGACCTGCTTTGTCCAGTACAGGGTTGAGGGGGGAGCCGGGGTCTATCCCAGCAAGCAACGGGCGCAAGGCAGGGTACCCCCTGGACGGGACGCCAGTCCATCACAGGGCACACACTGACACAGACACACGCAGACTCATACCAGGGCCAGTTTTCCCAGAAGCCAGTGAATTCGCCATCATGTCTGTGAGCAGTGGGAGGAAACCCACACGAACACTGGGGAGACCATGCAAACTCCACCCAGACAGCACCCCAGGACGGGAGTTGAACCCCAGGCCCCCCAGCGCTGGGGAGGCAGCAATGCTAACCAGCGTGCCACAGCGGCTTCCCAAGATAGTAGTTAATTGTTTAATTGGGTCATCAGGACAGGACAAAATGCAGAGGTCCCACCGGGACCTGAGTGGATCAGTGAATCGGCGATATCCGGGTCTTTAGGAATTGTTTGATCATGAGAACAGAAAAAAAAACTCATTCCGATTACGGACAGGCCGTCTGGCTCGTGAAACCTGCTCGGTCCCTGTCCGTTGACCGATCCGGGGCTCAGCACCAGCAGCTTGTCTGGACAGCAGCGCGTCTCTGTTCCAGACACTCACCGCTCTCCATGAGAGAAAGCACATCCTGTTCCCCAGTCCCTGATTTCCTCTTGTACGGATCCAGGGTCATTTGTTTCACTGTTGATCCTGAAGCCGGCTGGATTAATTTTGTCAATAAGCTTGGTTTGTTTTTTTTTTCAAAAGGAGGTTAGGCACAGCTGTAATCCACTCAGGGTTAAGTCCTCGTGCCTGCTGAGAAGGATCTGTATCCTTAGAACGCAGTGTTTACAGAGATTACAGTGGGGGGGGGGGGGGAAATGCAAACATGACTCACCCACAGAGGCACGGAGCTAAGCAGAGCCCTGAGCTAATGGCTCAACTCCTTTTAGAAAGTTTGGAGGTCCGGGCAATTACTTTTCCCCATTTGGTGTCCGTTCCTGGACTATCTTCATCAGCCAGGTGAGCTTGAAAGCAGAGCCCTTTGAGCGAGCTGAGAAATCCAGGATTCCGTCTTTGCTCAAAAGAAACATCTCTCCAGCAGCTGCCACAGATTCATAAAGTTGTCTGGGAACAACACACCTGCTGAGTCTCCAGTGGGGCTGCCAGTGGTGAGCTGCAGGGTGATATGACTGCTGGCCCTCTCACATCCCCTCTACGACATGCTATTGGAAATGAAGAGCACGTTCAGCAATAGGCTGATCCATCCACAGTGCGACAGGGGGCGCTGCAGGAGGTCATTCTGGCCCACAAGACTGTACAACGCAGCCACCTTGCGTCTGGGCAGAGGCAACACTGACAGGGACCTGTGTCTGGACTGAGCAGTAAACTGATACATCTGCTCTTTTTCCCTGTTTACAACTGTTTTTGTGCAATAGATGCCAGGGACCTGTGCAATACAATTATATTTATATTCATATTGTGCAATATGACTTTTTTGTGGACTGTTCTGTTCTGGTTTGTTCCTTGTGTGTTCTGGACTGGGAGTAACTTCTCGCTGCACTGATTGTATCGTATGTGTTGTATTAGTATTATTGTATCATTCGTGACACTGTGGCTGTGTTGTCTGTGTCAAGCTGCTGTTGATCACGGGATCAATAAAGTATCTATCTATCTGATGTAGGCACTGCCCTCCTCTCGGGTCCAATCTGTGTTGTTCGGTCCGGTTTTGCACCAGGGTGGACGTCCAGCAGGGTCAGTCTCCCTTCTCTGCTGTGTCCAGTCAGGTCTCTCACTAGGGAGCAGATCTAGACACAGACAGGTTCCCTCTAGTTTTCCCAGAAGCCAATTAACTCCCCAACCCGTCTTTGGACGGTGGGAGGAGACCAGAGTACTTGGAGGAAAACCCCACGTGAACACAGGGTAGAACATGCAGACTCCACCCAGACAGCACCCCAGGTCTGGAATTGAACCCAGAGATCCTGCCCTGCAAGTCACTGGGACACCTGATGGGGCCTTTTCAGACACTCAGAGTGTCCCAAAAATAGAGGCACAGAGAAACTCTGTAGACGATGTTATGCAATTAAATAATTAAATCAACAATTAAATAATAATCAACAATTATTCCTTAAGGTCTGTTTGGCCTGTATTAGATTTTATTAATCAGTCAGGGAAACCCTTTAAAGTTTGTTTTTTCCAAAGTTATCCCTAATATTTGTCGTGATATGTAATACTTAACTGAAACAGCACATTGTGTTTTGTTTACAGAGGAGAGCACGACACTCCTTTAAAAATAGCTTTATTATTGCTGCTGGACTCAAAATTTATTTATTTTTTTTGCTTCACATGAAATGATGGTTCTTGGAAAGAATGGCTGCCCTCTCATAAAGCTGCTGTTTTCTAATGTGATGTCTTGTAGTTACAAGAAACAGAGAGCGCCCTATTTGTTGACTGTACCTCATTTGATATTATTCACTCTCTCTCTCTCTCTCTCTCTCTCTGGGCAGAGGGGAATCTGAGTTTGTTCAAGATGGGGATCTGTGATTTAATCGCGGTGCTCCCTGCTTTTAAAACCGAGCCCTGCTGCTTTCAAGCTAACCCCAACTGTAGGATAGGATCAGTTTATTGGCCATATCCAATTTCTTGCATTAGGGATGTGTCTTTTCACAGACCCCAGCTTGTTCTCCATGAGACACACAGACAGGGAGAGAGAAGCTGGGGGTCATAGCACATTTATATGGCGCCCCTGGAGCAGCTGGGGTGAAGGGCCTTGCTCAGGGGCCCAATGGAGTAGGATTCCTCTGCCGGCCGCGGGATTCGAACCGGCAACCTACCAGCCACAGGCACAGATCCTGAGCCACAGAGCCACCACACCACCCACTCTCGCTTGAAACTCAGTATATGTTGCTGATTATCTCTCCTGTTAATGCCAGAGGCCGTCCTTGGGTAATTGGGTCAAACTGTTGGCGTCTGCGCTATTTTGCGTTTGGGATTTTAATGTCAACGCGCATGCCGACGCGTTACCATTCCGTTTGAAATCGCCAAGCTCTCCCGTGCTGCCCTGTCAAACATATTGAGGTGGCAGGAATCGCCTAGTAAGAGGAACGACTTTACGCCAAGAGTGGGGGGTGTCTGTAATTAACAAAGCCGGGTCAGCCTGAGCACCACCGCGTCACAGCCCGAAGGGGAATACCTGACCGCGAAGGTTCTTTTCGTGCGGAAATAGAAACGCCAAAAAAGACGAAATCTTGTCATGTGGGTGACACCAAAAAAAAACCCCAGTCAGAGCTGGGTCATTTATCCCAGGGGCCCAGTCTCGATTGGCCCCTGGGGGACACAGAGTTGCTTTCCGTGCAGAAAAGCTACTCAGACCACGAAGTTTTGATTCTCGTCTTCTTTATATTCTGCCTCTGTGACGGAGCTGGTTTGACTCAGGCCGGGGGAGGTGTCTCAAGCTCTGGTGTCTTCTGTTATTTAGCAGGCAATAAGACTGCTAAACAGCCCACCTGCAGCTCCTTCAGCAGATCACCTGTAATGGCTACATGGACACACAGTCTTCACTGTATTCAGCATAACTGCACTACTTGCATATATATTGTACACATAACAGCCCTATTCATATTGAGTTTTATTCAATTTTCAATATTTATTCTCCTGCTCACCTATAAGGCTCTGCATGGCTTGGCACCTCAGTACCTGTCTGAGCTATTATCGCCCTGCTCCCCACCTCGCAACCTCCGCTCTTCAAATTCTGCTCTCCTTACTGTCCCCCCAAGCCCGTCTACACCCTGGGGGTGACCTCAGGGCCTTCTCCTGTTCTGCCCCCAAGCTCTGGAACTCTCTGCCCAAGGATATCAGAGAGTCACCTTCTCTAAACTCCTTCAAATCCAGACTCCAAATCCTCTTCTTCAGAAGAGCCTTTACTGAACTGGCTCCATTCTTCACCCCTCTGCTTGTCTTAGTACCACGGTCTCCTCTGTGTATTGTCATTGTGTTTTATCTTGTGTATTCTTCTTATTTATTATTGTTGTCATTCTGTAAAGCGCTTTGAGAAGCCACCTTTGAAGGCGCTATATAAAATAGTTTATTATTATAATTTCTATTACATCTATTATTATTTAACCTTATTTTCGTAACCTCAGTTTTGTGGCTTTTGTGAATGTTGTGATTTTTTGAGCTCGCAGAAAAGACATTTCAGCGCCAGCAGCTACCGCTGCACGCTGTATTGTTGTGCATTGGATAAATCAACTTTGATTTGGATTTGATTTTGTGCTCCAGCTCTCAGTCAGGTTGAATGGTTTAAATTCCGAGTGACGACTGGTAACCAGGTTCAAAGGGGGGTTTTACTGTATAGGCGACTGAACTTTAACCAAAGCACGTTTTATTTTTTCCCTCAGTAATCCTCAGTTAAAGACCTGAAGAAATCGCCCCCTTCGGTCAAGTCTGGTCGCTCCGACCCGGAGAGACGGTCCTCCCTCAGCATGTCGGCGGAGACGAGCCCCTGGTGAGTCTGGTCGCCCGTCTCTGGTTTTCCTCTCGGGGCCTGGAAAGCAGGCTTAATTCCAGATGTGGTCTAACTAAGGCCCTGCCGGGGTTCAGTAATCCCCCCGCCTGCCTCCGATCGCTCTCTGAAAGCGTGCCAGCGCCCTTTCCGAGCCCGATTCCTGCTGGTTCGCCGAAGGCAGGCCCGCCCGAGGTCTGGAACTCGTCACACGGTCGAAATGCAACCTGCCAGAGGTTTACAGGAGCCACCGCAGGCCCGGGGGGGATCGATAGAAAACCGCAGAGGGCAGAGGAGAGGAGGTGGGAGTGCGTCAGAGACCCTGAAAAACGAGAGGAAAACTCTCTAGGATATCTTAAACAGAAAAACCCATCGCCGTCTCAACAAGACAGGTAATTAAACACCGAGAGTAGACGCAGAAGAGAGGAGATCTTTTCGATCAGGCATGGGAGCACCGATTCGGGTTCGAATTCGGGAGAAAACACCCCTGATCTAAGTAGCTCACGTGCGGGCGTGCGTTATTCCGGAGGCGAACGGGGCCCGACGGGAGATCTGCGCGTTTCCCAGCTCTGAAACGCGAGGGCGCCGAGCAGCTGCTCGTGACAAGGCCTCTTCTCGAGCTTCAGCTGATTAAAAATATCGTCTGCGTAGGAAGAGCGCGCAGCAGAGCATCTCAACGCATTTTAACAAAGACCTGGTTACCGGTCCAGAAACAAGTGAAGGCTCTCACGCTTCCTTCTGAGGATCTTGCAAACACTGGACGGTCATCGAAGAGCACAATCGCCTAATCTTTACACAAAGAGTGGGGGGTGTCTGGAACAGGCTGCCCAGTTGGTTTTCCTGGAACCCCTTCACATAATAGCTGCACAAGACCCTCGGATCAAAAGCTACAGGCACCAAGATGGGTCAGACAGCCTCACCTTGCCTGATGATGCATGAAAACCGTGGCTCCTAAGTTTTTCGGTTTCAGATGCCCCAATTTTCCTATAACACGCCTTCCTCTAAGCTTTGTAAATGATCAGTAGGTCCTAAGTCAGAGAAATTGTTTAATTTAACCCTCATTCAGTTTGTTTTTTCTGCACATTTTCTATAAATCGTTACATTTTTCAACGATGCCCTGGCAAATCTGTCAGCGGTGTCCACAAATAATTTCCATTCTCGTAACGCCTGGCAGCAGAAAGGTCATATTTTGGCTTTGGAAGACTACTGGAAGGGTGATGTAAGAGGTACCAGGGTTGGGAGAGGGTGGATCAGTGTCATCTGCCTACGTCTGCTCATGCCTTACAGACTAGGAGAAACAATCAGGCGTCGGACGTACAAGTTAAAGGGGAAATTTTTATATTTGTATATTTCTAGTTTAGAAAGGATCGGCAGTGAGGAGCGCATTTCAAACCACCATAAAATTAAAATGTACACAGTGACGTGTAAAACCTCCCATTGACATCACAAACTAGAGGACATTTCCAGGTCTGCTCAGCACCATGTTTCTGCAATTCAGAACGAGGCAGCAGGACTTCCGGTGAGGTGAAGCAGCCCTGTGACCCTGTAAACAAGCAGGCTTGTGGATCCAGCTCTTCCAATCCAGTAGAAATACTGCTCTCCTCTCCCAGATTGTTTCTCTGGCAAATACTACTCGCTGGTTAACTCTGCCTGCGGATCACGCTGGAACATTTCTGCTGGGAAATGTCTGCTGCACAACCTGCACTTATTCTCTCGTACACCTCAGTACATTAGTCAGTACGGGGACTAGTGACCAGGAAGGGCCGCTTCACATCTCAGTACATTAGTCATGACGGGGACTAGTGAGCAGGAAGGGCCGCTTCACATCTCGGTACATTAGTCAGTACGGGGACTAGTGAGCAGGAAGGACCGCTTCACATCTCAGTACATTAGTCATGACGGGGACTAGTGAGCAGGAAGGGCCGCTTCAGATTCAGTCTGATGTTAAATTTGTCACCTCCTAAAAAACGCTGTATTAGAAATTTAGTTAAAGAGCGTAGACCGCCCCCCTGCTGGTCCACCAATTCCACTTCCAGCAGCTGTCTGGAATTGCCTGGAGGTCTAATGGAAGTTCTGGGGCTATAATTGGTCGGTAATGAGACCATTAATACATACTAGATCGAGGCTGGGAAATCTCGGGGGTTCCCGGTTCGAGTCCTACTCAGGCCTGCTCCCTTCCTCCCCGATGAGTCCCCCAAACTTCCTCGTGTGCCCAGGAACGGCTTTACACAAAGGGTGGTGGGAGTGTGGGACAAGCCGCCCCAGCCACGTTGTGGAAGCCGGGCCCCCTGGTCTCTCTCGAGAAGCAGCTGGGCGAGACCGTCAGATCAGTTAGCTGCCAACTTCCAAACGTCGATTTCCCTGGAATCCTGCACAAAATAGCTGTACGAGACCCCTCGGATCAAAGCGGGGTACCAAGCAGGTACCAAACGGACTACATGGGCTGATGGTCCTCCTCTGTAACCTTTCTGTTGTTCTTCTATTGGTGTCAAATCTATCAAAGTCTCATTGGCCTGACCTGAGCTTGCTTTCCCCCTGCTGTGCACACACAGCGGCAGAGCAGAGGAGATAAGGCTCCGTTTCTGTGAAAGAGCCTTCAGTGCTTCCACCACCTGACTTAACACGCTGCAGGAACTTAAATACGAGGACGTTTATATTTCCTACTGCAGATCAACAAGTCCCATTGTCATTTTAATATTCTGGCAGCTTGGGCTGTGAGATAACACTGCCCGATATTGCAAAGGAAAAAAAGAAAGCACGCTCTAGGCAGATGGATTGGACATTAGAAATCCTAGGGTGTCTCACGAAAAGAGTAGGGGTGTTACCTTGGTGTCCTGGGTCAAGAGACGCCCCCCCCCCCCCCCCCCCAATCTAGGAGGTCAAACCTAGCCAGCAGCCATATCGCCCTGCAGCTCCCCACTGGAGACTCAGCAGGTGTGAGCCTGGCCAGTACCTGGAGGGGGAGACTCCTGGGAAAGCTGAGGCTGCTGCTGGAAGAGGTGTTAGTGGGGCCAGCAGGGGGCGCTCACCCTGCGGTCTGTGTGGGTTCTGATGCCCCAGTATAGTGACGGGGGACACTAGACTGTAAACAGGCGCCGTCCTTCGAATGAGACGTCAAACCGAGGTCCTGACTCTCTGTGGTCATTAAAAATCCCAGGGCGTTTCTCGAAAAGAGTAGGGGTGTTACCCCGGTGTCCTGGCCAAATGTCCTGGCTCAAAGCGCTTTACAGGTCATGGGGATCCCCCCCTCCACCACCAGCAGTGTGTACCCCCACCTGGATGAGGCGCCAGTCCGCTCCCGACACCCCAGCTCTCAGTGGGGAGGAGAGCAGAGTGATGGAGCCAGTTCAGAGAGGGGGGTTATTAGGAGGCCATGATGGGTAAAGGCCAGGGGGGAAATTTGGCCAGGACACCAGGGTAACACCCCTACTCTTCTCGAGAAACACCCTGGGATTTTTAATGACCACAGAGAGTCAGGACCTCTGTGCACTCATTATCGCTGGGTTGCTGGGGGGCTGGAGTCAGGCAACGGGCGCGAGGCGGGGTACGCCCTGGGTGGGACGCCAGTCCATCACAGGGCACACACACACACACACACACACACACACAGACACACGCATGCTCACCCCAGGGCCAGCATTATCAGAAGCCAACTAACCTACCAGCATGTCGCTGGACGAAACCAGAGCACACCCAAAAGAAACCCATGGAGAACATGCAAACTCCACACAGACGGCACCCCTGGACCACCACACACTGCCAATGATGACTTCCCAGATATCTGTGCTCCAGCTTCACAGGGCTCAGGTGGGCTCTGGAAATATTCCGAGAATAGCCTTCTCTCGTAGTAGTGGCTCCGGGTTCGCGGGGGGGGGGACAGGGGACAGGGGACAGAGAGACAGGACGGGTTCGAACCCTCCAGTCCAGCACCCTCCCTCACCCTCACCCTCATCCTCCCCTGCTGGTGGTGTAAATAAACTCCAGCTCCCGCGAATAATGACGGGCACGAGTTTGCTTACTTTCAACAAAGACGCAAAATGGAAAGAGACTGCATTATTTCGTATACAGGGATGACAATTAAGGAGGCATTCCTAACAGAGCAAAGCTCCCTGCCCAGAGAAAACGCCAGCCGAAATACGCCAGCCCACACTGCCTCCCTCTCTCTCTCCCAGTGCCTCAGCTCTCACCACAAGCCCACACTGCCTCCCTCTCTCTCTCTCAGTGCCTCAGCTCTCACCACAAGCCCACACTGCCTCCCTCTCTCTCTCCCAGTGCCTCAGCTCTAACCACTAGCCCACACTGCCTCCCTCTCTCTCTCTCCCAGTGCCTCAGCTCTCACCACTAGCCCACACTGCCTCCCTCTCTCTCTCTCCCAGTGCCTCAGCTCTCACCACTAGCCCACACTGCCTCCCTCTCTCTCCCAGTGCCTCAGCTCTCACCACTAGCCCACACTGCCTCCCTCTCTCTCTCCCAGTGCCTCAGCTCTCACCACTAGCCCACACTGCCTCCCTCTCTCTCTCCCAGTGCCTCAGCTCTCACCACTAGCCCACACTGCCTCCCTCTCTCTCTCTCTCTCTCTCTCTCCCAGTGCCTCAGCTCTCACCACTAGCCCACACTGCCTCCCCCTCTCTCTCTCTCCCAGTGCCTCAGCTCTCACCACTAGCCCACACTGCAGACTTGTGTATTTGGAGCTGTTGACGCGGTTGCCGGGGCGACGGTGTGGCGCTCTCTGCTGGATGTGGCCGGTCCAAGGCCTGACTCTCTGATCCTACCCCGCGGGGCTCAGGGCCTATTCAGGCTGTGTCTCGTGGCTGCTCTACAGCCCAGGCCAGATCTAAACTGAGAGCTGCACGATGTTGTTATCCTGTCAGAGAGCTGCTTCTGGACCAGAGCAAGGAGAAGACACTGACAAAGTGAAAATAGTCTTTGATTATTCTATTTTCGAATCACTCTATGCTGTACAGAGCCTCTCCCAGCAAGCAATGGGCCCAAGGCAGGGTACACCCTGGGTGGGACGCCAGTCCATCCCAGGACACACACTCATAGCAGTTACAAATTTGCCAGAAGCTAATTTAACCCGCCAGCATGCCTTTGGATTGTATGAGGAAACCCATATGAGCATGGCGAGAACATGCAAACTCCACCCAGACAGCACCCCAGATGTGGAATTGAACCCAGGGCCCCCAGCACTGGGTGAGGCAGCAATGCTCACCACTGCCCTACTGTGCAGCCTGTTTTTGAGAAGAAGGTTTCAGCTGCTCTGGTATCAATCCAGAGAAGAGCACCAGGGAATGATTTACAACAGCAGATTTAAAGGAACTGAATCTCTTTAACTCTGAGATTGAGATTGTATAGGAAAGTACTAAAAGTGTTTAAATTTCTGAAGTGCATCCAACAAAGTTAATCTAGAGGATGGCTTCAAAATAACAGTAGAGTAACAGCAGAGTAAAGAGATGTCTCCTGTTTCTAGTACAATTCGGTGGGCTGTGAGTCCTGATATTTTATCCTGCAATTGGAGTAGCTCTATTAAGTTATATTAACGGTCACTGCAGTGAATCTGCTTGCTTTGGTTGTAGAAACTAAGAACAGGAGGCCCTTCTTTACACAAAGGGTGGTGGGGGTGTGGAACAAGCCTCCCAGCCATGTCGGTGTTGAACCGAGTGCCCTGGCTTCTTTCAAGACACAGCTGGATGAGATCCTCAAGGCACGTCTGTACACAAAGGGTGGTGGGGGGGTGGAACAAGCCGCCCAGCCATACTGCCAAACCAGGTACAAACCAGAGGAGCTGGATGAGAGCCAGAGATCGATTAACCGCCGCCCGCGTTAGGGGGGCTGCATAACCTCCGCCGGTTTAATGACCTGTCTGATGTAGCCTCTGTGTTAAAGCAGGCTGTAAATAGTCAAACACAAGCCACCTGCTATTTAAAGCTCAAAACGCAAGAGAAAAATCAATCAAGCGGTTGTCAGCCTGTTCAAATATGTAACCCTGTTAAGATACACACCCTGGGCCCAGCGTGCCGCTGTCCTGTAACGCAATGCTTGTCTTGCAGGGCTGGTTCTGTGTACAGGCAGCGCTGTGGCCATTCCCACGCTGCACCTAGAGAGCCGACCCCCGCGCCATGCCAACCAGCAGAATATTGACCTCGGTTAATCCCTGCCTTTGTACTGCAGGTCCGGGTGTGAGCTCCTCCCTCCCTCCCTCTCTCTCTCCCTCCCCCTCTCTCCATCTATCTCTCCCTCCATCTCCATCTATCTCTCCTTCCCTCTCTCTCTCCCTCCCTCTCTATCTATCTCTCCCTCCCTCTCTCTCTCTCCCTCCCTCTCCATCTATCTATCTCTCCCTCCCTCCCTCTCTACCTCTCCTTCCCTCTCCATCTATCTCTCCCTCCCTCTCTATCTCTCCCTCCCTCCCTCTCCATCTATCTCTCCCTCCCTCTATCTCTCTCCCTCCCTCTCTCTCCATCTCTCCCTCTCTCTCTATCTCTCCTTCCCTCTCCATCTATCTCTCCCTCCCTATCTCTCTCTCCCTCCCTCTCCATCTCTCTCTCCCTCCCTCTCTATCTCTCCTTCCCTCTCCATCTCTCCCTCCCTCTCTATCTCTCCCTCCCTCCCTCTCCATCTCTCTCCCTCCCTCTCTCTCCATCTATCTCTTCCTCCCTTCCTCTCCATCTATCAATCCCTCCCTCTCCATCTCTCTATCTCTCCCTCCCTCCCTCTCCATCTATCTCTCCCTCCCTCTATCTCTCTCCCTCCCTCTCTCTCCATCTCTCCCTCTCTCTCTATCTCTCCTTCCCTCTCCATCTATCTCTCCCTCCCTATCTCTCTCTCCCTCCCTCTCCATCTCTCTCTCCCTCCCTCTCTATCTCTCCTTCCCTCTCCATCTCTCCCTCCCTCTCTATCTCTCCCTCCCTCCCTCTCCATCTCTCTCCCTCCCTCTCTCTCCATCTATCTCTTCCTCCCTTCCTCTCCATCTATCAATCCCTCCCTCTCCATCTCTCTATCTCTCCCTCCCCCTCTCTCTATCTATCTCTCCCTCCATCTCCATCTATCTCTCCCTCCCTCTCTATCTCTCCCTCCCTCTCCATCTATCTATCTCTCCCTCCCTCTATCTCTATCTCTCCCTCCCTCCCTCTCCATCTATCTCTTCCTCTCTCTCCATCTATCTATCTCTTCCTCCCTCCCTCTCCATCTATCTCTCCCTCTCTCTCTCTCTCTCTCTCTCTCTCCCCCTGCATGACTTCCAGTGAATCTGGGAGGGAGTGTTTTTCCCCAGGATGGGGGCGCTCCGCTAGCCTGTGAAGCCCGCGGGCTCAGAAAGGGGTTCATCCCACAGGCCAGCGGTCCCCAGCCTTGCTCCCGCAGGATCAGGGTGTCTGCTGGTTTCCATTCCGGCTGGGCTCTGCACCTCTGTAACTCAGATTGATGACTGCACTTCATTGATCGGGCCCACCTGTTTAGACTTTTCATGAACTCAGGTCTTACTTGAATGACACTGGATTAAACACAGCCACAGTGGGAGTGTCAATGTACCGGACACACCCATAGTAGGTGTAGCACTGTATTAGACACACCCATAGTGGGCGTATCACTGTATTAGACACACCCATAGTGGGCATAACAATATAGTAGACACCCATAGTGGGCGTATCACTGTATTAGACACACCCATAGTGGGCGTATCACTGTATTAGACACACCCATAGTGGGCATAACAATATAGTAGACACCCATAGTGGGCGTATCACTGTATTAGACACACCCATAGTGGGCATAACAATATAGTAGACACCCATAGTGGGTGTATCACTGTATTAGACACACCCATAGTGGGCGTAACAATATAGTAGACACACCCACAGTGGGTGTATCACTGTATTAGACACACCCATAATGGGAGTGTCCTAACATTGGATGCACCGAGAGTGGGTGTAACACGGTAGTGGACACACCCACAGTGGGAGTGACAGTATGGTGGAAACACCCACATCGCAAGCGACACTGTAGAAGACACACCCACAGTAGGAGGGGGTCCTATGTCAGACCCGCCCCCACAAAGAGCATCATTTCAAGAGCTGAGAGCAACGAACAAATCTGAACTGGAAAACCGAAGTCAATTAAGCCTTTGATCAAGAACTCAGCTGAGGCAGGAGCCAAAAGAGGTTCTGTTTTAATAATCCTGTTGCTTTTGTTTAGTGAATGAGGAGTTGTTCAGGCCATCTTCGCTCATACTTGACTAATGGTGTAGCTTGTTAATCCGGGAAGCTTATTCGGCTGTTTCTGAAAGGCAATCCGTTTCACCAACATGTCTGGACACCTTGTTCCAGACACCCACCCCTCTTAGTATAAAGACGTGCCTCCTGTTCTCAGGCTAAAATGCCTTTTCATGAAGAAATACCTCTGGATCCTAGTTCTAGATGTGTGTAGGCCTCATTCTGGAACACCTGTGCCAGTACCCTTTTAGGATTTGAAATATTTGTATAGCATAAATCCCTTCTGCTCAAAATTAAAAGTACTTCGGTTCCTTTAGTCTCTGTGTGTAAGACGGGGGGGGGGGTCTCCAGCCCTGGTCCTGGAGAGCCCCACTCCAGTAGGTCTTATAGATAACCATTAAACCCTCACTCTCTAACGACCTGAACCCAATTAAAGAAATGAGCTATGAAATCAGGAACTGTTAATTAAGTAGTTTAGAGATCATTTAGAGAAAAAAAAATAGAACTGTCTTCAGACACAAGGGCCAGATTTCACTTAATTGAACAAATGGCCCTGCTTAATTGATCAGTAAATTGCATTTCCGATCCTTAAGTAACAAGCGATTAGGACCAGGCTTTGTAATCCCTGGTGTAAGACATCCAAATCATGTCATTAATGAACCTTCCGCCCGCTTCTGGATCACTGCTGCAGCAGCAGCGTCAGGTCTGTAGTGTGACACTGACAACTGTTCGAAATTTCCCTGAGCAAGGTCTTAACCGCCCACTGCAAAATTTAAATGCCAGATTGTTATGGCCTGGCAGCACGGCGGCACAGCGCTGGGGCCCTGGGTTCGATTCCAGACCTGGGGTGCTTGTCTGGGTGGAGTTTGCATGTTCTCCCCCAGGTTTACATGGGTTTCCTCCCCCAGTTCGAAGACATGCCGGGAGGTGAACTGGCTTCTGGAAAAAAATTGTCCCTGGCGTGAGTGTGTGTGTGTGTGTGTGCGCGTGTGTCTGTGTGTGCCCAGCAATGGACTGGCGTCCTGTCCAGGGTGTACCCTGCCTTGTCCCGTTGCTTGCCGGGATAGGCTCTGCAACCCTCTACTTGATAAAGTGGTTAGGATACGGATATAGTTCTAGGGCCTGACCCCTCTGTGTTTACCCTTTACAGAATTTACTGCAGCGATCCTGTTTGTTCAGTGACTTGTCGCAACTTGCCCATAGCTTCCCCTGTCCTCTCTGAAGGAACGCTGAGAGAGGGTGAGAGGGAGGGAGGGAGGGAGGCAGTGTGCGCCTGTCGCCTGTATTAACAGCACAACACAGAGATCGTAGAAACTTCCCGACATTGGCGTTTCTGTGTTTCAAGATACTTGCAATCTGTGCGGCTTTTCAAAGCCTTTTGGCTCAGAAGCAGATGTAAGGAAATGAACCTCTTCATAAGAGGAATACATTCAAGACGTTACTAATACGAAGTTATTATGGGCTCCTGCAGGGTACCATTGAGTGTTACAGCCCAGATGTCTCGGGTTCGAACCTGGGTCATGTCACTGGCGCGTATTCCCCAAGCACTGCCGGGTTAAGGCTAATCAACCGGGGTGGGGATACTGAGAAATTCCCAGAAGCCCCCCGGCTTGCTGCGACGTCAGAAGGCGACCCTCCAATCAGCACTCACTCACCCGACAGGCGCTGTGGAGCTCACGGGTGTCACATGATCATCTCTCATGCGTGTCACTTCCTTTCCCGGAGCAGGTGCAGGACTTGCAGTACTGTACAGCCAAGTCTTCAAAACAACACGAAATTCCAAATTTGCGTGGTGTATAAGGACAGAAAGATCCAGAATACTTCTTGGAATAGACTGGAACTGTGATGCACTTACATCATTTCCTAATTATTATGCAAATGTAGGTAGCGAGGTTAGTCTGGATTCATATAGCGTCTACTTGCCAAGTGGGTATACAAGTCACTGGCCCCAGTATTACAAAAGCTGCCCGACGTGGATAACATCATCTATGAGCCAGTGAGACCAGCTTTAATAGGATGTGAATCATAATCCAGAAAACTGAAAGAGTTTCAGCCCTGATCCTATCTCCTGTAGTGGTTAGAGCTGAGAGAGAGGGAGGCAGTGTGGGCTAGTGGTTAGAGCTGAGGCACTGGGAGAGAGAGAGGGAGGGAGGCAGTGTGGGCTAGTGGTTAGAGCTGAGGCACTGGGAGAGAGAGAGAGGGAGGCGGTGTGGGCTAGTGGTTAGAGCTGAGGCACTGGGAGAGAGAGAGAGGGAGGCGGTGTGGGCTAGTGGTTAGAGCTGAGGCACTGGGAGAGAGAGAGAGAGGGAGGCAGTGTGGGCTAGTGGTGAGAGCTGAGGCACTGGGAGAGAGAGGGAGGCAGTGTGGGCTAGGGGTTAGAGCTGAGTAACTGGGAGAGAGAGAGAGGGAGGCAGTGTGGGCTAGTGGTGAGAGCTGAGACACTGGGAGAGAGAGAGGGAGAGGCAGTGTGGGCTAGTGGTTAGAGCTGAGTAACTGGGAGAGAGAGAGGGAGGCAGTGTGGGCTAGTGGTGAGAGCTGAGGCACTGGGAGAGAGAGAGGGAGGCAGTGTGGGCTAGTGGTGAGAGCTGAGTAACTGGGAGAGAGAGAGAGGGAGGCAGTGTGGGCTAGTGGTGAGAGCTGAGGCACTGGGAGAGAGAGAGGGAGGCAGTGTGGGCTAGTGGTTAGAGCTGAGGCACTGGGAGAGAGAGAGGAGGCAGTGTGGGCTAGTGGTGAGAGCTGAGGCACTGGGAGAGAAAGAGAGGGAGGCAGTGTGGGCTAATGGTGAGAGCTGAGGCACTGGGAGAGAGAGGAGGCAGTGTGGGCTAGTGGTGAGAGCTGAGACACTGGGAGAGAGAGAGGGAGGCAGTGTGGGCTAGTGGTGAGAGCTGAGGCACTGGGAGAGAGAGAGAGAGGGAGGCAGTGTGGGCTAGTGGTGAGAGCTGAGGCGCTGGGAGAGAGAGAGGCAGTGTGTGCTAGGGGTTACAGCTGAGGCACTGGGAGAGAGAGAGGGAGGTAGTGTGGGCTAGTGGTGAGAGCTGAGGCACTGGGAGAGAGAGAGGGAGGCAGTGTGGGCTAGTGGTGAGAGCTGAGGCACTGGGAGAGAGAGTGGCAGTGTGTGCTAGTGGTGAGAGCTGAGGCACTGAGAGAGAGAGAGAGGCAGTGTGTGCTAGGGGTTAGAGCTGAGGCACTGGGAGAGAGAGAGAGGGAGGTAGTGTGGGCTCGTGGTGAGAGCTGAGGCACTGGGAGAGAGAGAGAGGGGGAGGCAGTGTGGGCTAGTGGTGAGAGCTGAGTCACTGGGAGAGAGAGAGAGGGAGGCAGTGTGGGCTAGTGGTGAGAGCTGAGACACTGGGAGAGAGAGAGAGAGGGAGAGGCAGTGTGGGCTAGTGGTGAGAGCTGAGGCACTGGGAGAGAGAGAGAGAGGGAGAGGCAGTGTGGGCTAGTGGTGAGAGCTGAGGCACTGGGAGAGAGAGAGAGAGGGAGAGGCAGTGTGGGCTAGTGGTGAGAGCTGAGGCACTGGGAGAGAGAGAGAGGGAGAGAGGGAGGCAGTGTGGGCTAGTGGTGAGAGCTGAGGCACTGGGAGAGAGAGAGAGGGAGGTAGTGTGGGCTCGTGGTGAGAGCTGAGGCACTGGGGGAGAGAGAGAGAGAGGGAGAGGCAGTGTGGGCTAGTGGTGAGAGCTGAGGCACTGGGAGAGAGAGAGAGAGGGAGAGGCAGTGTGGGCTAGTGGTGAGAGCTGAGGCACTGGGAGAGAGAGAGAGGGAGAGAGGGAGGCAGTGTGGGCTAGTGGTGAGAGCTGAGGCACTGGGAGAGAGAGAGAGAGGCAGTGTGGGCTAGTGGTGAGAGCTGAGGCAGTGGTGTTGTGTCCGATATTCGCCGCTCTGTGTGCAGGAGGGGGGGTCCTGTGCGCTGGGACAGTCCCAGCACTTCTCCCAGAAGGGCTGAAGGAATCTCCAGCCCCCGGCTCCTGCCTGCAGCGTGTCCGCACCGGCGGCGCCGTCAGCGTACGAGTCTGGACTGTGTCACTCTTCAGCGCCGATGAATCTCCCCCTGGCCCTTTAAAGTGATTCACAGTCCGGCGCTCGCTTCGCACGAAATTAATACTTTTGTTTTTTTTATTTGCGACATTTTTTCCTCCCTCCATTACGCCAAAAACAAACAAACCCCGAACTGGCAGACTGTTGTTAAATCCCACTGCCCGCTTTTCCACCGAGAGTGATAAATCCGCTGGCGTGTAGCCGTGTTTGGCCAATGTCGACGTCTGCTTGCTTACAACCGCTTCCCCCTCCTCCCTTGGCCGGCGCCTCGTGTGACACAGCGCCCCCTGTTGCTCGCTTTTTGAAACGCACCTGCCCCGAAACTGCAGCCTGGACGGTCGATGAGGGCGGGGTCAACTGATCAAGTTTAAAGACGAATTGAGATGGGGGGGAAAAAAAAGTTTCACAGGCGGGAAACTAGCTAAAAGACGTGTTGATGCGCTTTAAAAACCTTGGGGGGGAGGGGGTTCTTTTCCAGACTCTAAAAATAAGAGAATGAGCTTCGAATTTGGGTGGCAGCAACCTTAGTTTTTCCCAGGAGTCTCCCCTCCAGGTACTGGCCAGGCTCCCACCTGCTGAGCTCCAGTGGAGGAGTGGTGCTTTTTCACTAGTGATCTTTTTTTAACTAAAGATCAGCTCTCGGCTCTTTTAAGATCAGATCCGATCACGTTATCGTCCCTATACAATTCCTGCATTAGGAATGTGGCTTTTCACAGACCCCAGCCTGCTCTCCAGGAGACACACAGACAGGGAGAGAGAAGCTGGGGGGGCAGAGCACATTTATACGGCGCCCCTGGAGCAGCAGGGGTGTTAAGGGCCTGGCTCAGGAGCCCCAACGGAGTAGGATTCCTCTGCCGGCTGCGGGATTTGAACCGGCAACCTCCCAGACACAGGCACAGATCTTCAGCCACAGAGCCACCAGTCTACCCTAGTGATTTTACTAGTGCTAAAGTTACACTCTCCCCCAACTAAATCTATAATCAGGGGAATAGAGAGAGAAATGTGCGGTCACCTACGTATTATTTTTTCCTCCGTTTCCGGTGCGGTAAATTAACCAGCTCAAGTACACGCAGCGCCACAGACGTATCTATTTATTAAACAGCCTATGGTGCCACCTTGTGGCCAGTCTGCCTAGCAGCACTACCAAATGTTCCAAGCGGACTCAGAAGAGGGAGGTTTTTTTTTTTTGACTCGCCGGCTCGGCGTTATTGGCAATAAGTCTGTAGTCCGCCTGTGGGCCAGACCAAGCTTGCGCAGTGAAAAAAATATATATTACACACCCGAGAACTGCGGGAAAGGCAACAGGACTCGACAGCACCCTGAAACCTACAGACTCTGGCTGCCCCACTGAAGCTCAGCAGGTGTGAGCCTGGCCAGTACCTGGAGGGGGAGACTCCTGGGAAAAGCTGAGGCTGCTGCTGGAAGAGGTGTTAGTGGGGGCCAGCAGGGGGCGCTCACCCTGCGGTCTGTGTGGGTCCTGATGCCCCAGTATAGTGACGGGGGGACACTAGACTGTAAACAGGCGCCGTCCTTCGGATGAGACGTAAAACCAATTTTCGTGGAATTCTGAACAAGAGGTGACAAGCATCCGATCTGAAAGCGATACACAGAGGCACAGCATCCGTTCGGGTTATTTGCTGAGCAAAACGAGGCAGCAGTGAACCCCGTTCTGGGAACAGGTCTGTGGAGAACCTCCGGAGTCAATAATTCAGCTCAGAGTGAGCTGGTCCAGGTAGCAGTGGCTGCACCTGTGGCTAGGAGGTTGCTGGTTCAAATCCCACAGCTGGCAGAGGAATCCTATTCCACTGGGCCCCTGAGCAAGGCCCTTCGCCCCAGCTGCTCCAGGGGCGCCGTATAAATGTGCTCTGACCCCCCCAGCTTCTCTCCCTGCCTGTGTGTCTCATGGAGAGCAAGGTGGGGTCTGCGAAAAGACACATTCCTCATGCAAGAACTTGTATAGGGACGATAACGTGATCTGAGCTGGACAGTGACCCGCTCTGACCTCTCCAGAACCAGGACCCAGGACTGAACGAGATCCGTTTCACCTCCTTAATTCCGAACTCCTGTGGATTACGCTGGAGGCAGTAAAAACTGAAGGAGGCTAGGGATCCCAGTCATGCAGAGACTGCTCAAAACAGAAAGCACAACAGCCGCTGTAGAAGCATTACAGGGTTCCGAACTGGGCTGCGAGGTCCCGACTCCTAGGCCAGATGACTGCCATTAATTCCACTGTGTTTCTTTTCTCCCGTGCAGATCGGCCCCAGTGATCAGAGGGGACGTCGAGCCCCACCCCCAGACGTCTGCGTAGAAGCTCACTGGCTCCTGGGAGGATGAGCCCCCAGGCTGCATCCCCTCCTCTTTCCCCTCTCCCGTAGCAGGGCCGGCCCAGAGTTCTCGCCCCGCCCCCCCCACCATGTCACTGCCCCACCCCTACCCCACCCCCGTCCCCGCCCAGCCCAACCTCACAAACTCCTCCTCTGCCGCCTCCTCCAACTCCAGCTCGGCCGACCCCCTGGGGGGCCACGCCGTGTGGGAGGTGGTCCTGATCGCCTTCGTCACGGGCTCCCTGTCCCTGGTCACCATCGTCGGCAACCTGCTGGTCATGATCGCCTTCCGGGTCAACAGCCACCTGCGCACGGTCAACAACTACTTCCTGCTGAGCCTGGCCTGCGCCGACCTGGTGCTGGGGGCCGTCTCCATGAACCTGTACACCACCTACATCATCACGGGCCGCTGGACGCTGGGCAACCTGGCCTGCGACATCTGGCTGGCCCTGGACTACGTGGCCAGCAACGCCTCGGTCATGAACCTGCTGGTCATCAGCTTCGACCGCTTCTTCTCCGTCACGCGACCCCTGACCTACCGGGCCAAGCGGACCCCCCGCAGGGCGGCCATCATGATCGGCCTGGCCTGGGCCATCTCCTTCGTCCTGTGGGCCCCCGCCATCCTCTTCTGGCAGTACGCCGAGGGCGTGAGGACGGTGCCGGTGGAGGAGTGCTACATCCAGTTCTTCTCCCAGCCCATCATCACCTTCGGCACGGCCATCGCCGCCTTCTACCTCCCCGTGACCATCATGATCATCCTCTACTGGCGGGTGTACCGGGAGACGGAGAACCGCGCGCGGGAGCTGCCCGGCCTCCTGGGCTCGCAGGCCCGGGGGGCGCCGCCGGGACCCAAACCGCGGCCCAGCGCCAGCAGCAGCAGCACCAGCAGCAGCAGCAGCAGTTGCGAGAGCCCGGGCCGGGGAGGAGGAGGAGGAGGAGGAGGAGAGCCTCCGGGCTGCTGCCTCCTCCGGCACAAGCAGCCGCAAGAGGAGGAGAGGAGGAGGAGGAGGAGGAGGAGGAGGAGGAGAAGGAGGAGGAAGGCTACGTCGCAGCAGAGCGAGAGGACCTACCGGGAAGCCAACAGGAACGGGAACTGGGACGAGGAGGAAGAGGAAGGCTCGGAAGACTCCTCCGAGGAGGAGGAACCCCAGCGGAAGGCGAAGGGGGTCTACGCCATGGTGGCCCGGGTGCCCCTGATCCGGGTGGGCGACGGCCCCGCGGAGGCCGGGGAAGGCGTCTCGGATCCCGGTCTGGCCCGGGTGCGGGCCACCGGCTCCGGGAACTCCTCCTCCTCCCCGAGGGACAGCCTCAACCTGTTCTCCCTGTCCCGCTCCTCCCCCGGCTCCCCCAAGAGGCAGAAGCGACGCAGCCAGTCCCTGATCAAGGAGAAGAAGGCGGCCAGGACCCTGAGCGCCATCCTGCTGGCCTTCATCCTGACCTGGACGCCCTACAACATCATGGTGCTGGTCTCCCCCTTCTGCGACAAGTGCGTGCCCGACACCCTCTGGCAGCTGGGCTACTGGCTCTGCTACGTCAACAGCACCGTCAACCCCATGTGCTACGCCCTGTGCAGCAAGTCCTTCCGGGTCACCTTCAAGATGCTCCTGCTCTGCCGCTGGGACAAGAGGGAGTGGGGCAAGCCCCACCACAGCGCCCGCCCCTCCTACTGCCCCTCGAAAACCAGCAGCAGCACCGTCTGAACGGCCGCCCCCCCCTCCTCCTCCTCCTGTTCCCCGGTTACCGTCACGCGGTCTCGTCCGGGGGGGGGGAAGGGATTCTCCGAAATCGTGCTGCACATCCCCCCCCCCCTCCTCCCCAGCCGGGTGGTGCTGGGCCAACGAGCCGAGGGAACAGGGCGAGGGGGGTTTCTGGGAAGGGGTTCCCGTTCAACCGAGTGAGGTGAGCTGGTTCAGGATGCTGGGGATGTTCAGTCGGGCCAGCGAGAGAGAGAGAGTGGAGGCGGCCGGGGACACCGCCGGGCTCCGACGCCGCGAGGGAACTCGCTCGGCGCTCTGCGGACCGCCGTCCCCGTCCGCGAGGTCTCCAGCCTTCTGGGGGGGGTGCCAAACCAACCGATCTCCCCCCCCCAGCCGGATTCAGACACGTCCTCCTGTCGCCTCCGGCGGCGGCACTGTCGTGGGGGAGAAGGGAACGAAGAGCTGGGGAAACGGCGGATCGCAGGAATCCCGGCTCGGAATCGCCCGGTCCGAGGATCGGCCAGTCCGGTGGGCTGGCGGGCGGGCGGCCAGCAAGGGAGGGGGGGGGGGGGTTATCCGTGTCTGGAAGAGCGCAGTCCAGGCATAAAGACGGGATCTGCATGCGGGGGGGTGGCGGGGGGATAGACGATCCGTAACGCAAAACCGGCGACCAGCGACCGGCGAACTGTACAGGACTGGACTTGTTGTGGGGGTGTCCCCGTTTTCTTCTGTCCTTTCGAAAGAAATGTTTTCTCGGTCCCAATAAAGGGCGCCCTGTGCTCCGATTCATCTTCTTCTGCTTTGGTACGACCAATCAGGGAGGCTGTGAAAGCACAGACATCCCTCTCTCTCCCCCTCTCTCTCGCTTTCTTAATCCACAGACGGAGGACGAGAGGAGCTCGGACCTCCTTACCCCGAGATCTCGACTCGAATCGGTCGGGTGGACATTACTGTCTCGGTTGACTTCCGACCATCAGCAGGAAGGAAGTGAAGATGCTCCCACCACATTCCATAGGCCTGCAGTCACGAGGAATTATGGGCATTAACATTTCAGCCTTGACGTGTTCCTGTGCCAGTTCTGTCAAGGGCAGATTGCCGAGACAGCACGAAAAGCATTCATTGCCATAACTCACAGGGGGCTCTGCGATTTTTTTTTTTTAGACTGCGATGGCAAGTTACTTACAAAAAGTGATCCATCACAGTAACTCATGCGAGTATCCTGTTGAGCGGTTAAAGAGCTGGGGAGAAAAGTTTAAAACTCACATAGTTACAGCGATCTATGTGGCGTAAACACTTGCTACGAAAAGTAATGCGTCTCACAGCACATGTTCCCCAATTTGAACGGTGATGGATTTAAAAACCTTCCCCGGTCTTACTCTGAACATCTCCAGAAACCAAACTGACATTTCTGGCCTGTTTCCCAGTGGAAAGACGGCTTTTCAGGCTGTTTGAAATATATCCACACTATTACAGTCAAATGCTGTACACAGGCATTGAGACATGGACAGATCTAGGTACACAGGCTTGCTTTATCACCATATACCCACTTTCCTGAAATGAGCAGACCAGTGTCTTGGAAACCTTGGTCTAATATAATGTCCCATTCTCCCACAGCAACACCCAACATGTTCTGATTGTACAATACTTTAATGGTGGTTAAATATATGTCTTCAGAACACGCTGGTCATGGGAATATTCACAGGTGACAACTGTTCAACGTCCATGTAGGTGCTCAGGTGCAGGACGTTTCAGGGCTGGGGTTCTGACTCCTCAAAGCTGCTTCTAGTTTCTAGTTTCAGGCCAGCAGCCATATCGCCCTGCAGCTCCCCACTGGCAGCCCCACTGGAGCTCAGCAGGTGGGAGCCTGGTCAGTACCTGGAGGGGGAGACTCCTGGGAAAGCTGAGGCTGCTGCTGGAAGAGGTGTTAGTGGGGCCAGCAGGGGGTGCTCACCCTGCGGTCTGTGTGGGTCCTGATGCCCCAGTATAGTGACGGGGACACTAGACTGTAAACAGGCGCTGTCCTTCAGATGAGACGTCAAACCGAGGTCCTGACTCTCTGGGGTCATTAAAAATCCCAGGGCGTTTCTCGAGAAGAGTAGGGGTGTCACCCCGGTGTCCTGGCCAAATTTCCCCCCTGGCCTTTACCCATCATGGCCTCCTAATAACCCCCCTCTCTGAACTGGCTCCATCACTCTGCTCTCCTCCCCACTGAGAGCTGGGGTGTGGGGAGCAGACTGGCGCCTCACCCAGGTGGGGGTACACACTGCTGGGGGTGGAGGGGATCCTCATGACCTGGAAAGCACTTTGAGTGGAGTGTCCAGAAAAGCGCTACACAAGTGTAAGCAATTATTATTATTCTAGTTAGGTGTGAAAGCAGAGGGAGGTGAAAGACCCCTGGATTATTGTAGGGCAGTCACAGAAGGATTTCACTTGCCTTGAACTAAAAAAAACAAACAAACATTGTTTGGTAAAAATGACCCACGGACCTGTACCTGAGCAATTCAAGCAAAACTCTCGTCGAGTGGCGCAGCTTTTCTTGCTGTTGGAATTCAGAATCACCAGTTTCTGGGTCTCGTGCAAGAAGGGTCTCCCCCCGAGAACGCAGGTACCCCACAAACCGTAGGACTTGGGTTTCACCAACCGTAGGACCCGGGACCGAGCAGGTAAGGTTCAAGAAAAGGAGTTAAAGGGAAGCAGGCCTCGAGGCGGTTTAAAGCTCCTCAAGAATTTCCACCCCTTTCTTGATTTAGGACACAGCCAGTTCTGGTTTAACCAGCTGGATGTGCAATGTACCTGGTACAGACAGGGGGCGAGTCAGAATTCATCACCAGTAACACTGCTTGTGGAACAAGAAGACCACCGGGCAGCTTGTCTCAAGACCTCCACTTACTCCTGGAGCTTCGCCAGGTTTGCAATGGCGCTCACGAGACTTTAAATGAAACAGCGTTTCAAGGGCTCGCTGGGAACCGAAGGTGGTTCACCAACCACTCGCTGCCCTCCAGCGCCAAGGCTCTCCTGCACGTTTTTAATCGCATTGATCAGCATTAAAAATCAGAACAGAAAGCATCTTTGGTGGCGCATGTGGTCAGCATTGCTGCCTCACAGCGCTGGGGGGTGGGTTGGCCCGGGTTCAATTCCGAATCTGGGGGGGGGGGGTGCTGTCTGGGTGGAGTTTGCATGTTCTTCCTGCATTTGCGTGGGTTTCCTCCCACAGTCCGAAGACAAGCTGGTGGCTTCTGGGAAAACTGCCCTTGGCGTGAGTGTGTGAGTGTGTGTCCTGTAATGGACTGGTGTCTCATCCAGGGTGTACCCCGCCCTGGTGCCCATTGCTTGTCGGGATAGACTCCGACTCTCCCGTGACCCTGAACTGGAAGAAGCAATAAAAAGGATGGACAAATGGAAAACTATAAACCTCCTGTATGACCCAACGTAATTTGGTTTTACTTAGGAGGAAATATCCGCAACCCCCAACATCTGTGCATTCTTACGGGAAATGAGTTCTCAACATAAGCATCTGCCCTGGAAACTCAGATCTGACTGATCTGCCTGCCCAAGATCCGACACAGAGCCTCCGGAGATGTTCTGCTTTAAAACGGAGCTCCAAGCGCCATGGTTCTGCGCCTTCCCCGAGCCCTGCCGAGTCCGGCTCAGAACCGAGATGTGGACCCCGCAATCTAAGCAACGGAAAACAGCAGGGGAGTTCGGTGTCGGCAAAAAAAACACCAACAAAAAAAGAGAGATTTATTTTCCTTTATAAAAACAAGAACAACGATGTACCATAAAAACTGAACCGTCCCGTGAGAGACTGAATAAAACTAGAAAAACAAATGCTTACACCATCCTAGTAAAGAACATTGGAAAAACATGAAAAAAAATGACCCTCTCTCCATCCTCCTCCAACAACAAAAAAACATTCAAATGGCCACTAATTCTACCCATGAGAAAAAAAACCAACAATAACATAACTAGGCAGGTAATGTTTTAGTAGTAATGGTTAGTTGGCTATTGATAAAACAAGATTAAATCATACCCCCCCCCCCACCCTCCCCCAAATAAAAACATCCCGACAGTAAATACATCATAAAAAGAATTAGAAAATAATGCGATTGTGTGTACAGTTCACAGACGTGTGGGGGTGTGAGATTACACAGGGCGATGTGGACAGGAGAATGCTGTCGTGTGTGTCTGGACAGCGCGGGGGACAGAGGAATGGACTCGATCGACCGACAGTGGGGAATCTACCGCCTCTATAAACTCAGAAGAGCTCTCTCGGTCCAGACGGGCCCCCCCCCTCCGTCTGTAACCACCCCGATATGGGTCACAGGAACGGGGTCTCGTCTTGACACGTGCGGTCTGGTCTGGCAACCTTAAGATTCGGATGAAAAGGCGCACGCGTTAACCCTTTCACGCCCGCCTAAGACGGAAAGATCCGGAGCCGTTTCGACGCCTGGCCGGCCGTGACTGGGAGCTCGACTCCGAGACTGTGGCCCTGCGGAGGGCGCTCCTGCCCATCGGTGCCCGTGCTGTTAAATCCAGCTGGACTGACGGGGGGGGGGGGACAGACTGGCCGCCAGGGCACACGTGAGCGCTGGCTCTGGAGAGCTGACATTGGTGGGGGGGGGGGGGGGCAGGTGCTCCGCGGGCCTGGGTCAGAGGTCAAAGTCGGGGGCTGGAAATGTGACCCCCCCCCCCCACCACCACCACCACCACCCCAACTGGCGGGCAAGAGGCAAGGCGATCAGGGCTTTCCGGGAATCCGAGGGGGAAACATCCCAGGTCTCATCCCCGGCTGCGGGAAACCTGGGATTCGCACACGGGGAAAGAAAACAGGCTGAATCTGCTGCAGGCTCCCCGATTCGTGTGGGGTAGCAATTTCTGCACCCCCCCCCCCCCCCCACAGCCCCGGGAACATTACTCAAGTTGGGCGCCGACGTCTCAGTGGCCAGCCCGACAGAATTCCGTTTCTCCGTGCCATGAGCTCAAAACCCCCCCAGTGGAAAAATGTATTGCCGTTTTGGATTGACAGAAAAACCGGGGGGGGGGGGGGGCGTTTCTGTGTTTGCCCTCTGCTCAGAAGCACACGTGAGAAATGAGCGGCCGGTGATTGGAAAGAGATTCCGAAACCACAGCCAGCCGAACATACCCCCCTCCGGGACGTCACTGGAAAGGGATCATAAAGAAGCGCTGCACTTGAGACAGAAGAGGAGCAGCTGTCCTTCTTCCATGAGAACCTAGCGGGTGTGGGCACCGTTGTCTTTTTTGAAATACAAGAACGGATCTGATTGACCGCTGAAAAGGGTCTAAAAAGCACTACAGAATAAAACATGGGAGAGAAAGGAGACGGCACGGTCAGCCTCCGATGGATTGTGGGACAAAGCCTGAATGAGGAATTAATCCGGCTTCACAGCTCAAACGCGTCGAATTGTCAGTCACGTACAAGTCCGATCAGAGCAGCAGTCCTCATCGCGTTCTGCTCCGGGACGGTATTTCTGACTACGTGTTTGGTGTGTTCGGTGTGGTAGGTGCTAACTGCTAACAGCCGTTCAGAAGCTGCAGAACTGGAGTGGGGCAACAGAAGTAAAGTAGGCCTTCCGAAAACAGTCGAGTACGACGATCCAAACGGCGGCAGCTCTCAGGAATGACGAGACAGAGACAGAGACAGAGACAGAGACAGAGACAGAGACAGAGACAGAGATAGAGATAGAGATAGAGATAGAGACAGAGAAAGAGACAGAGAAAGAGACAGAGAAAGAGACAGAGACAGAGAGAATGACAGTGCTGTGCCAGACGCCGGGGACATTTTCAGCCTCTGCAAATCCACCCGAGTGCCCCCCCACCAGAAACCGTACTTAAATGTCATTTCATGTCAGGAATTCAAAATCCACAAAGTGGACAGCAAGCTGCTGTTCTGAAATACGAGCCCAAAGACGGCAAGTCTCACGCAACCTCCTTAGAAGAAAGAAAAGGTTTGCATCCAAGACATTTCCCAGAGCCCTGGACTCATTCACCTAGGCTACTGGCCTAAAATTCCCACAGCAGTCACCGACAGCAGTTGTAGACTGGAGATGTACAAACACGATTATCTCCTGTAGTCTTTTGCACGTCCTTACAGAGAGCGGCAACGAATTTTGGATTGAGCAGACGGCGTGGAAAGAGGATTTCCATTAGTTTTGTTCATGAACGACGCCACTAGGTGTTAAGGGGACGATCCTCCTCCCATCGGCCTAACCTGGAGCCTCGCACGGCGCTGTTCAGATTCACATCAAAGGGCAGAACGCGCTGGCACCCCGGCCCGTCACCAGCACGATCTTGTCAACGAGACCGGACACTGAAAACGTCACGGCCTCCCAGTTTAGTACAGGCGGCTGGATTGGACTGAAGAGGCCACGCACAGCTAAATCGGGGGCTCTCTGCTTTGAGGAGCTCCACACTGACTGCGATGGAGTCAGGTTCTCCTTGTCAAGGGACCGAGAGACGTCTCATGCGCCGCCTTCCTGCAGGATCGGCCTGCCCGAGATGAATGAGATCCAAGAGACGCACACAGACAAGAACGTTCGGAAAGTAACGAGGACGGGGTAGGGAAACGGGTCATCAACACGAGTCAGTCACGCGGCGTTTAAGGGAGGGAGGGAGGGAAAAAACGAGTGTTTTTCGGCTATTCTCTGCCTCGATTTCAGCGATATGGGTCACAACTTTAGACCGGGCAGTCCCTGAACCTTTAGAGGGGTTCAACCAATTTCCTCTTCCCCCTGTAAACATCCGTGCGCGCCTTGAGCTCCGATCGCGAAGGCGGAGACAAAAAACGGCTTTTGGGGGGAAAAAAAAGGGTTCAGTCGGGCGCCTGAACGCCACTCATCTCCGAAAGCACCCTTCCAACTCCCCTCAGGTGCCGTTTACTACACGCCATTGAGTAGTGATGGGCTGGACCTTAGGTACGGGTCTGTCAAGCGATTTGGAACTGTGCTTTTCTTCAATTCGACCATCTGCTCTCTGGACTGGAAGGGTATTGCACTGAAGGGGGGGGGGGGGCACCACGGTATTTGCGACAAGAAACTCTCACTTCCTGCAGGATGATCACAGGTTGGCTGGTATCTACAGATTACAGCTTTCAGGTTAAAGCAGATCGCGGTCTCACAGCTGAAGACGGAAAGCCACAGGTACGGGTTTTCAATAGCGTGAACAGCCACACTGTGAGTCCACTGAGGTGGTGAGGAGATGGTGGCGGGGGGGGCGTCTGGTTTTCGGGATCTGACCCCCTCTCCCCAGCGGGGCGCACGGTTCCCCTGGGCGCGTCCCCCCCCGTCCCCGTCCCCGTCCCTCCCCCCTGCGTGGATCTGTAGGCGAGGGAAGTCACAGGGGCCCCTTGTGGGGACCCCCATCACGACAGAGGCGCGTTCTGATTCTGATATATGGAGGCTTTGTCTTTCAAGAGGTCCAGACACAGGTGACAACTCCAGCTCCCTGAAAACAGAAAACGGGGGAAATTCAGGAGCCTTGTATCAACTCCGCGGAGCTTAGGAGGAAAAGAGAACCGGGATACACTGCGTGACCCCTCTCTCCGGCAGCAAGCCCTAGAAACCTCGGCGCGTGAAAACTCCTCTTTTAACACAGCTGGAAACGGGAGTGGGGAACCAGTCGTACTTTTAGAACAAAGGAGACAAAAGCCTGCTTCTTCTCCTGAACTCCTAACTCTCAAGAAACACAACTGGGCGGTTAAGCTGGCACAGAGGCTGGTGGCTCTGGTGCAAACGCATAACAGAGGCTCCGTTCGCTATTAAGCCAGCAGAGACCAAAAGCTGCCCAGCAACCGCAGCTTCCTGGATTTAAATGTCACCCGACCAATGGTCTTCCACCCTTTGGTCAGGTGACTGAGCATGACTGGTCCCCACTGCATTCTGGGGAATGTAGTTCAGCCAAGAGTCTCCATCTTTCACACTGGAAATAACCCACAAACCTCCCTTAGAATCTCCCAAACCTGTCCCGCCCCCACCAAACTTTGCTGAGCACTACAGATTACTGGCCAGTTGCAAGGCAAATTAAATTTTCCCGAGGTCAAGGTGACTAATCTTTGTGACACGATGAAGTGAACACCATAGTTAAGACATTGTCCACTTTCAATGCTTCGGGCATTTAAGGTTTTATTCAAGTGGACACAGACGGAGATCTGGGGCCAGTTGCCGAGCGCAACACAATAATGTTTTGTTAGTTTTCCTGGTTCAAGCGTTTCTTCAAAGCAAGCGAACACAATGAGGTGAGCGGCCAGGCTACAGGGAAAAGGGTCCATATTTAAGACTTTAAACTTAAAATATATATATATACTGACATTAATTTTCATTTGAGTAAATGAAAAGGGTAACAAATGAGATACTGCCATACATGTTCATATTGTGTGCTATATTGGGTACTGGGGCGGTACCTCACAGTATGGGCGCTTAATTCAATTCTTGGGGTGCTGTCTGGGTGGAGTTTGCATGTTCCCCCTAGGTTCATGTGGGTTTCCACCAGCTGCTCTGGTTTTCTCTCACAGTCCAGAGACATGCTGGGAGGGGAATGGGCTTCTGGGAAAACCGACCCTGGTATGTGTCCTGTGATGGACTGGCGTCCTGTCCAGGGCGTACCCTGCCTTGGCCCTGTTTGCTTGGCTCAGCCACACGGCTGGACTGCTTGCTCCTGACTCCCACCACACTGTCTCTCCTGTTCCTGGTCCTACACGCTCATCCTCATAGCATTCGGCTGGGTTTTCAAATCCCTGTTGCACTGCTGAGCATCAAGTCATCCAGTGGGTATAGTCAAAAACCCATCATGATCTGCAAAACTGTATTCAAGACTCAAAAGACTGCGTTCCTTTAACCTCTTTTTGCACACAATTCTGTCTGACCTAGTTTCTCTGCTTCAATGCGATTTTTTTGCGATACTGTGACAGGCGGTTCGCTGGGGTATATCGACGCAGGTCTGGAGGGGCGATGCTACAGACGTTGCCCTGGACCGGAAACGTTTCTAACCGGGGGAGAAGATAAGATGGGACTCACCTTCGGGGGGCTCTGACATGGGGGGGCTGAGACAGTACATGTGGTAGCCTCGATCACAGTCGTCGCAAAACAGCAGCTGGTCCTAAGGCAAAGAGGAGACACTTCAGGAGCTGCAGGAGGGTAGCAGAGACATTCACTGCTGCTGGAAACCAGCTGCAATTAGCTCAGGTGGTTACAACGTGGTGCTAATAGCACCAAGGTTGCGGGTTCGACCCCCGTACGGGCCAGGCAAACTCCTTCTTTCTGGGCGGAGCGGTGGCTCTGCGGCTGAGGATCTGCGCCTGCGGCTGGGAGGTTGCCGGTTCGAATCCCGCGGCCGGCAGAGGAATCCTACTCCGTGGGGCCCCTGAGCAAGGCCCTTCACCCCCAGCTGCTCCAGGGGCGCCGTATAAATGCCCGACCCTGCGCTCTGACCCCCAGCTTCTCTCTCCCTGTCTGTGTGTCTCCTGGAGAGCAAGCTGGGGTCTGTGAAAAGACACATTCCTAATGCAAGAAATTGTATAGATAAGATAGTGATCTTATCTTATTAGGAAAGCCCCCATTTCAACAGGAAATCAACAAACACGACCACCCCAAATTTCACCAGGAAATCAAGCAATGCACAATCATTCTAGATTCCTATAGTATCCAGCGGTGAGCTGCAGGGTGATGTGTCTGCTAGTCTAAGGCGTACCCCCTTCAAAATGGCCGTATTCTTGTCAAATCCAAACTCGGTTCGACCCTTCGCTGAGATGCCTCCCACGCTGGCCAGCCTGGGCGTTATATTCCTGACCGGTGAAAGTGCCCCTGGATTAACGGGGTCGCCCTGGTTGATGGGGGGTGGGGGGGGGGGGGGACTGGATACTTACGTCGTTCTCCGACGTCCCGCAGATGTTGCAGCACTTGCACTCGATGCACTGCCAGCGGTAGGTCTTGACCGCCGCCATCATGACCGGGGTGAACTGCAGGCAGGAGGGGTGACCTGGGAAGACAACGGGAGTCAGGCCGCTTGCTGGCGCCCCCTGTCGAACCCCCAACACCCACCCGACAGCCAACGGTTAACTCGCTTGTACATAGATGGATAAGACTTAATTGATCCCGAAGGGCGATTGAGGTGTTACATCATAGAGTACATTAACGTGCAGCTTTAACGGCATTGATGAGCACAGTGAGCACAGTGAAAGTAAAATGTGCACAGTAACGTGTAAAAACGCCGATTTAAAATGGCAAACTAGAGGAAATCTGCAGGTCTGTGCTTCAGAACGAGGCAGCAGGACTTCCGGTGGTGAGGTGGAGCGGCCCTGTGACCCTGTAAACAAGCAGGCTTGTGGATCCAGCTCTTCTAATCCAGCAGAAATACTGCTCTCCTCTCCCAGACGGTTTCACTGGCAAATACTACTCACTGGTTAACTCTGCCTGCAGATCACGCTGGAACATTTCTGCTGTGAAATGTCTGCTGCTCAACCTGTACTTATTCGCTCGTACATCTCAGTACATTAGTCAGTACGGGGACTAGTGAGCAGGAAGGGCCGCTGCACATCTCAGTACATTAGTCAGTACGGGGACTAGTGAGCAGGAAGGGCCGCTTCACATCTCAGTACGTTAGTAAGTACAGGGACTAGTGAGCAGGAAGGGCCGCTTCACATCTCAGTACATTAGTAAGTACAGGGACTAGTAAGCAGGAAGGGCCGCTTCACATCTCAGTACATTAGTAAGTACAGGGACTAGTGAGCAGGAAGGGCCGCTTCACATCTCAGTACATTAGTCAGTACGGGGACTAGTGAGCAGGAAGGGCCGCTTCACATCTCAGTACATTAGTAAGTACAGGGACTAGCGAGCAGGAAGGGCTGCTTCACATCACAATTCGTGGGAACTCCTGACAACACGGTGACTTACAGTACTTTCTGGCACTCCGAGGACTCCCCAGGAACTGAACTCTGAGCCGCAGCCCTGCAAGGCTGTGCCACCATCCTGGCCTTGACATGAGAAATTGAGGATCTAAAAGCCCGCAGGACCGGAGACCCCTGCTCTAGTGCCACGTACTGTCCTGACGGTTTGGCCCAGGATGCTAGTTAAAACCTCCCCCTTTCAGAACACATGTTGGCCGTCCCTTGAGGTGCCCCGGTTCTGAATTCTTCCAGTCCCACTCGAATTCCTTCACCCCACGACCAGTCCCCGCCAGCAGAGACGCAACGGCTCCCCCCCACCCTCTCTTCGACCCCCGAGGAGACGCACCTGACCGGCCGCAGTCCGAGCAGGACACCAGCTCCTCCGACTGCCCGGTCTTGTGGTTGATCTTGGAGTCTCCCAGGCAGAAGTCGCAGTAGTTATTGGGCAACGCCAAACCGTCGGGCCCCTTTTTCGCTGGGGGGGGGAAGGACAGACAGCCGTGAAGAAACACATCACTGGATTCACTCCCTACAGGCATGGCTAGGAACGTGTCACTTGCTGAAACCTCCACGTCCATTTGGCTGACAAAGGGAGTTTCACTGGTACCCTTTTATAATAATAATAATCCTTACACTTATATAGCGCTTTCCTGGACACTCCACTCAGAGCTCTGTACAGGTCATGGTGATCCCCTCCACCCCCACCAGTGTGCAGCCCCACCTGGATGAGGCGCCAGTCCGCTCCCCACACCCCAGCTCTCAGTGGGGAGGAGAGCAGAGTGATGGAGCCAGTTCAGAGAGGGGGGTTATTAGGAGGCCATGATGGGTAAAGGCCAGGGGGGAAATTTGGCCAGGACACCGTTGTAACACCCCTACTCTTTTCAAGAAACACTCTGGGATTTTTAATGACCACAGAGAGTCAGGACCTCGGTTTGACGTCTCATCCAAAGGACGGCGCCTGTTTACAGTCTAGTGTCCCCCGTCACTATACTGGGGCATCAGGACCCACACAGACCGCAGGGTGAGCGCCCCCTGCTGGCCCCACTAACACCTCTTCCAGCAGCAGCCTCAGCTTTCCCAGGAGTCTCCCCTCCAGGTACTGGCCAGGCTCCCACCTGCTGAGTCTCCAGTGGGGCTGCCAGCGGTGAGCTGCAGGGTGGTACGGCTGCTGGCCCACGTGAGATCTGAACCCACAACCTTCCCGCTGCGAGTCCAGAAACCCAACCACTGCTCCACCAAACACCCTGTATACAGCTGAACTATACAATTCAGACCTGCATATACAAGTACAGTATAGCTGTACTGTACAAGTCAGACTAACTATCTCCCTCTTCAATGTCAGTTGTGTTTCCATCTGGCCTTTAAACCTGCAGTGTTAAGTCTTAAGTGCTGCTTTGGGGCAGGGCAGTGTGAACTGGGCGGGGTACGCCACAGGTGGGACAGACGGGGGCCAACTTTCCCAGAAGCCAATTCACCTCCCAGCGTGTCTTTGGACTGTGGGAGGAAAGCCCAGGCAAACCAGACAGGAACATGCAAGCTCCACCCAGACAGTGATTGGAACCCAGCTACCCCCCAGCAATGCTACCGCGTTATTAAATATGGGACACTGCCATGTTTAAAAAACTGAGATTGGATTGCAGGCAGTGGGGACCCCCAATGACGGCAACCGGGGATAAAGGGGTCCCCCTGGCCAGGGGTTTCTGTGAATCCTGGGACCGGCACTCACACTTCTGTTCCTCGGGCCGGGCTGGGATGGGGGTGCGGGGCTCCGAGTCCTCCTTGTCCTCCCCTTCCTCGTCAGCCAGGTGCGAGTGGGCGTAGTGGTAGCTCAGCCCGGGACGGTTCTTGTAGCGTTTCCCGCAGACTGGCGGATTCGGAGGACGGGTTGGGGGGGGGGGTGGGGGGGGGTGAGGAACGCAAGAAAAAAAACACCCTGTTAAAACATCAGATAGGCGGCAGATGCGACCTCCAACCCACCCCCCTACCCCCAATTCAACTGCCCCCTCTAGCCTGAGGCCTCTCAGGTCCGTACTTGTACCCACAAACCACTCCTCAGACATCCCCATCCCATGATCCCCCATCCCGGTCAACGGTTTTGCACCGCTGCACGCCGACGTAGCGCGACCCCTTTGTCCTAAACGGGCAGGTTCCGGAGGACGGGGTTCCCCAGTTCCGATCCATGGGGATCCCCACACACACACCGGCTGGTTCTGGGAGAACGGGGCGCCCCAGTTCCGATCCATGGGGGTCCCCACACACCGGCTGGTTCTGCTCCAGCTGGGCTCCGGCTGAGCTGGGATCCCAGCTGAACGCATGATTTCAACCGGGTGTGTCCAGCTCCCCAAACAAGCCGGAGGCCCCCCCCCCCCCATCAGCAACTACATTTTGACAACCAACTTCAAAACGCTTGTGTTCCCCGCCCTCGTACAGCAAAACGACCGCTTGGCTAGGCTGGAAGAGCTTTCAGTCAGCTGACAAGACACGGGTTCAGGTCCGGGGCGCTGGTAACGTTAGCGGACACAGCCCCATGCTTGCGCCGTCACCTGAAAGCGATACACATGGCTGTGTCGCGTGGGGTCAGGTGGTCTGTAGAAAGCAGTGCATGCTGGGAACTGTAGTCTTCTGGCCCCAAGTCCAAACCAAAAATTTACTATAGCGCTCCAATATAATTGTGGGTGTCCACTACACCACAGTCAACTAGCATCAGATTTTTAAAAAGAGCTGGTCTACAAGCCTTCACGCACCTATACAAGGGCACAAGCATTCATAGTGCTTGACAACTGACAGAAAGCTTACTTGGAATACCTAGCAGTCAATATGCACCACCCTCCTCAACCACACGCCCTTCTCCCCAACCTGCCCCCACAGCCGGGAGTGGAGCGAAGATCAGTCTGGATCACAGCGAGGCTTCAGCCCACGGGGGGACGTGGTCTCAAATATTTTGGAGCTAGTGCTTTCGTTACTAGATTTTGCAGTTACCCCTAATGAATGGGACATGTCTGTGTGGTGTGGGGTCAGGTCACTGTCAGCTTTGAAACAAACTAGGTTCAGGACACAAGGGGCTCCAGTAGTGCTGGGCGATAATTGGATAACGATAATTACCGCGCTATAATTTTCCTCGATCTCATTTTAACAAAAGTTCGGTAAATGTTCGATATGTATGTTTATGCTTTGCGCATACTGCGCGAGGGGGCGCGTGCGTGTCGCAGACCGGGCAGCTGATGTGGTGTTGTTTACCCACACGGTGGCGGCTGACAGGATTGTAGTTAAGAGTAGAGAAATGAGCGACACTTAAGCAAATGTAGCACCGCCAACGACCAGCTCGAAGGACGATGACATCGTCAGCAGAAAAGGCAATTCCACCTCGGTCATCTGGAGATATTTGGGCTTTTTTACGATCAGGCAGAAAACAGAGCACTTTAAACTTTGCAGGCTGTCTGAGCCATCTTCTATGTGTGTGTTATCACACTGCAGTATTTAATTCTTCCATTAAGATATTTATTTGGTCCATTTTACTCATGCATATTTTGACATAATAAGAGACTCTCTACCTCAGATTTCTTGAATGTTTCTGCTGTTTGGCAAGTGTTTGTTAAAATAAGGAGTTGTCTAATTGACCAATTAACTGTCTGGTTTCTTCAGCTTTCACTCGGGAGAAAACAAAATCTGCCTTTAAACTTGAAAGAAATAATGATCTGACATTTATCGTGATCATTATCCATATCGACCGATACGAACATTTTTAATCGGGATAAAGTTTTTGGCCAAGGCTCCAGTGCTCGACACTGATTCGAGTTATAGCGATGAGTGACGTGTGTGCATCTGTGGCGCCGCACAGCTGCTGGAGAAGGGGCCCCTTTCTGCCTGCAGGGAAAGAGAGAGCTTGCTGCTCTCTGCTTGACAGCTCTGGGCCTGGCCGGGTGTCCTGACCACCGACAATCACCACCGTCCGCTTCTCAGTAGCCCAGCGGTGATGAGATCAGAGAGCCACCCGGGAAGGAGGGAGACAATACTATAATTTCTCGTTTTTTGTACTTTTGCAAACCGTGCAGTCCAGTGTCTTGAAGTTAGCTTTGCGCTCAAATATATCTAAAGATGCCGCCTGTCCTTGGTCAGTAAGATAAGGGGCATGTATTTGGTCAGCTGCCCAGAACATGAAAAGAACTGTTGTCTAGTCTGCAACTTAGATATAATTAATTGGTAGGTGTTGCTGTCTTATCATTTGTTTAGAATGCGTAAATCGTTTTGTTTTAAGGTATAAAGGACCACCTTCAGCTACTCATTTTTTAAGTCTGGTTGGTTGCAAGCCGGACTTCCATATGCATGTGGAAATAAAGACACTACCGCTTCACAGACGCCTGAGCTTTGTCATTTGTTTCTCTGTCGAAGAGGGAAGGAGGCTTGGATTTGGGGATTTACCTCGCTTGCTTTGTGAAAACGGTCTTCTGGTAAAAAAAAAAACACCACAATGGCAAATCCCAAATTCCAGGGCCCAATTCCAGTCCTTGAGAGCAGAAGGCCAAAGTCTTTTGAGTTTCTTCCCACCTCCCCCAAGCTCACATGCAGCAGACCTCCTTTTGCTGGACGCGTGGGACTCGCCGGCCAAAATATGGGGAACCCCGCCCGCCCATTAATGTCCCCGGGCTCTGCAAGTCTCATTGGTGGGTTACAACAAGGCCTGGGCTGGTAAACTCTGCCAGATCTGAAATAGCGGCAGCTCAATCCTTGTCCCGTTCTGCCAGCAGGATCTCCTTCGGCTGATCGTCTAGTGCAAGTGATCACATTACTCCTATCCTGGAGTCCTTGCACTGGCTTCCGGTCAAATTCCACGTGGACTTTAAAATCCTCCTGCTCACCTATAAGGCTCTGCATGGCTTGGCACCTCAGTACCTGTCTGAGCTATTATCGCCCTACTCCCCACCTCGCAACCTTCGCTCTTCGAATTCTGCCCTCCTTACTGTCCCCCCAAGACCGTCTACACTCTGGGGGTGACAGGGCCTTCTCCTGTTATGCCCCCAAGCTCTGGAACTCTATCCCCAAGGATATCAGAGAGTCACCTTCTCTAAACTCCTTCAAATCCAGACTCCAAACCCTCTTCTTCAGAAAAGCCTTTACTGAACTGGCTCCATTCTTCACCCCTCTGCTCTTCTTAGTACCACCATCCACGGTCTCCTCTGTGTATTGTCATTGTGTTTTATCTGGTGTATTCTTCATATTTATTGTTGTTGTCATCCTGTAAAGCGCTTTGAGAAGCCACCTTTAAAGGCGCTATATAAAATAAAGTTTATTATTATTATCATCTGAGTGGGACTGGAGTGATTCCACCCATTTCCCAAAGGAAAAACGGCTCTGGGACAGGAACACGGGGCAGAATTATAGCTGCTGCTGCTGCTGCTACTCATCCAGAGTCACCTTGTGCTGCCTTTGAGAAAAACAGCCTGTCCGCCCGACGCCTTCTAGTCTCAAGTCAAAGGCCGGTAGGGCTTTGCAAGCTCTGTGATTGGAAAATGCCGAGACCTATAACGGCGGACATTTATCCAGTCAGCTGATAAGCCAAGCAGGTGCAAGGGCTCTGGAAGGCACAGAGGGAGCCGGAAGACTTTCCAAGCCACTGCCGAGAACCGGACTTTGACAAAGCAGCGCCCCCAGGGCCACCGGGAAAAGCCCCCAGCATTTCCAGACACACGTTCAGGGGGAAAACACGTTTGCGCACCCTTAGCGAGTCGTGACTGTGACGTGCAAAACGCTGGTATCGTTCTAAAGTTTTGGACACCAATGGATCGTCACTGGGCGCACGCCGGCACAAAAACACTCTCGGACCAGGGCCGATTTTCCCAGAAGCCAATTCACCTCCCAGCATGCTTCTGGACTGTGGAGGGGGGGGAGAACATGCAAACTCCACCCAGACAGCACCCTAGGTCCGGCATTGAACCCAGGGCCCCGGTTCAGTGACTGCAGCGACTGCGCTGCCCCTAAGTGCAAACCATCAAAGATAATTTCAGAAAATTAAACGACTTCTCTGTTTCGGCTTTGACAAGACAATTCAAATTGGGGGACAGCGAAGGCGAGTTTGTCACCATCAGGCAGGGAGCGTAACCGTGTGTAGATTTCAGCTACCACCCCATTCTGTGCAAAGGGTACGCAAACGTCTTTCCCTTCCCTGAACCATCCAAAAGCATAAACTCGTTTCGCTGGTGAATCCCAAGGGCCATGAAGAGATGAGACACACGAGGAGGTGGAGAGGAAGTGAAGAGCCCCAAAACAAACGCACAGAAGCAGCAAAAACAAGGGCAAGACAAGAGAGAAAGCCAGATGGAAAAATGAACACATAAGCAGGAGTTCTGAAACGGCAGGCTTGCAGCACGTTAGAGTGAAGCTACGAGATAGGGTCGATCGGACTATAATGACGGCCCCCAGCAAAGAAATAGTGCAAAGGCATCTTAGCAGCCAGGAGGAGGAGGAGGAGCCAGGAATGAGCGTAGCCAGCTTCTTTCAGCTTGAGAGCCAGTAGCCATATCGCCCTGCAGCTCACCGCTGGCAGCCCCACTGGAGACTCAGCAGGTGGGAACCTGGCCAGTACCTGGAGGGGGAGACTCCTGGGAAAGCTGAGGCTGCTGCTGGAAGAGGTGTTCGTGGGGCCAGCAGGAGGCGCTCACCCTGCGGTCTGTGTGGGTCCTAATGCCCCAGTATAGTGACGGGGGACACTAGACTGTAAACAGGCGCCGTCCTTCGGATGAGACGTCAAACCGAGGTCCTGACTCTCTGTGGTCATTAAAAATCCCAGGGCGTTTCTCGAGAAGAGTAGGGGTGTTACCCCGGTGTCCTGGCCAAATTTGCCCCCTGGCCTTTACCCATCATGGCCTCCTAATAACCCCCCTCTCTGAACTGACTCCATCACTCTGCTCTCCTCCCCACTGAGAGCTGGTGTGTGGGGAGCGAACTGGTGCATCATCCAGGTGGGGCTGCACACTGCTGGGGGTGGAGGGGATCCCCATTGCCTGTCAAGCGCTTTGAGTGGAGTGCCCAGAAAAGTGTATGCAAGTTAGCAATTATTAATTATTATTTCTGCTCTGTGATCGGACTCAAGTCAGGATGCGACCCCTGGATTTCCACACTATGGAGAAGTAGTATTGCACCCAGTAGTGCACCACGTGGATCATTAAAACTAGAGAAAAGTGATGGGGACTCAGGCTGGCTCGGTTTAAGGAGAACTTCGCTGTCTTCGTGTAGGCTGCACACATTCAACGCGGACGAGGTGGAAGAAGCACAGGCAATGAGTGGACAAGGGGGGGGGGGGAGGAGGGGAAAGGAGGGATGAGAGAGAAATATACCTCGTTCAGAAGGTTTTGAAATATGCTTTTGTTTGTGAGTGTCTGAAAGAGAGGGAAAAAAAAAGAGAGAGAGAGAGAAAGAGAGAGGGAGAGAGAGCAGAGACAGAAGGACTCAGAGTACTTCTCACAAGACACGGGAAATGAAAAGAGACACATGCCCCACCCGGTCCCAACCCCCCCCTCGCACCCCCCCCCCAAACCTCTATTCTGGTTAGACCTTTGCAATCATGTGGCAAACCTCCAAGTTCGATCTAGTGCACGCCTCTCTTTTTTTTGGGGGGGGGATTCGCCTGAGCTAAGGGGGTGCCGATCGAGGAAAAACTGGACCGATTCATCGCGTGCCTATGGGTACAAAGAGCCGCAGGAGAAACCAGAGGAAGAGGGCATGATGGCGAACTACCCAGAACGACGCGTCTTTGAAGACGCATTGGGGACGCACTGATCTCACCGTCTTGAGCGGCAAGTCAGCTTGATCTTTTACGCCGCTGTACATTAGAAACAGTCCCCCCTTTTTCGTTTTTGTCTTAAGAGTCCCTGCTAATCGACGGCACGGCGTGCAAGCCCTACATTTGCATATTCTTACTGTGAACGTGTTGCCACTGTCCAGTTCTTAAAATGGCTTCCCCCTTCAAAACGTGAGTTCGTGCCCGCTTGCAATATCACGATTCGCCCCAAATGTTAGCTTTAGATGGGGTTTTTTTTTTTTAACAGATTGGAACAGTCTTGGGGGTGAGCTGAGTGAATGGTCGTCCACAAGGAGTGGGCGATCGGTTGTGGAGGGGGGGGGGTCACCGGCACTGGGCAGGGAGAGCACAGAATTGGCCATTGTGATGCCCCAGACTTCAACGGGGGGGGTGATGCGATTTCTGACAAGGTCAGGTCGGCTCCGAGTTCTCATCGGAGAACACCCACCCGGAGGTAGGCCCGGTTAAGAGGCCCCTAAATTTAGGCAGGGCGCTAAGGATCAGTGCATCTCGACTCGTGCCACCTGACAAAGCAAGATTCGGGCGACTGCAAGCAGGAGACCTTCAACGCCAAGTCCCCCCCCCCCACCATCGTCGCGCTCAGGTGGTGAGGCGACAGCGCCACCTGCTGGTCCGCCGTTTCTAGCGGCCACACCGCAACGCGATTCCTAGCCAGGAGATTCCAAGGAATAACCAGAACTACCAGGACAGCGTTTGGCGGATTTCTTTCGCCCCAAAAGCCGCACCCCCGTTTCCTTAGAAAAGCTTTTGACTCGGGCGCCGCGTTCTTTTGTCGACGCGGCGCCCCCACTTTAAAAACGGACTTTCTGCCACGGTGTACCGCCGGTGAGCCCGTATTGGCACGGATCACACCCGGCGCCTCTGAAAAAAAATGGAAAAATGAGACGCATCTCGGCCTTCATTTAACACAATCTGACAGCACTGTGGAACAGCCAAATTATTTTTTTCCTTCTGCCACCTGTAGCCAAAGAAGTTCTCTAATTTTCTTCCCAGTCCCGCAACCCGCTCTGTCAAAAGAATCCCACTTTTGTCTTTTGATCTTTTCCGCCAGATGGCTCTTTGGGATGGAGTTTCGGCACCCCACCGGGATTTAGGATTTAGGAGGACCCCCCCCAAAAAAAGACAGATTCAAGTGTTCAAAAGCTTTGAGGAGGAAACGTGGTCCAAGCTCGGGACCGGCGGACAGACGCGAGGGGGTGCGCTGGGGGGGGGGGGGCGCCTGTGCTGGCTGACACCCCCCGCGATGCACCCCAGAAACGACCCGACTCCTCCTCTTCTTCCTCCTCCTCCTCCTCCTCCTCCGGCACCCGAGGGGCAGGAGAGAGAAAGGGTGGGTTTCTTCCCCCTCCCTTTCTAAGCTCTGATCCAACGACCGCGGCTGAAAGCTCTGGATCTGCAGACTGGGGGGAGAGGGGGGGGGGGCCGCCAGCTTGACGTGAGCGGAGGGCGTTCCGTCTTGAGAGCGCCTCTGATCTTAAATCCCCCCCCCCCCAATCTCCGCGCACTGGGACGGGCTCGGCCTCGGTTCCGGCTTCGGAAATGGCGGCTGGCGGACTTCGCCATCCAGAACGCGGGAGGGGAGGGGAGGGGAGGGGGTTGGCACAGAGGCCATGGGGGAAGCTTTGTCCGCTCGGGTGCAGGAGCAGCGGGAGCGCGATCTGTTCGGCCACGCAGGGTGGGGGCGCCGCGGTCCGCGGACAGAGAGACACTATCGTCCCCCGGCCCCGGCCCCTGTGGTCCCCAAAGAAGCCGCACAGACTGGACAGAGGCAGACGGAGACTGGGGCGCCTTGAGGGCTTCAGTCTCCCAGCACCGAAACCGTCTTTCAACCTGGGGGAGGGGGGGGGGGGCACAGCTCACAGCTCTCGGACGGAGGGGGCGCCAGGGTTTCGGAGGGCGGTGGGGGTGGCGGGGGGCTGTACTCACTGTCGCAGGCGTAGGGCTTGTCTCGGTCCTCCATGGCGGCGGCGGCGGCGTCCAGTTTCTTGCGGGTGCTGCCCACGCCGCGGCCCTGCGGACACCAACGGCTTCGGTCACACCGCGCAACGGCCCCCTTCCTCACACCCCCCACCCCCACCCCCGCCAAAAAATCAAAGCTCTTCATCGGGCCCCATCGGAACCCGTCTTCAGCTCGAGCTTTCTTTCAGGACATCCGAGCGCCACGTTCCCGGGTTTTCAGCCCCATCCAAGCACGGACCCCCGGCAGGCAGGCGGGCGGGCGGGTGGGGGGGGGACTCACCTTCCCTTTGCCTTTCCCTCGCCGCTTGGGGGTGTCCTCCTCGTAGTCTTCGTCGTCCAGGTCGTCCAGGAAGTCGTCGGGCTCCAGGATCCGCTGCGAAGGCAGAGAGACTGTTTCGGGGTACAGTCAGAACGCACCCCCACAGCCAGCGCTAACACCGCCGGGGTGCCCCGGGCCTACAGACGACCGCTACGGGACTTAACCCCACGGATTAAAAGAACGGTCAAATTCGAGAATCCGTTTTGTTACCGGGGTGCCTGAAACCGCCCCCCGCGTTTGTCCTCCGTGTAGCTCGTCTCTGCTTGGCCAGCGGGCAGCACCGATACCCGGCTGACCCCGAACGAGGTTCCCAAGTGTAGATCAAACGCATACAAACATCCGTCTGTTCCCTTACCCCTTAAAGCAGTTCATACAAACACTGGGTCCTGGGTTCGAAACCCCAGGGTGCTGTCTGTGTGGAGTTTGTATGTTCTCTTCATGTTTCTGGGTGCTCTCGTTTCCCCCTACAGTCCAAAGGCATGCTGGTGGGTTAACTGGCTTCTGGCCTTGGTGTGTGTGTATGCCCCCTATCTGGGCGACCAACAGGCACAAGGCAGGGTACAGCCTGGACAGGATGCCAGTGATGAAGCCAGTTCAGAGAGGAGGGTTATTAGGAGGCCATGATGGGTAAAGGCCAGGGGGGAAATTTGGCCAGGACACCGGGGTAACACCCCTACTCTTCTCGAGAGACACCCTGGGATTTTTAATGAGCACAGAGAGTCAGGACCTCGGTTTGACGTCTCATCCGAAGGACGGCGCCTGTTTACAGTCTAGTGTCCCCCGTCACTATACTGGGGCATCAGGACCCACACAGACCGCAGGGTGAGCGCCCCCTGCTGGCCCCCACTAACACCTCTTCCAGCAGCAGCCTCAGCTTTCCCAGGAGTCTCCCCCTCCAGGTACTGGCCAGGCTCCCACCTGCTGAGTCTCCAGTGAGTGCGAGTGACGCACAATGTTTTATTCGTGCAAGCTCTCCGATGGCGGGGGGGGACGATCAGGCAGCCGCTGTCCTGCGCTAACAAACAGGCCGAGAGCCCCCCCCCCAGACAGCCCGCTGCAGAGCGAGGAGAGGAAGGCCGGGGTCTACAGGAGAGGACAGAAATGACTTGGGGGTCTCCTCTTTTACCATGAAGCTCCCTCGAGCCACCTAAGGGTGCTGCTGTACCTTCCGGGCGCGGGCGGAGCTGGTGACACCCCCGCCGCCGCCCCCGCCGCCGCCGCCGCCGCCCCCACCCCCGCCGGCGAAGTCGGCCAGGCCGGAGTCCTCCTCGGGGCCCCGGGGCTCGGGGGCGCCCCGCTTGTCCAGGGGCTCGGCCTTCAGCAGGGCCTCCAGGCTGCTGCCGTCCGGGGGCGCCAGCGCGTCCTTCTTCAGGGCCACCTCCAGCTCTGCGGGGGCAGAAGGGCAGGTAAGAGGGTGGGGGGGGGGGGGGGGGGCGCGCACTCGCACGGGCTCTGGTTCTGTGTAGCGGATCCGCCCCCCCGTCGAGCCAGCCTGACCCCGTGACCTCAAAATCTGCGTTTCTCCTCAGAGCCAGACGATCGGGCCTGTTCCGCTCAAACCAGGATGACTGCTCTTCGTACTGAAATGGAAATCTGACCTAATCCTTAAAATGTAAAGAGCTTTAGAGAAATATATAACAAGGATGAAACTGCTGTGCTACGGGCAGGTCGTCAGAAGACAGGACGTACTGTCTAGATCACCAAATTAGCCGAGTACAAGTGCTAAGCTCTGCAGAATATATATTGGCACTTCTTCTTTCGTTTCTGTGCTGTAATCTTTCTTGTCCTAAGGAAAAGGAGAAGTATCAGAAAGGGGCTGAGTGCTGTATTTTTCCACTGCATTGCAACATCTTTATAAAAAGCCTGCGCTGCCTGTAGCAAGTGGGGTCTCCGACGCGCTCCGCAGAGTGACAGCGGGGCTCCCCATCTTGCAGTATTGAAATAAAGACCTTACTCGGGTGAGAACTCTCTCTCGCGGCGTCCTTGATGGGTATACTCCCACGACAGCACGCGAGATCAGTACGTAGGGCATCAGTGGCACACCAGCCTGAACCTTCCTGAGCGTCTCCACGCATTAAACCATGTTTGTGCTGCAATTCTGGGCCATCCGAAGACGTTATACACCCCACCTGAAGAAGGCTCTCTCTTCTTTTCCCTTTCAATGCCGAATAAACCTTAACATGTTAGGTTTTGTGCCGCTCTCCCAGGTGGGTATTCAGTTCCTAGGCTCCTGGACCAGATTCCTATCTGGTCTGGACTCGGAGGTAGCCGGGACTGTCTGAAACCCCACTTTGCTTGGCTCGGTGCAAGAAACTACTGCCTTTCGGTGTTTTTGCCGCCTCATCAAGCACATCGCGAGGCCTTAAGGCAGTTTAACCCTCACAGTTATTGAAAACTTGAAGGCCCGGACGATAATACTGCTGCCTATGCCGCACATCGTCGGCAGTGCTTTACCACCCAACCAGGAAATCTACAACGCCAGGAGTCTGAAAAAAGCCACCCAAACTATGTCTGTCCCCACTCATAACTTGTTTGTTCCCCTACCATCTGGCAGAAGGTTCCGGTCACTCCAGTCGCACACAGCTAGACTCCAAAATAGCTTCTTCCCCAGAGCTATCAAGTTGGTGACGCCCCCACTCCCTCCCATCATGCTATGGTCTCTCCTAACGTCTTCCTATACCCACAATGACTGTACTCCCACACCACTACACACACATGTAAGCCGAAATTGTACTGTCCCTTCGATAGCTCAGTAAAACTGTACCGGTCATAATAATATTTAATATTTATTAATTAACCATACTATTTTTAACCATACTATTTTTGCACTGTTCCAAGAATTACCTTGCACTGTTTTTGTCCCGTTATATTTTCTCTGTTTGCGGAATTTTGCACAGTTTTGATTACTTGATTACATGTTATTTATGTTACGTTATTACATGTTACTGTTATTGCTATTGTGTTACTGTCTATTGTCTTATCTTCTGTCCTATTTATATACTGCACCTGAGTGACTAATGAGAATCACTTTTCATTATACTATGCACCTGTGTAAGTTTAATGACAAAGTTGAATTGAGTTGAGTTGAATTGAGTTTTGTACCGCTCTCCCAGGTGGGTATTCAGTTCCTAGGCTCCTGGACCAGATTCCTATCTGGTCTGGACTCGGAGGTAGCCGGGACTGTCTGAAACCCCACTTTGCTTGGCTCGGTGCACGAAACTACTGCCTTTCGGTGTTTTTGCCGCCTCATCAAGCACATCGCGAGGCCTTAAGGCAGTTAAACCGTCACAGTTATTGAAAACTTGAAGGCCCGGATGATAATACTGCTGCCTACGCCGCACATCTTCGGCAGCGCCTTACCACCCAACCAGGAAATCTACAACGCCAGGAGTCTGAAAAAAGCCACCCAAACTATGTCTGTCCCCACTCATAACTTGTTTGTTCCCCTACCATCTGGCAGAAGGTTCCGGTCACTCCAGTCGCACACAGCTAGACTCCAAAATAGCTTCTTCGCCAGAGCTATCAAGCTGGAGACGCCCCCAATACCTCCCATCATGCTATGGTCTCTCCTAACATCTTCCTGTACCCACAAGGACTGTACTCCAACACCACTACACACACGTGTAAGCCGAAATTGTACTGTCCCTTCGATAGCTCAGTAAAACTGTATTAGTTGTCATATTTATTAATCACCATACTATTTTTGCCCTGTTCCCTGAAGGACCTTGCACTGTTTTTGTCCTGTTGTATTTCTCTGTTTGTGGATTTTGCACAGTTTTGATAACATATTATGTTATTACGCGTTACTGTTATTGTGCTACTGTCTATGGTCTTATCTTCTGTTCTATTTCTATACTGCACCTGGGTGACTCATGAGAAACACTTTTCACTGTACTATGCACCTGTGTCAGTATAATGCCAATAAAGTTGAACTGAATTGAATATTCTTCCAACGCATACAGTTGGTGCAGGGCGATAATTCGATAACGATAATTATCGCGCTATAATTTTCCCCGATAAAATTTTAACAAAAGTTCGATAAATACGTTTATGATATGCGCATGCGCACAAAATACTGCGCGAGGGGGCGCGTGCGTGTCGCAGACCGGGCAGCTGACGTGGTGGTGTTCACCCACACGGTGGCGGCTGACAGGATTGTAGTTAAGAGTAGAGAAATGAGCGACACTGAAGCAAATGTAGCACCGCCAACGACCAGCTCGAAGGACGATAACATCGTCGGCAGAAAAGGTCATTCCACTTCGGTCATCTGGAGATATTTGGGCTTTTTACGATCAGACATTTCAACTTTGCAGGCTGTCTGAGCCATCTTCTACGTGTGTGTTATCACACTGCAGTATTTAATTCTTCCATTAAGATATTTATTTTGTCCATTTTACTCATGCATATTTTGACATAAAAAAAGACTTTACCTCAGATTTGTTGAATGTTTCTGCTGTTTGGCAAGTGTTTGTTAAAATAAGGAGTTGTCTAATTTACCAATTAACTGTCTGGTTTCTTCAGCTTTCACTCAGGAGAAAAAACCCTGCCTTTAAACTTGAAAGAAATAATGATTTGACATTTATCGTGATCATTATCCATATTGACCGATATGAACATTTTTATCGGGATAATGTTTTTGGCCATATCGCCCAGCCCTACATACAGTCTTCCACACCTCCTGCCTTCGGCTCTGACACACTACCCCTCCCACTCTCATTCCCCCCCACACACCTGCTGGCTCGGGCTCCGAGCGGCCCGTTAAGGCAGCTCGGTCCTTCACAGACCCAGCAACGGCGTCGGATACGAACTCCGGGCTCGCAGAGCCAACCCTGAGCAGGCAGGAGGCCTGGCTCTGGGCCCCCGGAACCCCAACCCTTGAGCCCAGTTAGAAAAAAACTGGCAAAGATCGCAACCCAGTGAGCTGCCGGGTCACCTGCATAAAGAGCTCGGCTTTCCATGAAATCCAGCAGGGATGGGGAGCCCCCCCACTGTAGTGACCGGGAACCCCTGAACTATGGCCACCCGGCTTCTCCTTTATAATAATAATAATAATTGCTTAAACTTATATAGAGCTTTTCTGGACACTCCACTCAAAGCGCTTTACAGGTAATGGGGATCCCCTCCACCCCCACCAGTGTGTACCCCAACCTGGGTGAGGCACCGGTCCGCTCCCCACACCCCAGCTCTCAGTGGGGAGGAGAGCAGAGTGATGGAGCCAGTTCAGAGAGGGGGGTTATTAGGAGGCCATGATTGGTAAGGGCCAGGGGGGAAATTTGGCCAGGACACCGGGGTAACACCCCTACTCTTTTCGAGAAAACGCCCTGGGATTTTTAATGATTTTTACTGACCAGGCTCACACCTGCTGAGCTCCAGTGGGGCTGCCAGCTGTGAGTTGCAGGGTGATATGGCTGCTGGCATTATCGCTGCAGTAACTTTCTCTGCCCGGGAGTTAATTATATCACTCGGGACGAGCGATTCAATAATTAAGGATCGGGCTGGGTGGATGGGGCCACAACGCTAGACCACAGAACCCAACCTCCCTGCAGTACAGCTACAGTACAGCCGAGATACTAGGGGCCCCACCGGCCCTGAATTTCTGAAGCCTCGAGTCTGAGGGGGGGCAGACGATGGCTGCAGGCGGGGGGGGGGCGAGGATACCTGATTTGAGCGGGGGGAAGGCAAGCCGGGGGTCTTCAGGTGGGTGCGCCCTCCTCTTCTTCCTCCAGCGCCGAGCTGGGTAGCTGTAGAGCTGCCCGGGACCCATCCCTGCAGGGGGGGGGGGGGGGGTGGGGGAGGGCAGAGGCGTTTACGGGAAAAAAAAAAATGATTTTGTTTTTCCTCTCTACCGGAGAACGCCCGAGCAGACGGGCGCCAACTTGGCCCACCCCCAAATCTCTTTTTTTTTTATAGGCCGGGAACCAGCACCGATCACTCCTTCATTAAACCCCGCGAGGCCGTCTGGAAGTGAGCCCTGCACCTGCGCAGGGAAACTACGGAGGGCTGTCTCCACATACGCCACAGTGGCAGTTCTGGACCCTGCTTATCGGCTACTCCAAAACGGCACAGGCAGCAGCTGTCCCTCGCCCTAAATTTAGGATGAACGCCAGATCAGGTTCTACAAGGGGGGGGGGGCGAAGGAAAAGAGAGCAAGAGAAGGAAGGGAGAGCGCTAGAAAAATTATAATAATAAACTATTTTCTAAAGCGCCTTTAAAGGTGGCTTCTCAAAGCGCTTTACAGGATGACAACAACAATAAATAAGAAGAATACACCAGATAAAACACAATGACAATACACAGAGGAGACCGTGGATGGAGGTACTAAGAAAAGCAGAGGGGTGAAGAATGGAGCCAGTTCAGTAAAGGCTTAAAGGTAAGTTGCTCAATAGTGTTTCGACAATAACAAACCCGCCCCTCTGAGCCAATGTCGGCTTTCTCTTCAACTTCTGGGGATCTTACGCTCACTGGCACTGAACTGCCGCTACAAAAGGCCCCCTACTGTCTGGGCCTCCCATCCCTGGCCCTGAGCCCTGTCCCTCGCTGGAGCCTGGCGCGTGATTAACTCGGAGGGCAGAGTTCATTTTCTGAGGCGCTGCACCTCCGGAGGAGCAGACAGGAGCCTGCGGCTGGGAGGTTGCCGGTTCGAATCCGGCGGCCGGCAGAGGAATCCTACTCTGTTGGGGCCCCTGAGCGAGGCCCTTCACCCCAGCTGCTCCAGGGGCGCTGTATAAATGGCTGACCCTGCATTCTGACCCCCCAGCTTCTCTCTCCCTGTCTGTGTGTCTCCTGGAGAGCAGGCTGGGGTCTGCGAAAAGACACATTCCTAATGCAGGAAATTGTATAGGGCTGATAAAGTGATCTGATCTTTTATTTTCGATCTTCCTGCACGCCGTGTGCAGCTTGAAAGGGGATCGGAGAGGGACTTTGGCGATGTCTTGAGGATCCAGAACCCACCCTCTCGCCCCCCCCCGAGAGGGTGGGGGACAGGCAGGCCAGATTTTTTTAGGAAGCACAAATTAAGCACAGGCCACCACGTTCAACTGCTCGGTGTATTTTAAGGTAAAGGTAAAAAATAAATAAGTACGATTTTCCTGCATCCTTCATTTTCCTGCAAAACGGACGTACGTATCGAACCTAACCCTCCCTCTTCCACGCCGCGGGAGTGAGATCAGTTGGGTTTCCCGAACCGAGCGACGACAGCGATTGTGATCAGGGGGTGCGAGACCAGGCAGATCTTCGGGAACCCGAAAAAATTCCGGCTCCGCCTAATAAAAATATCTTTACGGCTCTCTGTACCGTCGCCGAAAGAGCTAGCAGGGGGCGACTGGTGGATAACGGGGGCCTCTCGCGCGCGTGGAGCTGGTCGACGAAGCCAGTGCACAAATTCTGCATTTGACTGCTTATCACCTGGGAGGTAAAATAAATAGAGGGGAAGACGCTCAGGGAAAGAGACGTGCAGAGGAAATAGGGATGGAAGGGAGAAAAATAAATGAACTGGACATGTAAAAAAAGAGGAGGGGAGCAGGCTACAGGACAGCGCCGGCCGGCTTGGAGACAGCCGAGCAGCTAGGGGGAGCTCTCTGCCCGTCCGGCGCGCCTCACCTGGGCCCCGGTGCCGCTTCTCCATCCAGATGTAGCAGTTGCTCTGCGCCACGCCGGTCTGCGAGTCCAGGAAGGGCATGCGCACGCTCCGCTCCGCGCACAGCCGGGCGTTGTAGTTGTGGCACTGCTCCATGGCGTCCTTGTAATACTGCTCCCCCAGCCTGCGCAGAAATAATAACACTCCTCACACCTCCACCGAGCGCCTTTCGGGACCCTCCACTCGGAGCTCTTCACGGGTCAGGGGGAGCCCCTCCACCCCCCAGCAGTGTGTGTACCCCCACCTGGATGAGGCGCCAGTCCGCTCCCCCCACACCCCAGCTCTCAGTGGGGAGGAGAGCAGAGTGATGGAGCCAGTTCAGAGAGGGGGGTTATTAGGAGGCCATGATGGGTAAAGGCCAGGGGGGAAACTGGGCCAGGACACTGGGGTGACACCCCTACTCTTCTCGAGAAACACCCTGGGATTTTTAATGACCACAGAGAGTCAGGACCTCGGTTTGACGTCTCATCCAAAGGACGGCGCCTGTTTACAGTCTAGTGTCCCCCGTCACTATACTGGGGCATCAGGACCCACACGGACCGCAGGGTGAGCGCCCCCTGCTGGCCCCACTAACCTCTTCCAGCAGCAGCCTCAGCTTTCCCCAGGAGTCTCCCCCTCCAGGTACTGGCCAGGCTCCCACCTGCTGAGTCTCCAGTGGGGGCTGCCAGCGGGGAGCTGCAGGGTGGTACGGCTGCTGACATCAATGCGTCACTGCCCTTGCGTGGACACAAACCCTCAACTGACTCGGGTCCCACCCCCTTTGTCCTCGACTGAGAAGCTGCAGTGCACACCGGGCGGCTTCAGCAGAGGTGTCCAGTCCTGCAATCGCGTCCGAGCTTCCTACATTTTGGGGCTGAGGCGCACCTCCGTAAAAATAAGGACCTGCTCGAAGAGCTTCTCTGCCCACCAGTCCCCTCTGGTTGTTGAACTGGACGCCCCGCTGTCACTCCTTTTCATCAAAAAGGAGAGACGCTTAGTGCACAACCGGTGGAAACGATGACGGGTTCATCCCGACGATTTTACCCCACACCCAGGGCTGGATCGATTGTGCTGGCTAGCGACGGCAACTGCTGGAAGATATTACATAAGGGGACGCACGCTGCGGTATCGTAAACACCGAAAAGGCAGAGCCTTGAGGACGGAAACAGTCAAACGGCAGCCTGAACTGCACGGAGAGCCAGTGTAGCGTACCGAGGACGGGGGTTAACCTGCTTCTGCGTAGCGGACAAGCGGACATGTCGAAGCCTATTTAGGGGAGCACTTCAAGCTTCGATGTTGCCTGCGGAAAAATTTGTTTCACAGCACAGTCCGACGCGACAGTGCGACAAAGTCGGACATGATCGGCAGAGAACGGGAGAGTTTCCGGAACCGAGAGCGTTATATATACGTTCTTTGAGCGTGTCAGTTTTAGACCTGGGGTGCGGTCTGGGTGGAGTTCGCATGTTCTCGCCGCATCCTCCTGGGTTTCCTCTGGGCGCTTCTGTTACCTCCCAGAAATCAAACACGTACGCATAGGTTAACTGGCTTCTGGGAAAACTGATACTGGTGTAAGTGTGGGTGTGTGTGTGCCCTGTGATGGACTGGCGTCCCTTCCAGGGCGTACCCTGCCTTGCGTCTACTGCTTGCCGGGATAGACTCCTGCTCCCCCACAGCCCTGAATAAGAAGCAGCAGTAAGAAGATGGCGGGATAGTAAGATTGGTTTCCATTTTCAAGGACGTCGGTCAGCATCAAACGTTTGAAAAGCGCGAGAGAGAGAGAACTGGAACGCTTTAGAATCGAGCAGATCCAGTCGGCCCTTCTGGTCCGGTTGGTAGTTAAGAGTTAGTTGATGCCAGGACCTCACCCAGCTGTTTCTTGAAAGAAGCCAGGGGTGTGACTTCAGCCATAAAATACTTAAATTATTGCTCCAGGCATGCCAAATTCTGGCAGCCCGGGACGCTTCTGTAAAGTATTAAAGGCCTTCGAACTATAATAATCATTCCTCGATGCTGGGAGAAAATAAACCTGTTTTTGGTCAAAGGTCCACTTTTGTGTTCCGGTCACACGGGGATAAGATTTTAATCGCGGGAGAGGACACGCGTGCGTCCGAGATTTGTTAGGTAGACAGCTGCTTTCAAACACAACCGTTTCCCGCAAATCGCCACAGCTTAGACAACTGAATGTGGGCAGTATTCAACCAAAGACTGTAGATGACACAGAAATTCACATTTCTATTTCTAAGCCAGAATCCTGACCAGGTCGCGTGCAAGTGATCACGTCACTCCTGTCCTGGAGTCCCTGTGAACCCCCCCCCCCCAACACACACACACACACACACACACACACAAGAGATATGATGACTAACGGAAGAAGATGACGCAAGTCTTCCTTCTTGAAAGCCCTTGTGGCCTTCAGACGCCCGTCCCTGCTCAGGGTTCAGGGTGTCCCATTTTGAAATCCGTGTTTCACAAGGGGTGCTCCCCCACACCCTCCACCAGCTCTTCTCTGAAGTCCGCAGCGGGACAGCCGAAGGGAACCACCCCCACCCCAATTCCAGCTGCACGAAAGGCGACGTTTCCAGTTGTAACGCCTCAACGTGTGGCGTGAGGTTCCCACGGAGGAGAGAACAAGCGAGGGTTGGCAGAACCGAACGTTCTTGCAGTTTTGAAACCAAAAGCATCTTCCATCGCTGGGAAAGGCGCTATATAAAAACAGATTGAAATGGAAACCAAATTCAGCTTTAGATCCATATGCATTCGAGGTACGAAGAGCTGGCAGAAGGCTTCTATTTAAGTGACAACCCCAGTTCGACTGATGAATATTCATTTCCCTACGGTGTATTTGGCACACAGCAAAACATAGGAGTTGATAGTCCACAGCTTTGACTAAACAGAGAGAGGTGTTGCCATTGGCAGAGTGGTGGCTCTGTGGCTGAGGATCTGCGCCTGTGGCTGGGAGGTTGCCAGTTCAAATCCTGTGGCTGGCAGAGGAATCCTACTCCGTTGGGGCCCCTGAGCGAGGCCCTTCACCCCCAGCTGCTCCAGGGGGCTGACCCTGCGCTCTGACCCCCCAGCTTCTCTCTCCCTGTCTGTGTGTCTCATGGAGAGCAAGCTGGGGTCTGCGAAAAGACACGTTCCTAATGCAAGAAATTGGATATGGCCGATAAAGTGATCCGATCGAGACCGTGAACCAGCGAGTGACGTCATGCGAGGGCGGGATCTTTTGATAACTTGGGCGACCTTCCTTACAAAACTCCCCAGCCAGGCGAGTTGCATTGAGCATTGTTAATTACACCGGCAGTTAGGGGGCACAACAGCGGAAATATCATCGATCTGCATCCCATTTAAGCGAAATAAACACGATCACACCCAGAAGAGCAATATTAAAACAAAGAGGCATTATTATATAATAGTAATAATTGCTTACACTTATATAGGGCTTTTCTGGACCCTCCACTCAAAGCGCTTTACAGGTAATGGGGATCCCCTCCACCCTCAGCAGTGTGTACCCCCACCTGGATGATGCGCCAGTCCACTCCCCACACCCCAGCTCTCAGAGGGGAGGAGAGCAGAGTGATGGAGCCAGTTCAGAGAGGGGGGTTATTAGGAGGCCATGATGGGTAAAGGCCAGGGGGGAAATTTGGCCAGGACACCGGGGTGACACCCCTACTCTTCTCGAGAAACGCCCTGGGATTTTTAATGACCACAGAGAGTCAGGACCTCGGTTTGACGTCTCATCTGAAGGACGGCGCCTGTTTACAGTCTAGTGTCCCCCGTCACTATACTGGGGCATCAGGACCCACACGGACCACAGGGTGAGCGCCCCCTACTGGCCCCACTAACACCTCTTCCAGCAGCAGCCTCAGCTTTCCCAGGAGTCTCCCCTCCAGGTACTGGCCAGGCTCCCACCTGCTGAGCTCCAGTGGGGGCTGCCAGTGGTGAGCTGCAGGGTGATACGGGTGCTGGCTAGATATGATGCAGCACGACTCAACATGGGGCGCACAATAACAACATCGCGCTGCGGTGCGCTTCAAGACCGGGAGCTTAGTAAACAACGTTATTCTGCAATAGAAAGAGCTACAGGCGTCTTCTCTTCCAGAATGAGAGATGCGCACAGCTAGGCGTTTTTACTACGTGAATCGGGAGGGATGGGTTTTTTTTAAAAAAAACAACACAAATGACCAGATGACGGATGTTGCGATTTTGAATCTACACGAATTGCAAACTCCCCCCCCCCCACCCACCCCGCAATTTCGTGCCCGGGTGTCCACAAAACGTCTTCAAAACACGTGTTTTACCTACCCGCAGTGTGCGGCGGGAGAGGGACTTGGTTGTAGCCGAGTTTTGAACCGGCTTGTGCTGCGAGCTCTGTGAACTTTGTTGTCAACATTCACTTGCACTGCCCAGCGTCAGGCCCTGCCGGGGGTGATCCGTTCTCCGAGGAGCGATCGAGAGCAGGGAGCGGGCCGACCGGCTGGGGGATCGTACAGAGGAACAAAGCTACACGCCGGGCGAGGGGAGGGGGGGGGTGCAAAGCCAACAGCGGAGCCCTTCTCTTACACACACAGCGTGTTGATGAATCACGATCGCGGAGCATCGAGTTACAAACACACACACACACATACATGCAAGAGGACGGCGCAGCCTACACCGGCTGGGACAAAACCGCAGGCACCGGTCCCATCGATCCGCTGGATCGGGACGAGAGCTCACACAGCACCAGAGACCCGGCACCAACGGGGATCCAGGCTCGGACCGGCAATTCGGCGACCAACACTACCGCCTCCCAGGGCTCGGTATAGCTGCTCTGAAACCCCCCCCCTTGACAAGAGGCGAAAACTCCCCCCCCCGCCCCGTGTTGCGCTGCCGCCGGGAGAAAAGTTTTGAGCGGCGGCCGAACAATGAATCAGTTGGCCGCCCTCACGCCCGGCGCCCTCGGCTGCCGCGACCGGAGAGACGTCGTGGCTTCTCGTCCCCCGCCACCCGGCTTGCCCACAACGTCGCTTCCCCGTCCCTGAACCCCGTCCCCCCCCAGCTCTGAACCCCGAGCCCTTCGCAACCCGCCCGCTCAGCTCCGGCGAAGGGGGGACGCGCTGGAAGGCGAGAGGAGGGGAGGAAAAAAAAAAAACAACAACACTCACAGTTTGACTACATTCTCCACGACGGCCGCCATCTTGGTTCGCCTCCCGTCTCGGACGACGGCAGCGCGCGCCTGCGCAGAAGGCGACGCGCGGAGGTCACGTCGAGCTCGCTCGCGCGCGTGGCCGGGGGGGGGACGAACGCGGCCGCGCCGGAAGCAGCCGGCGCGCGCATCTCCCAGAGTTCCACCTGAAGCGGCTTCCTCTGTTTTCGCCTTTTATTTTTAATTTTTAATTTTTTTTAGTAGACGCATAAAGCATTTACAAATACAGCTACACTTCTTCTGTTTCTGCCTTTTTCTTCTTCGTGACGTTAGCGAACTAGCCTGCTTACTAACCTTTGCTTTTTAAGAAGTGTGCTGAAAATGTAGTTGTAAAACGCGAATTTCAAGTGCCATTTCCACTAATTCTTTAAGTAAGTGTGTGTGTGTGTATATATATTCCCAGAAATAACGTACTTAGAAACTTAGAAATAGAAATAACGTACTTATCGTTAAGCGAAGACAATGAGCTGACCTCATAATGAGCATAGCAGAATAGTACTGATCTCGCCACTCCTCAGAACTGGGGTGAACAGTAATTTGTGATTAGTCTCAAAGAGCAGATATGTTAGGGATCCCCTCCACCCCCAGCAGTGTGTACCCCCACCTGGATGAGGCGCCAGTCCGCTCCCCACACCCCAGCTCTCAGTGGGGAGGAGAGCAGAGTGATGGAGCCAGTTCAGAGAGGGGGGTTATTAGGAGGCCATGATGGGTGAAGACCAGGGGGGAAATTTGGCCAGGACACCGGGGTAACACCCCTACTCTTCTCGAGAAACACCCTGGGATTTTTAATGACCACAGAGAGTCAGGACCTCGGTTTGACGTCTCATCCGAAGAACGGCGCCTGTTTACAGTCTAGTGTCCCCCGTCACTATACTGGGGCATCAGGACCCACACGGACCGCAGGGTGAGCGCCCCCTGCTGGCCCCCACTAACACCTCTTCCAGCAGCAGCCTCAGCTTTCCCAGGAGTCTCCCCTCCAGGTACTGACCAGGCTCCCACCTGCTGAGTCTCCAGTGGGGTTGCCAGCGGGGAGCTGCAGGGTGATATGGCTGCTGGCAAGATAAGATCAGATCACTTTATTGGCCATATACAATTTCTTGCATTATGCATATAAGTGTATATAATAACGTGCCAGTATAATAATTAAGTCAATCACAACCGATTATTTTTGTAATATTTGCAATAATGTAATTGAAATTTAACATTACATCTATGTCTTTCCAAATGATAGCAATATTGGCTTCTTTTTTTCAATATACATTTGCAAATCAATCTAGAATGTTTTTACCAGAGGACATAACCAAACATAAATGTTGAATAGTTTCAGGGCTACTTTCACAAAAGAACACTTTTTTCAAACTTGTTTTTTAAATTATTGAACATATAAAGAATTTACAAATACAAATACAACCAGAGGATCAGAAACAGGTACAAGAGACAGATACAGAAGAACACAGTTATCATCTATATTAATTTTGATATGGCCAGCAGTCATGTCATTCTGCAACTTACAACTGGCAGCCCCACTGGAGACTCAGCAGGTGGGAGCCTGGCCAGTACCTGGAGGGGAGACTCCTGGGAAAGCTGAGGCTGCTGCTGGAAGAGGTGTTAGTGGGGCCAGCAGGGGGCGCTCACCCTGCGGTCTGTGTGGGTCCTGATGCCCCAGTATAGTGACGGGGGACACTAGACTGTAAACAGGCGCCGTTCTTCGGATGAGACGTCAAACCGAGGTCCTGACGCTCTGTGGTCATTAAAAATCCCAGGGCGTCTCTCGAGAAGAGTAGGGGTGTTACCCCGGTGTCCTGGCCAAATTTCCCCCCTGGCCTTTACCCATCATGGCCTCCTAATAACCCCCCTCTCTGAACTGGCTCCATCACTCTGCTCTCCTCCCCACTGAGAGCTGGGGTGTGGGGAGCGGCCTGGCGCCTCATCCAGGTGGGGGTACACACTGCTGGGGGTGGAGGGGATCCCCAGGACCTGGAAAGAGCTCTGAGCTCTGGAGGGTCCAGAAAGGCGCTATATAAGCGTGAGCAATTATTCATATTAACTTGAAGTCGCTGCACAAGCAGGGGCTCGACTAGGCTCTCCGCTCAGCCGCTAGAGGGAGCCACAGTCCAAGCTATATTTGGGGGAAGGTGAAATTCTTTTCAAACCTGAGGTCTGACTTCGTACGCTGTGTGATTTTGCCCCAGTACCGTGGCCAGATACCGGGTCTTTAAACGTGCAGATTCGCGGGGGGTGTCCGTATTCGGTTCCCAGTTTGACCACAGGGCGTGAGCACCTCGCACGACTCGTTCTGAGATGCCGTTTCCAAAAGCTACGATAAGACCCCGTCGAGTCAGAGTGAGAAAAAAAAAATATTTTATTTAGGTTTGAAAGAGGAGCCGTAGAGTAAGGGGGGGGTTTATTGAGGAAAAAGTGGTCGGGTTTCATACAAAAAATAATTCCCCGAATTGAGCCAGTTAAGACTCTCGTTACCCAGCGATTTCAAATTAATCTAGATGACAAATGTGTTGTTGTTGTTGGGTTTTTTTTTGTGTGTGTGTGACAACAGCCCTGAAACTATTCAGCATTTGTTTGGGTTATGCATGTCCCGGGGTACAACTTTTCTGGACTAAGTTGTAGAATTGTATTTAAAAAAAGAGACCAATATTGATGTTTGTTGTGATGAAAAAGATGTTCAGCCCCAGCAAAAACAATATTACAATTGCGTTTGTAATCAATGTAATTATTCTCTTTTTTCATGACTTGAATTTATGGAGTAATATGTACTCCCCCCGACGATCTTTGTGTCTAGAATTGTTCTATGTACTCTTGTTTGTACTGTGCTTGTTAAGCAATCAAGTTTGCCTATTAAGTGGGTGGGGTGGGGCGAGAGGGTTCCTGGGTTCGTGGATACAAGATAAATGAGACGGGCGAAGGTGCGGGCTGGGACACTGAGCTAATTTGGACGTTAATAACCGTGAAAGACGTACAAGAAGGATTAAGGGTCTGAAATTGAAGCCTAGCAAGGGGAAACTTTATACGCGCTCGGGCATTAAACTTTAAATAACAGGAAAGGAAGCTATAGGATTTCAGGCCAGCAGCGCAAAGGTTATCGGGGGTTTTGGCGTCGGAGAAGACCAGGCGATGCAATTTCAGCGCCCGGTTGGACTAATGTAGCGCCGTCCCAAGCCCCCGTCTTTCGGAATGGCGGCCGGCTGGGAGTCGGTCCGGAGACTGTGCCGGGAGCGGGCGTTCGGGCTGCTGGCGCTGGGCTACGTGCTGTACGTCGTGCTGGGCGGCGCCGTGTTCACGGCTCTGGAGCAGGCCGGCGAGGGGGCCCTGCGCCGGGAGCTGCGGGCCGCCTTCCTGGACGCCCACCGCTGCCTGCGGGACGGTCCGCTGGACGCCCTGCTGGAGAAGGTCGTCTCCGCCGGCAAGCACGGCGTGTCGGCGCTGGACGACAGAAGCGAGGAGTGCAACCACGACTTCACCTCGTCCCTCTTCTTCGTGACCACTTTTCTCACGACGACGGGTAGGTAGGAGGCGGGGGGGGGGGTTACAGTTTTGACTTCGGCTTGTGGCGTCTGTTATGTCGCGCCCAGCGTCCGTTTGGGCTTTTACGACGCTGTTGCGCTGTGGGTTTTGGGGAGGGGAGGGTTACCGCTTTACGGCACCTGGGTGCCTTGGTGGGGTTCAGTGTCACAATACTCAAGATCTTCAAGTCCGGAGCTGATTAAAAAAAAAAACCGCCCCATATGTGCAGAAGGTTCCGACTGGACCGGCTCCGTGAGGGATTGGGATTGGGATGGGGGGGGGGAATGAGAGGGCTCAGCTGGGAAGGAAAACCAGGAGATGTGGGGGGGGTCCCCGGGGTGGGAACCCCCCACATTATCCTGTAAAGGACAGGAGGGATGGACCGTACAGCACCTTAGATGTTTTGTCTGGTGTCAAACAGGTGGAGGTTTAAATCTCTGGTACTAGAGAAAAACTGGTGTCTTAGAAGTTGGGGATCCCCGCAGGACCAGGGCTGGGGGTCCACTCATGCACCCCATTTGTAAAGATCTTGAGCCATCTGCAGTAACCATGATTAATCAGACAGGTGGCTCATTATGTGATGCCGATGGGGTGATTGCTACCTCGATTGGCCAGGGCGCCTGATCTTTAACGAGAACGGGCGATTGGGTTTGGGAGGAGATCCTGCAATCAGGAGAGGGGAGACCCTGCTTTACACAAAGGGTGGCGGGGGTGTGGAACAAGCCGCTAAGCCATGCGGTGGAAGCCGGTACCCTGGCTCCTCCCAAGCCGCAGCTGGGGGAGATGGCTCCAGTCAAGATGGGGGGGGGAATACCACTGTACACAAAGGGTGGTGGGAGGATGGAACGAGCTCCACAGCCTTCTTGCGAGTTACAGCTGGGTGAGATACAGCGATCAGGATGGGGGGGGGGGGGGACACTACACAAAGGGTGGTAGGAGAATGGACCAAACTCCTCTGGCTTCTTTCGAGAAAAGGGGGAAAGAGCACCTCGCAGAATTCAGCTCTGGGTCTGCACCTGCTCTGGGTGCACCTGCGCCCTCGTTTGCTGTAATACAAAGAGGATGTTTGCTTAAAAATGTTTTTTTTTCCCCTGTTTGCACAGCTCTATTGTGGTTGGGACGTTATTTTTAGCTTGCTGTATGTGCACAAGGAGGAGAGATGGTGGTGAACGTTGCTGCCCCGTAGGGCTGGGGGCCCTGGGTTCAGCTCCGGATCTGGGGTGTGCTGTCTGGGGGGAGTTTGCATGTTCCTGGAGGTTAACTGGTTTCTGGGAAAACTGGCCCCGGTGTCCGTGTCCGTGTCCTGTGATGGACTGGCGTCCTGTCCAGGATGTGTCATGCCCATCGCTTGTTGGGACAGGCTCCAGCTCCCCCATGACCTTGACTTGGGAGAAGCAGTTAAACTGGATGGATCTATCTGCACAATTTCCTTCCCATCTGTCCAATGTAATGGGCTGTTTTCTAGAAGGCACATGGCCCTGGATTTAGGGAATCTTTCTTTTACCCATTGGAGGACTCTGACCTCAGACTGTGCACAGGGAGAGTCTGTGCTTTTGTCCGATGTCCAGACACACCCAACCTCCGGTTCGTGTGTGACTGAGGTGATAGATCCTGCCCTTTTAATAATATTATTCATTCCTTGAATCCCCCCCCTCCCACTCAGAGCTCTTTCCAGGTCCTGGGGATCCCCTCCACCCCCAGCAGTGTGTACCCCCACCTGGATAAGGCACCAGTCCGTTCCCCACACCCCAGCTCTCAGTGGGGAGGAGAGCAGAGTGATGGAGCCAGTTCAGAGAGGGGGGGTTATTAGGAGGCCATGATGGGTAAAGGCCAGGGGGGGAATTTGGCCAGGACACCGGGGTAACACCCCTACTCTTCTCGAGAAACGCCCTGGGGTTTTTAATGAGCACCAGGAGTCAGGACCCCTACAGTGTTGACGCTGAGAGACTTGCAGGCAAGCACTAATTTTTTTTTTTTGATGCATTCCAATGGTCCAGTTGTTCTCCCAGGTTCCCCCCCGAATCGGGGGGGGGGTCCCCAGCCCAGTTATTCTTGCTGTCTCCCCCTGCAGGCTACGGCAGCACGGTGCCCCTGTCGGACCAGGGCAAGCTCTTCTGCGTGCTCTACTGCTGCCTGGGCATCCCCCTCACCCTGCTGCTGCTCTCCTGCCTCACCCAGCGCCTGCTCCCCTGGGTGACGCGCCGCCCGCTGCGCTACGCCCGCGCCCGCTGGGGGCTGCCCCCCCGCCGCCTGGCCCTGGCGCACGCGCTGGCGCTGGCCGGCCTGACCGGCGCCCTCTTCTTCCTGGTGCCCGCCGGCGTCTTCTGCGGACTGGAGGGCGACTGGAGCTTCCTGGAGGCGCTGTACTTCTGCTTCATCTCCCTCAGCACCGTGGGCCTGGGGGACTACCTGCCCGGCCACGCCCGGGGCCAGGCCACGCGCCAGGCCCTGGAGCTCAGCCTCTCCTGTGAGCGGGGAGGGGGGCAGGGGGGTACGGGACAGGGAGGGGGGTGGATAGGGAGGGGGGGGTACAGGGCTGGCAGGGGGGAGGGGGGCAGGCAGGGAGAGGGGGGTACGGGGCGGGCAGGGAGAGGGGTACAGGACGGGGAGGAGGGCGGATAGGGAGAGGGGGGTACAGGGGTGGATAGGGAGAAGGGGGGTACAGGGCTGGCAGGGGGCAGGGGGGTGGATAGGGAGAGGGGGGGTACAGGGCTGGCAGGGGGCAGGTGGGTGGATAGGGAGAGGGGGGTACAGGGCTGGCAGCGGGGAGGGGGTGGATGGGGGGGGCTGGGTCCTGGCAGAGCGAGGGGTACAGGGTGGGGAGGGGGGCAGGCAGGGAGAGCGGGGTACGGGGCTGGCAGGGGGGCTGGGTCCTGGCAGAGAGAGGGGTACAGGGCGGGGAGGCGGGCAGGCAGGGAGAGGGGGGTACAGGGCTGGCAGTGGGGAGGGGGGCGGATAGGGGGAGGGGGGTACGGGGCTGGCAGGGGGGAGGGGTGGATGGGGGGGGCTGAGTCCTGGCAGAGAGGGGTACAGGGCGGGGAGGCGGGCAGGTAGGGAGAGGGGGGTACAGGGCTGGCAGTGGGGAGGGGGGTACGGGGCTGGCAGGGGGAGGGGGTGGATGGGGGGGCTGGGTCCTGGCAAAGAGATGGGTACAGGGCGGGGAGGGGGGTGGAGGGGGGCAGGCAGGGAGAGGGGGGTACAGGGCAGAGGGTGCTTGCACTGGATCAGAGTGGTGGGGTACAGGCAGCTGGGTTTTGGGGTGCGGGCGCAGGTCACTTGGGTTGGAGAATGAGAGCACATGATGGCTGGTGGGAGAGGGGGACCGGGGATGAAGGTCAGGGCTGGCAGGAGCGGGCATGCAGGGAGTCCCCGACCCCTTAAAGGGTCCCCAATTCCCACAGAGTCTTAGGGTGACATCGGAGCGCGTCTCTCTCGGAGAGCGAGCTGGAATCGGGAGACTTCAGGGGGTGGGGGGTGATCGGAAAACAACAGGGGAGGGAATGTAGAGGCTGGAGAGAGAGAAGTGGGGTGTGGTGACCCCCAAAAGGCATCCATTTTGACTTCCCCCCCCCTCTCGTTTCCTCTCTGCCCTCCAGGCTACCTGGTCGTGGGGCTGGTGGCCGTGCTGGTGGTCCTGGAGACGTTCCGGGAGTTGCCGCAGGTCCGGGACCTGGTCCGGTTCTTCTGCGGCCCCCCGCCGGGCCAGGAGGGCCGGCTCCACGTCCTGCCCCTGGACGAGCAGGTCTTCACTGGGGACCCCCGGACCCCCACCGCCGCCGCCGCCCTGGAGGACAAACGCCCCCCCGAAAACGACTCCAGGCAGTACAGCCCTGCCCCCGTCCACCCCTGCCTCCAGTAGGGGGCGGGTCTCCTGACCACCTCTCTCGGTCCTGGGGGGGTTCTCGACCCCCGTTCTTGGGAGGGGGACCCCCCTCCCCAGCCCAGCGTGCGCTAGGGTCTTCCAACTGAGCTCTTCTCTTACTTGAACCCCTAGCTGCACTTGGAGCTCCCGTCTTTCTAATGTTGAGGAGCCTGAAGTGGTTAATTGGACAGCTCGTTAGCGATTTAAATGGGCACCCCCGCTCGAACAACAATTAAGGCCCTTTGAAACGCGATCTGCGGCTTCCCGAAAGGTTTCGGAGCCGTGTCCGGGCGTTTGTCTGCTGGTGTGCTTGTGTGTTTCTACCTACACGGGGCCAGGAGTGTGTGTGGTGTGTGGTGTGTGGTGTGTGGTGTGTGGTGTGTGGTGTGTGGTGTGTGGTGTGTGTACCAACAGGACCAGAATTTGGGAACCTGTTGAATGAAATCATTCCTTTGGTTTTAAAACCCCGTCCGGTTGTGGCTCTCAAAAAAAAAAAAAAAAAAAAAAAAAAAACACACAAAACAACCGCGGTCGTCTCTTTGGCGTGACCCCCCACTTCCGGGTGGCGCGGTGGACCGGGAGAATTTTAAGGCGCCGGACCGCCATGCCACCGCCGACGCCTTCGTTGTAGCGGTGAGTCACCTGTTGGTTCAAAAAAAAAAAAAACACGGAAATCTGGCGTGAGTGCAGTTTTTTTTTTTTCCCTTTCCAGCTGCTTAGACGGCTGGGTTCCGGTTTAAATTTGGACCTGTGTGCTCTGCAGCGTCACAGGGGGGGTAAATCGGAAGCCACTTCTCTGGGTGTGGAGTTTTCGAAGGGGGAGAAAGGTTTATATAAGTGTGTGTATATATTCCGATTGATTGAATTAAATTATATTTGAGGTTATTAACCGTTGCCTCGTTGGTCCGATTTGTGTAAATGGGTCCTCTTTTGCGATCGCGGTGGGGTAGGGGTGGGTGGAAGGGCATTTCTTTACACCGAGAGTGGTAGGTGCAGGTGGTGCGCCCAGCCTCTGTTTGGGGGGGGGGGGAATACTACTCATTTCCAGCCTCTCCCAGGTTCTCGGGTCTCTGCCTCCGAAACGCTGTCCGCCGTGAAGCCGTGCCCTGCCTTTGGGGTCACCCCCACATTCCGGGACCCCACAATCCCGGCCGTCTTGCCACAGACTGGGGGGGTTTCAGGGCGAGAGTTGGGTTTATAGTGACTCCCATCAAAGGACAGGGGGAATGGGGTCTTTTCCCACCTCGAAGAAGACGGGAGCATTTTAACTCGCTGAGGGCTCCGAACCTGAAACCCAAGTCGAAACAAAATTTCTTTTTTTTTTTTTCCTTCCCGCTACTGGACGTGGAAAGGGGTTTGATCCAAAATCCTGGAGAGCTGGGCTGGACCGGACCGCCGCCCGTCCCACGGGGCGGGACGAGGGGAGGACGCGCCCGGGAGAGATTCGGCCTGAAAGCCCACGACCGAGGCGGGGTGCGGATTCGCTTCCCCCCCCCCCACGCCACGCCACGCCACGCCACGCCACGCCCCGGTGTCCTGTATCTAAACCCGGGTGGGGGGGTGGCACACCCTCCCTGGACTGCGCTGTGTGTTTCCGCACCTGTTTCTTGAGAAGCCGGGCGGGAAAGTTTAAATTCGGGTGACCAGACGCCCTCTTTTTTTTTTCTTTTTCTCCCGGACATGTCCCCTGTTTCGAGAACTAAAATACCGGTCCGACCGGGATTGATAAAATTCCCCCAACATTGTCCGGGATCTTGTTTCGCTCGGCACTCGGGCCGTGTAAACAAAGCGGCCTACATCTTTCCCTTCGACCCACGCCATGACCCGTAGATGTTTTGAACTTACACGCAGCGTAGCTTGAAAAGCGTGTGTGTGTGTGAGGGAGGGAGGGAGGTTATGGCCGTGAGAAATAACGATTTTGAACTTGTTCCGTTATATTTCAAAACGTTTCGTTAAAAGGGATCATTTGTGCCACCAGTGAGGACGTCTCCTCGGTTATGTCGTCTTCATTTTTTTTTCCCCCCCTCAGAGGTTAAGACTGTCGTTGCCTTACAATGGGGGGAAGAAACTTTCAAGTTTAAAAAAGGGCTCTGTGTTTGTTTTAATCCCTTTTAATTGGCCATTATGGGAGAAAAATAGCAACTGTTTAAAAGTTCACTCAGTTTAGATTGTTTTGTGGACGAGAGAAAGTCATGAAGATTCATTACTTTGGAGGCGAGTGTCGATTATTCCCCCCAAAAAAACATGGTCACCCCAGTCTAAATTGAAGTGGTCCCCGAATTGGCGTTCTGGGGGTGCGGAGAGCCCCGTCCGCTCCCCCTGTATCTGTCTGCCCGGTGCCCGGGTGACGGGGATTGCAGAGGTTTTAAGCCTCCTAATCCCACCTCGCCTCGCCTCTTAGCGCGCAAATGCGCCGGCTAAAGCCCCGCACACCCCCCCCCCGGCGGGGTCTGGAGCCGGGCGCAGGCGGGGGGCTGTCGCGGAGCGGGAGGGCGGACGCGATGCACCGGCTGACGGCGAGAGTTTCTCCGGCGGCGGCGGCGGCGGCGGCGACCGGGCCGGCGTTCTCGCTGGCGGGGCTGCGGGCGAAACCGGGTAAAAACAACACCCCCCCCCCCCCCCCCCAAAAAAAAACCTCGAGGTTCCCGTGGTCGAAGTGGGCGTGGGCGGTTCTCCAAGTCACATTCTCAAAATAGGAATGAGAGCAGGCGGGGGTACACACTGGTGGTGGTGGTGGTGGAGGGGATCCCCATGACCTGTAAGCGAGCATTGAGTGGAGCGGCCAGAAAGGCGCTATAACAGTGTAAGCTATGATAATAATCATCATTTTTTTTTATTATTATTATTATTATTATTATTATCAACGGCGGACGGGGGAGCTAACAGGAATTGAGTCGGAGGGTTTTCTGAAAAGCGGGGTGCAGCAGGTGGTTCTTGAGAGGGCGAACGGGGCGGTTTGCAGGAATCGGTGTGTGTTACACGACATACCCCCCCCCCCCCAAGCGTTGTGTGTGTCGGTCGCCTTGCGGTTTTTTTTTGAACGGCGCTAAGGATCATGTGTACGATACAGCAACAGCAGAAGCAGCGATACCTGCCTGGTTTGCACCTGGTGGCGCAGCCTGGTCAGGACTGGGAGGGGAGACCTCCGGGTAAAACCAGGCTGCCGATGTCAGGGGTGATGGTGGACCAGCAGGGGGCGCCCTTCTCTCTGGGCCCGGATTTCCAATGAGCAGTGACCTGGGACACTGGCCTCGGGATGAGAAGGTGAACTGAGACCCTGTCTGTTTGGGCTTTAAAGATTGCCCGTTTGTATGTTTGTGTGTCTGTGTGTTTGTCTGGTTGTGTGCCTATGTGTTTGTGCGTTTGTGTGTTTATGGATTTGTGTGTTTATGGATTTGTGTGCCTATGTGTCTGTGCATTTATCTGTTGGTGTGCCTATGTGTTTGTGCGTTTGTCTGCTTGTGTGTTCGTCAGTGTGTTTATGGATTTGTGTGCCTATGTGTCTGTGCGTTTATCTGTTGGTGTGCCTATGTGTTTGTGCGTTTGTCTGCCTGTGTGTTTGTCTGTGTGTTTATGTATTTGTGTGCCTATGTGTTTGTGCGTTTGTCTGCTTGTGTGTTTGTCTGTGTGTTTATGTATTTGTGTGCCTATGTGTCTGTGTGTTTATGTATTTGTGTGCCTATGTGTTTGTGCATTTGTCTGCTTGTGTGTTTGTCTGTGTGTTTATGTATTTGTGTGCCTATGTGTCTGTGCGTTTATCTGTTGGTGTGCCTATGTGTTTGTGCGTTTGTCTGTGTGTTTGTCTGTGTGTTTATGTATTTGTGTACCTATGTGTCTGTGCGTTTGTCAGTCTGTTGGTGTGCCTATGTGTTTGTGTGTTTATGTATTTGTGTGTTTGTCTGTGTGTTTATGTATTTGTGTGCCTATGTGTCTGTGCGTTTATCTGTTGGTGTGCCTATGTGTTTGTGCGTTTATCTGTTTGTGTGTTTCTCTGTGTGTTTATGTATTTGTGTACCTATGTGTCTGTGCATTTGTCAGTCTGTTGGTGTGCCTATGTGTTTGTGTATTTGTGTGTTTGTCAGTGTGTTTATGTATTTGTGTGCCTATGTGTCTGTGCGTTTGTCTGGTTGTGTGTTTCTACCCACACAGGGCCAGGGGTTCAGTCACCCATCTGGGGGGCTTGAGACTAGAAACCTCCCTCAGTTTTTTTTTTTAAAAAGCCCTTTAGTTTTAATGGCAGGACAGCCCCAGGACAGAGGAGCTGTTTCAGGGTTTCTGCAGCCTCCAGAAGTTCTCGAGCATCGTCTTCCAGTTTTCAGCCAAGGGATGGGGTAGCCAGCCATTAACAGTGAAAACTGAGTTCAGAAGCTGAAAGCCGGAGGTGCACCTTTACACAAAGAGCAGCGGGAGGCTGGAACGCACCAGCCACTCAGGCCCTGTGAGAAACTGAGAAATGGCTGGGTAATATTCTGTGATCTGTGATCTATTCTGTGATCTGTTCACTAGAAGCGTGTCCCAGTGGCACACAAAAAGGTGCTACATTTTTACATGTCACAGCTGCATGTGCCCATAATCACCTGTGCATATGGGAGGAGGGCAGTAAGCGGCTGGTACAGCGCCCTCTGGTGTGTGCTGGTGTCATTGCACATGAGTATTTTTTACTACTGCATTCCACTGCTCTGCAGTGTGCAATAATAATAATAATAATAATAATTATAATAATTGCTTACACTTATATAGCTCTTTCCTGGACACTCCACTCAAAGCGCTTTCCAGGTCATGGGGATCCCCTCCACCCCCAGCAGTGTGTACCCCCACCTGGATGAGGCGCCAGTCCGCTCCCCACACCCCAGCTCTCAGTGGGGAGGAGAGCAGAGTGATGGAGCCAGTTCAGAGAGGGGGGTTATTAGGAGGCCATGATGGGTAAAGGCCAGGGGGGAAATTTGGCCAGGACACCGGGGTAACACCCCTACTCTTCTCGAGAAACGCCCTGGGATTTTTAATGACCACAGAGAGTCAGGACCTCGGTTTGACGTCTCATCCGAAGGACGGCGCCTGTTTACAGTCTAGTGTCCCCCGTCACTATACTGGGGCATCAGGACCCACACAGACCGCAGGGTGAGCGCCCCCTGCTGGCCCCACTAACACCTCTTCCAGCAGCAGCCTCAGCTTTCCCAGGAGTCTCCCCCTCCAGGTACTGACCAGGCTCACAGCTGCTGAGTCTCCAGTGGGGAGCTGCAGGGTGACTGGGCTGCTGGCGACAGGAAGAGAGGCACCGGCGGGATTCGGACCCAGGATCTCCCATTTTGTCCGACAGGCGCTTTAACCGACTAAGCCACGGCGCCGGCAGTTGTGCAGTTCAGCTGGTGGGATTTTGGGGGGGGGGGATTCCGGATCATATGTGTTTATCTTGTAGATGATCCCCAGCAAGAGGGGGACCCCGGCTCTGCACCAGCAGGGAGCGAAGCGGAGAGCAGCAGCAGCAGCAGGGAGGGGGACGGCGGAGGCCGTGGCGCGTGGTGCCCCGCGCGGGGACTGCGGCGGCTGGCCTGGGGGGCACTCCTGGGGGGGGGCGTGGCGCTGTCGTGGGCGGGCGCCACTCACAGCGCCCGGCGGGCCCTGCAGCGCCTGCCCGCCCCCTTCTTCGTCACCTGGTTCGCCAGCACCTGGAACCTTCTTTTTTTCCCCTTGTACTACGGGGGACACCTGTTGGGGGCGGACGCGAGGCAGTGGCCTTTGACCCGGTTCAGGTGAGTGAGTGAGCGAGTTTGTGGGGGGGTCATCGGGTTCCAAAGCACCTGAAACTAAGCCTCCGAAAATACAAGAAACGGGGGGAGAAGCCAAGACTTAGGACACGAGATCTGCAGATCGATCGCCTCCCGAGGGCAGCCACCCGTCGTTTGGACCTCTCACAACGCACTCGCGCCACTGACGGCCCCCGCCGGTGACACAAAAGCCGCAGGCAAAGCCGATTTTCTCCCGCTAATCCGCTCCAATCTGCTCGGAGCCGCTCAAAGCCTTTTTGCAGCCCATAGGTAATTAAACAGAGATGGCCAGCAGATTTGGGGGGGGGGCTGGGATCCATGGGATCTCTACCTAGAGAACATCTACGTACATTCATAATAGGACTACATCAGAGGACGTTTACATACAGGGGGTGCGTAGTCCCCCAGGGGACTCCGAAACGTGCACAAAGACAACGTGACATCGATTGACATGACGCACGTGAAACTGTTCTTCATGCCGAACCCCGTGATTGATGGGGCGAGCCGAGCGCCTGTCACTGCGAGACCTCTAGTTTCTAGAACAGCCCCTCGAGAGCGTGTGGTTATTGATCTGGAGCCCCTAGAGCCGATCGCAAGCGCGCTGTTCCAGCTCGTGTCTCGTGAGTCGCTAGTGCGTCCCTCCTTCGTGGGGCCCCTCAACATTTCCTAGGCCCCTAGGCTCTGTGCCTGCAGGGCTTCATGGGAAATCCAGCGCTGCTCCCTCTCTTTTTCTCTTCCTCTCTCTGTTCCCTCTCTCCCTCCCTCTCTCCCTGCCTCTCTCTGTTCCCTCTCTCCCTCTCTTCCTCCCCTCTCCCTCTCCCCCCCTCTCTCAACCTCTCCCTCTCTCCCTCTCCCCCTATTCCCCTTTCCCTCTCTCACCCTCTCTCACCCCTCCGTCCCTCTCTCCCTCTCTCACCCTAACCCTCTCCCTCTCTCCCCCTCTCACCCTAACCCTCTCCCCCTCTCCCTCTCTCACCCCTCCGTCCCTCTCTCACCCTCTCCCCCTCTCACCCTAACCCTCTCCCCCTCTCCCTCTCTCACCCCTCCGTCCCCCTCTCCCCCTCTCCCCCTCTCCCCCTCTCACCCTCTCACCCTCTCACCCTAACCCTCCCCCTCTCCCCCTCTCCCTCTCCCTCTCTCACCCTCTCTCACCCCTCCGTCCCTCTCTCCCTCTCTCTGTTCCCTCTCACCCCCTCTCCCTCTCTCACCCTCTCCCTCTCCCTCTCGTCTCTCCCTCCCCTCTCTCCCTCTCTCCCTCTCTCCCTCCCTCTCACCCTCTCCCTCTCACCCTCTCCCTCTCTCTTGCTCTGAGAGTGCCAGTGACCCCTCCAGTGTCCGATCCATCAGCTGCCCTCTCCCCCTGCGCCCCTCACCCTCTCCCTCTCTCTTGTTCTGAGAGTGCCAGTGACCCCTCCAGTGTCCGATCCATCAGCTGCCCTCTCCCCCTGCGCCCCAGGCAGTGCAGCCGGGTGCTGGGCGAGGAGGGGGTGACGGTCAGGCTGCTCCTGAGGAAGGCCTCCCCCTTCGCGGTGCTGTGGAGCCTCACCACCTACCTGTACCTGCTGGCGCTGCTCCGGATCTCCAGCACGGACGCCAGCGCCGTGCTGTGCTGCAGCCAGCCCTTCGTCTTCCTGCTGTCCTGGATCGGGCTCAAGGACCGCTTCCTGGGCATCAGGGTGAGGGCCGGTCCCGGGTTCGAATCCGCACGGGAGAGGGCACCTTCTGGGTGGAGTCTGCATGTTCTTCCAGGGTGTGCGTGGGGATGCCCCAGTGATCTCCACTTGCAGAGCGAGGCGGACCGGGCTAGTTGGCAACTCCAAATTGTACCTGTGTGTGTGCGTGTGTGTGTTTTATGTGCGTTTGAGTGTGGGAGGGTGTTTTGTTCGTGTGTATAATTCTGTGTGGTTGTTTGTGTGTTTGTAGTTAGTTGTGTGTGGGTGGTTGTGTGTGTGTAGAGGGTGTTTTTTTCATGAGTATAATTCGGTGTGGGTATGTATTTGTGTGTGTAGTTGTTTGTGTGTGTGGATGTGTATTTGTGTGTGTGTAGTTGGTTGTGTGTGTGTATCTGTGTGTAGTTGTTTATCTGTGTGTAAGTGTGGATCTGTGTGTGTAGTTGGTTGTGTGTGTGTTGGTGTGGATCTGTGTGTGTGTAGTTGGTTGTGTGTGTGTAAGTGTGGATCTGTGTGTGTGTCGCTGGTTGTGTGTGTGTGGGTGTGGATCTGTGTGTGTGGTTGGTTGTGTGTGTGTGGGTGTGGATCTGTGTGTGTGGTTGGTTGTGTGTGTGTGTGGGTATGGATCTGTGTGTGGGGTTGGTTGTGTGTGTGTAAGTGTGGATCTGTGTGTGTGGTTGGTTGTGTGTGTGTGGGTGTGGATCTGTGTGTGTGTAGTTGTGTGTGTGTGGGTGTGGATCTGAGTGTGTGGTTGGTTGTGTATCTGTGTGTGGTTGGTTGTGTGTGTGTGGGTGTGGATCTGTGTGTGTGTAGTTGGTTGTGTGTGTGTGGGTGTGGATCTGTGTGTGTGTGGGTGTGGATCTGTGTGTGTGTAGTTGGTTGTGTGTGTGTGTGTGGTTGTGTGTGTGTGTCCCTCTCCCTCAGCAGATTCACACTGTCGATGGGGGCAGGAAGGGAGGGAACAGGATGTGCCGTTGAGCTTCTCTCCTCTCCTGTCCTTCCCAGATTGTAGCGGCCATCCTGTCAATCACCGGCATCGTGATGATGGCCTATGCCGACGGTTTCCATAGCGACTCCATCACTGGGGTGGCCCTCGCAGTGGGCTCCGCCTCCAGCTCCGCCCTCTATAAAGTGAGTGTGTGTGTCAGTCTGTCTCTGAGTGTGTGTGTCAGTCTGTCTCTGTGAGTGTGTGTGTCAATCTGTCTCTGAGTGTGTGTGTCAGTCTGTCTCTGAGTGTGTGTCAGTCTGTCTCTGTGAGTGTGTGTGTCAATCTGTCTCTGAGTGTGTGTGTCAGTCTGTCTCTGAGTGTGTGTCAGTCTGTCTCTGAGTGTGTGTGTCAATCTGTCTCTGAGTGTGTGTGTCAGTCTGTCTCTGTGAGTGTGTGTGTCAATCTGTCTCTGAGTGTGTGTGTCAGTCTGTCTCTGAGTGTGTGTCTCAGTCTGTCTCTGAGTGTGTGTCTCAGTCTGTCTCTAAGTGTGTGTCTCAGTCTGTCTCTGTGTGTGTGTGTCAGTCTGTCTCTGTGAGTGTGTGTGTCAGTCTGTCTCTGAGTGTGTGTGTCAATCTGTCTCTGAGTGTGTGTCAGTCTGTCTCTGTGAGTGTGTGTGTCAGTCTGTCTCTGTGAGTGTGTGTCAATCTGTCTCTGTGAGTGTGTGTGTCAGTCTGTCTCTGTGAGTGTGTGTGTCAATCTGTCTCTGAGTGTGTGTGTCAGTCTGTCTCTGTGAGTGTGTGTGTCAGTCTGTCTCTGAGTGTGTGTCAGTCTGTCTCTGAGTGTGTGTCAGTCTGTCTCTGTGAGTGTCAGTCTGTCTCTGAGTGTGTGTGTCAGTCTGTCTCTGTGAGTGTGTGTGTCAATCTGTCTCTGTGTGTGTGTGTCAGTCTGTCTCTGAGTGTGTGTGTCAGTCTGTCTCTGTGAGTGTGTGTCAATCTGTCTCTGTGAGTGTGTGTGTCAGTCTGTCTCTGTGAGTGTGTGTCAATCTGTCTCTGAGTGTGTGTGTCAGTCTGTCTCTGTGAGTGTGTGTGTCAGTCTGTCTCTGAGTGTGTGTCAGTCTGTCTCTGTGAGTGTCAGTCTGTCTCTGAGTGTGTGTGTCAGTCTGTCTCTGTGAGTGTGTGTGTCAGTCTGTCTCTGAGTGTGTGTGTCAGTCTGTCTCTGTGTGTGTGTGTCAGTCTGTCTCTGAGTGTGTGTGTCAGTCTGTCTCTGTGAGTGTGTGTCAATCTGTCTCTGTGAGTGTGTGTGTCAATCTGTCTCTGTGAGTGTGTGTGTCAGTCTGTCTCTGTGAGTGTGTGTGTCAATCTGTCTCTGAGTGTGTGTGTCAGTCTGTCTCTGTGAGTGTGTGTGTCAGTCTGTCTCTGAGTGTGTGTCAGTCTGTCTCTGTGAGTGTCAGTCTGTCTCTGAGTGTGTGTGTCAGTCTGTCTCTGTGAGTGTGTGTGTCAGTCTGTCTCTGTGAGTGTGTGTGTCAATCTGTCTCTGAGTGTGCGTCAGTCTGTCTCTGTGTGTGTCAGTCTGTCTCTGTGAGTGTGCGTGTCAGTCTGTCTCTGTGTGTGTGCGTCAGTCTGTCTCCGAGTGTGTGTGTCAGTCTGTCTCCGAGTGTGTGTGTCAGTCTGTCTCTGTGAGTGCGCGTCAGTCTGTCTCTGTGAGTGTGTGCGTCAGTCTGTCTCTGAGTGTGTGCGTCAGTCTGTCTCTGAGTGTGTGCGTCAGTCTGTCTCTGTGTGTGTGTGTCAGTCTGTCTCTGAGTGTGTGTGTCAGTCTGTCTCTGTGAGTGTGTGTGTCAATCTGTCTCTGTGAGTGTGTGTGTCAGTCTGTCTCTGTGAGTGTGTGTGTCAGTCTGTCTGTGTGAGTGTGTCTCAGTCTGTCTCTGTGAGTGTGTGTCTCAGTCTGTCTCTGTGAGTGTGTGTCTCAGTCTGTCTCTGAGCCTGTGTTTGTGTGTCAGTCTGTCTCTGAGTGTGAGTGTGAGTGAGTGTGTGTGTGTGTGGCAGTCTGTCTCGCAGCCCCTGCGCGTGTGTTCCAGGTGCTGTTCAGGCTGCTGGGGGGGGACCTGCGGCAGGGGGAGGTGGCGGTGCTCTTGTCCTGTGTGGGCCTGTGCGGCACCGTGCTGCTGGCCTGGATCTGCGTCCTGCTGTATCTCACCCGCGTGGAGTACTGGCCCTCCGCACAGCACCTGCCCTGGGACCTGCTGTGCACCCTCTCCTCCTTACTGCTCTGTAAGCACCCTCATTTCTCCTTCCATTTTCTATGGGTCACGGGGGAGCTGGAGTCTATCCCAGCAAGCCACAAGCACAAGGCAGGGTACGCCCTGGGCAGGACACCAGTCCGTCACAGGACACACACAGACACACACTCACACACCCTGGGCAGGACACCAGTCCGTCACAGGACACACACACACACACTCACACACCCTGGGCAGGACACCAGTCCGTCACAGGACACACACAGACAACTACTCACACACCCTGGGCAGGACACCAGTCCGTCACAGGACACACACAGACAACTACTCACACACCCTGGGCAGGACACCAGTCCGTCACAGGACACACACAGACAACTACTCACACACCCTGGGCAGGACACCAGTCCGTCACAGGACACACACAGACACACACTCACACACCCTGGGCAGGACACCAGTCCGTCACAGGACACAAACAGACACACACTCACACACCCTGGGCAGGACACCAGTCCGTCGCAGGACACACACAGACACACACTCACACACCCTGGGCAGGACACCAGTCCGTCACAGGACACACACAGACACACACTCACACACCCTGGGCAGGACACCAGTCTGTCACAGAACACACACAGACAACTACTCACACACCCTGGGCAGGACACCAGTCCATCACAGGACACACACACACACTCACACACCCTGGGCAGGACACCAGTCCGTCGCAGGACACACACAGACACACACTCACACACCTTGGGCAGGACACCAGTCCATCACAGGACACCCACAGACACTTACACCAGGGCTAGTTTTCCCAGAAGCCCATTCACCCCCCAGGATGTCTCTGGACTGCGGGAGGAAACCCACATGAAGATATGGGAGAACATGCAAACTCCACCCAGACAGCACCTCAGGAATTAGCCCCAGCGCTGTGAGGCAGCATTGCTCACCACCGTGTCACCCGAAACCTTCTTTATCATCCGATAAAAGTACGCCCCCCCCCCCCCACACACACTCCAGCACACTAAGAGTGCAATACAGTACCCTCCCTACAGGGGGCGCTGTAGAGCTTAAGCAAAGGTGGTACTCCTTGATCATTGGTACAGATGAGCCGGCTGGAACAGTGAGGGTAAAGTACAGTCCAGGGGGAGGACGCAGAGCCTAAAAGAGGGCTGTCAAAGACACTTTCTGCAGAGCAATGTCTCCATCTGCTGATTTTGTGCTGTTTCACTTGGCCCCACAGCTTTCAACATGCTGGTGCACTTCGGGGCCGCGGTCACTCACCCCTCCCTCATTGCGCTGGGCTTCCTGCTGAGCGTGCCAGCCAACGCAGGTAAGACGGGCCCCTCGGGGACCCTTCAAGCCCAGACCACACACAGGAGAGCTGTGCCTGGTGGCTCGAACGTTTGGTAACACGTCACTTTCTCACTGTCTCCTCTCTCTCCTCCTCTCTGCCCTCTCTCTCCTCTCTCTCCTCCTCTCTGCTCTCTCTCCCCTCTCTCCCCTCTCTCTCCTCCTCTCTGCCCTCTCTCCCCTCTCTCTCCCCTCTCTCTCCTCCTCTCCCCTCCTCTCTGCCCTCTCCCCTCTCTCTCCCCTCCTCTCTCCCCTCTCTCTCTTTTCTCTCCCCTCTCTCCCCTCTCTCTCCTCCTCTCTCCTCCTCTCTGCCTTCTCTCTCTCCTCGTCTCTCCCCCCTCCCCTCCCCTCTATCTCTCCCATCTCTCTCCTTTCTCTCTCTATCCCCTCTCTCTCTCCTCCTCTCTCCCCTCTCTCTCTCTCCTCTCTCTCTCCTCCTCTCTCCCCCTCTCTCCCCCTCTCTCTCCCCTCAATCTCCTCCCCTCTCCCCAGCGATCGACCTGCACATGAACTCCGCGCAGCCGTTCAGTCAGGAGCGCCTGGCCGCCAGCGGCACCATCGGCGCCGGCTTCCTGCTGCTGCTGCTGCCCGAGGAGTGGGACGAGAGCGCCCTCCGGTGGCTGGCCCGGCTGCGGGCGGAGCGGCGCCGGGAGGAGGCGGCGGGGGCGGAGGAAGGGGGGGAGGGGGCGACGCCCAGCCGGGCCAAGATCAAGCTGGGGGGGGCGTCCGCGCTGGCGTGACGCCACAGCCCCCCGGGCAGAGAGAGCAGAGGGCAGGAGCCAGCAGCCCAGTCCCAGCCGGCCATCAGGGAAAAATAATCCATCTTAATCCAACTGGAGACTCAGCAGGTATGAGCCTGGCCAGTACCTGGAGGGGGAGACTCCTGGGAAAGCTGAGGCTGCTGCTGGAAGAGGTGTTAGTGGGGCCAGCAGGGGGCGCTCACCCTGCGGTCTGTGTGGGTCCTGATGCCCCAGTATAGTGACGGGGGACACTAGACTGTAAACAGGCGCCGTCCTTCGGATGAGACGTCAAACTGAGGTCCTGACTCTCTGTGGTCATTAAAAATCCCAGGGTGTTTCTCGAGAAGAGTAGGGGTGTTACCCCAGTGTCCTGGCCAAATTTCCCCCCTGGCCTTTACCCATCATGGCCTCCTAATAACCCCCCTCTCTGAACTGGCTCCATCACTCTGCTCTCCTCCCCACTGAGAGCTGGGGTGTGGGGAGCGGACTGGTGCCTCATCCAGATGGGGGTTCACACTGCTGGGGGTGGAGGGGGGATCCCCATGACCTGTGAAGAGCTCTGAGTGGGAGGGTCCAGAAAGGCGCTATAGGAGTGTAAGCAATTATTATTATTGATGACTTGAAGACCAAAATAAAAAACTAAACACCTATTTGAACAGTGTAGAACAACAGGTGTTATCCTGATGGGTAAACTAAGGAACGCCCCCTGCTGGCCCCACTAACACCTCTTCCAGCAGCAGCCTCAGCTTTCCCAGGAGTCTCCCCCTCCAGGTACTGGCCAGGCTCCCACCTGCTGAGTCTCCAGTGGGGCTGCCAGCGGGGAGCTGCAGGGCGATGTGGCATCAGGCATCTGTTGACACTGGGAAGTCTCTTGCCTCACAGACACAAAAGACAGTCTCTGAGGAGCCCTCAGTTCTGCACGGCTCCGCCTCTGGAGTTTTCATTCCTGTGGGATCCCGGAATGGAGATTTCTCTGAGAAAAACCTTGTCACTCTCGTACAAGCCACATTCAGTGTGCTCTAAGGCACTGTATTTCACTTTCAAACAAAGTTACAAATCAGAACACTAGCTTATTATTAGAATGCTTTTTTTTTGCCTATATTTCTTTGTCTTTTAATGGTGTTAAAGCAATATTGCTTTTCCATTTTGTAAGCATCATAAGAGTGTGTAGCATGAGACCAGTGTTTTGTGAATGTGATGTCTACCCAGTATCACTAACAGGTTCATTCTAAATAAATGTTCTTTTTTTCCATATTGCATCTCGCAAAGTATAACATAATCTTAAATCTAACATTCACAGCTAAATGGTTCATGTTTTGCAGGTCTGTGCAAAACAGCGTATATATAATAAAATAATCCAATAAAACCTATGGACCAATTTACATTTTATTTCTTTAACCTGGTTTGTAAGGTTGTCCAAGCGAATCTCCAGTGAGTATTTTCAAATATTGCATTCCAGAAGGATATACAGGGAGGGATGAAGACGGGTTAACACAGATCCGTTGCATTTTTGTTTTTTATTTTCTATTTCATCACTGTGCAAGAACAGATTCGAAGGTACTGCTATGAATCTGCACGGCAAACACTGGGTGACGGAGGGTTTTGTGTTGATGACGTCACTCGTACGCGACTTTTACCTGTGAAAGTGAGTCGCAGTTACACCGTGGCGAGAAAAACAAAACAATTTCAATTCAATTCAAGGTGCTTTATTAGCACGGTACAATCAGTGTTGCCACAACAAATAAAAAGAATACTCTCACTGGTGTGAACAATAAATATATACCACGTTTCTGCGTGTTGAACAGCAATCGTTATCATCACGTTTTAGGAATAAATAAGTAAAATTATCAACGCGAATTGTTTTAGTTTCCAGTTGAAGAACATACATTTCGCAGAGCTTTTATTGATTTATTTTCAAGTTGCCATTTTCCTTAAATCTAGACGAGAAGTAAGAAACAAGAAGTTTTCGCCACGCAAGCCCTTTGAACGTGTAGGGGAACAGGTGAACCGCATTTCCGTGCTCTTACTTCACTGAAAAGAGATTGAGGATGAGGATGGTCAGCACACTGCGCATCACATCAAATCACTGTTTTATTTCTTTACTTACTCATCATGCCACTGTTCCTCGGATTTTATCTGCGCGGGATTTTGCCGTGTAGACCTAACTTCAAACACACAAACTGTAATAACAATACAATATATGGGTACTTGCAACTGGCAGCCCCACTGGAGCTCAGCAGGTGTGAGTCTGGTCAGTACCTGGAGGGGGAGACTCCTGGGAAAGCTGAGGCTGCTGCTGGAAGAGGTGTTAGTGGGGCCAGCAGGGGGCGCTCACCCTGCGGTCTGTGTGGGTCCTGATGCCCCAGTATAGTGACGGGGGACACTAGACTGTAAACAGGCGCCGTCCTTCGGATGAGACGTCAAACCGAGTTCCTGACTCTCTGTGGTCATTAAAAATCCCAGGGCGTTTCTCGAGAAGAGTAGGGGTGTCACCACGGTGTCCTGGCCAAATTTCCCCCCTGGCCTTTACCCATCATGGCCTCCTAATAACCCCCCTCTCTGAACTGGCTCCATCACTCTGCTCTCCTCCCCACTGAGAGCTGGGGTGTGGGGAGCGGACTGGCGCCTCATCCAGGTGGGGGTACACACTGCTGGGGGTGGTGGGGATCCCCATTACCTGTAAAGCGCTATCTAAGTGTAAGCAATTAATATTATTAATTTAATGCATTGCCAGTTTACCCGAGGTTATTTTACGGGGGGCACAGCGACGATGCCCCGCACAACGTCACTTCCTTTCCAAGTCGGTTCAACCCAGGCAATGACAAGCTGACACCCAGTGACGCCACTGCCGGAATTAGAGGCACTGGGATCTAGGCAGTTGGGGAAGCATAGCGGCACAATGGCCTTAAACGCAGGTAAATTTGCACATTTCTCATTTTGTTTAACGGGTTTTTCCCAACATCTGTATTGCGCTGCGGAATTTCACGGGGCCGCTAGCCCGAACAGAAGCTAGTCTGTTAGACCAAAGCGACTTTGTATCGGTGGTGGCAGGAAGATTTTCCCCTGCATGCTTGTCGTTGAGCTTCGTAGATGCTGCACCAAACTTTCTAGAAAGACCATCTACATTTTCTGAAGTGCACAGACAGCTGGCCATTCCCCTGGCTGTCGTGCGCGTAAAGTCGCGTATTAGTTCCGTGTTGGTGGCTGAGCGCTGTTTTTTTCGATAGGGAAAAGGCTGCGGTTTTAAAATGCCATTGATCGGTAGTGTTTATTTGTACAGATATATATACCCGTGCTGCCTTTTGCTTATACGCTTAAACGTTCCCCTTTTTTAATTATCTTAAACGTTCACCTGGTGTCGTATGCGCCCTGGAGATCTGAATCCCTGGACATAGCTCCTGCGTGCGTGCCTGTCTGTGTTTATTACAGCGGGAAAACGAGCTTATTGCTTGTGCGTGTTCATATCTGTTTCTCCTGTGTTTTTAATACGTTTGGTGGGGATTCGAGTGATGTTAAAAAAAAGTACCGCCGCCTCCACCTGAATGACAACTGAAGTCATCTCGACTTAATAATAATTACACTTATATAGCGCTTTTCTGGCCACTCCACTCCACCCCCAGCAGTGTGCAGCCCCACCTGGATGATGCAACAGAACGTTCCCCACACCCCAGCTCTCAGTGGGGAGGAGAGCAGAGTGATGGAGCCAGTTCAGAGAGGGGGGTTATTAGGAGGCCATGAGGGGTAAAGGCCAGGGGGGAAATTTGGCCAGGACACTGGGGTAACACCCCTACTCTTCTCGAGAAACACCCTGGGATTTTTAATGACCACAGAGAGTCAGGACCTCGGTCTTACGTCTCATCCGAAGGACGGCGCCTGTTTACAGTCTAGTGTCCCCCGTCACTATACTGGGGCATCAGGACCCACACAGACCGCAGGGTGAGCGCCCCCTGCTGGCCCCCACTAACACCTCTTCCAGCAGCAGCCTCAGCTTTCCCAGGAGTCTCCCCTCCAGGTACTGGCCAGGCTCCCACCTGCTGAGTCTCCAGTGGGGGCTGCCAGTGGGGAGCTGCAGGGCGATATGGCTGCTGGCAACTCAACTCAAGACAGGAGATCTGCTGAGACAGAGAGGGGTCAGTTCAAACACACTGGACACTACTGTGACTCTGTGCTGACACAGAGAGGCGGAAGTCATTATTATTAAGATGTATTTTTTGTCAATTTATGAGAATAAAAAAGTTTGCAGTCAGTTTACAACCAGAAAGGAGTGCAGTGTACACTGAGTATTAATCCCTGTGCACTCACTCACAGAGGATGAAGACTACGAGTGGGAGCCGCCCTCGGCGGCCGAGATGAAGGTGATCCAGGCCAGGAGAGAGCGACAGGACAAGATCAGCAAGCTGATGGGAGACTACCTGCTGAAGGGCTTCAAGATGCTGGGAGAGTGCTGTGATCAGTGTGGGGTGAGCCTGGGGAGAGGGAGGCAAACACAAACTCGCCGGACACTGCTGATACAGAGTACAGGGTCAGCACAGACACTGCTGGAGCAGGCAGAGATCAGGGTCAGCACAGACACTGCTGAGACAGGCGGAGATCAGGGTGAGCACAGGCACTGCTGAGACAGGCGGAGATCAGGGTGAGCACAGACACTGCTGATACAGAGTACAGGGTCAGCACAGACACTGCTGGAGCAGGCAGAGATCAGGGTCAGCACAGACACTGCTGAGACAGGCGGAGATCAGGGTGAGCACAGGCACTGCTGAGACAGGCGGAGATCAGGGTGAGCACAGGCACTGCTGGAGCAGGCAGAGATCAGGGTGAGCACAGGCACTGCTGAGACAGACGGAGATCAGGGTGAGCACAGACACTGCTGAGACAGGCGGAGATCAGGGTGAGCACAGACACTGCTGAGACAGGCGGAGATCAGGGTGAGCACAGGCACTGCTGAGACAGGCAGAGATCAGGGTCAGCACAGGCACTGCTGAGACAAGCGGAGATCAGGGTGAGCACAGACACTGCTGAGACAGGCGGAGATCAGGGTGAGCACAGACACTGCTGAGACAGGCGGAGATCAGGGTGAGCACAGACACTGCTGAGACAGACGGAGATCAGGGTGAGCACAGACACTGCTGAGACAGACGGAGATCAGGGTGAGCACAGGCACTGCTGGAGCAGGCAGAGATCAGGGTCAGCACAGGCACTGCTGAGACAAGCAGAGATCAGGGTGAGCACAGGCACTGCTGAGACAGGCAGAGATCAGGGTGAGCACAGGCACTGCTGAGACAAGCGGAGATTAGGGTGAGCACAGACACTGCTGAGACAAGCAGAGATCAGGGTGAGCACAGACACTGCTGAGACAGGCAGAGATCAGGGTCAGCACAGACACTGCTGAGACAGGCGGAGATCAGGGTGAGCACAGGCACTGCTGAGACAGGCGGAGATCAGGGTCAGCACAGACACTGCTGAGACAGGCGGAGATCAGGGTGAGCACAGACACTGCTGAGACAGGCAGAGATCAGGGTGAGCACAGACACTGCTGAGACATTCAGAGATCAGGGTGAGCACAGGCACTGCTGAGACAGGCAGAGATCAGGGTGAGCACAGGCACTGCTGAGACAGGCAGAGATCAGGGTGAGCACAGACACTGCTAAGACAGGCAGAGATCAGGGTGAGCACAGACACTGCTGAGACAAGCGGAGATCAGGGTGAGCACAGACACTGCTGAGACTGGCGGAGATCAGGGTCAGCACAGACACTGCTGAGACAGACGGAGATCAGGGTCAGCACAGACACTGCTGAGACAGGCAGAGATCAGGGTCAGCACAGGCACTGCTGAGACAAGCGGAGATCAGGGTGAGCACAGACACTGCTGAGACAAGCAGAGATCAGGGTGAGCACAGGCACTGCTGAGACAGGCAGAGATCAGGGTGAGGACAGACACTGCTGAGACAAGCGGAGATCAGGGTGAGCACAGACACTGCTAAGACAGGCAGAGATCAGGGTGAGCACAGACACTGCTGAGACAAGCGGAGATCAGGGTGAGCACAGACACTGCTGAGACTGGCGGAGATCAGGGTCAGCACAGACACTGCTGAGACAGACGGAGATCAGGGTCAGCACAGACACTGCTGAGACAGGCAGAGATCAGGGTCAGCACAGGCACTGCTGAGACAAGCGGAGATCAGGGTGAGCACAGACACTGCTGAGACAAGCAGAGATCAGGGTGAGCACAGGCACTGCTGAGACAGGCAGAGATCAGGGTGAGGACAGACACTGCTGAGACAAGCGGAGATCAGGGTGAGCACAGACACTGCTGAGACAAGCAGAGATCAGGGTGAGCACAGGCACTGCTGAGACAGGCAGAGATCAGGGTGAGCACAGACACTGCTGAGACAGGCAGAGATCAGGGTGAGCACAGACACTGCTGAGACAGGCAGAGATCAGGGTGAGCACAGACACTGCTGAGACTGGCGGAGATCAGGGTGAGCACAGACACTGCTGAGACTGGCGGAGATCAGGGTGAGGACAGACACTGCTGAGACAGGCAGAGATCAGGGTGAGCACAGACACTGCTGAGACTGGCAGAGATCAGGGTCAGCACAGACACTGCTGAGACAGACGGAGATCAGGGTGAGCACAGGCACTGCTGAGACAAGCGGAGATCAGGGTGAGCACAGACACTGCTGAGACAAGCAGAGATCAGGGTGAGCACAGGCACTGCTGAGACAGGCAGAGATCAGGGTGAGCACAGGCACTGCTGAGACAGGCAGAGATCAGGGTGAGCACAGACACTGCTGGAGCAGGCAGAGATCAGGGTGAGCATAGACACTGCTGAGACAAGCGGAGATCAGGGTGAGCACAGACACTGCTGAGACAAGCAGAGATCAGGGTGAGCACAGGCACTGCTGAGACAGGCAGAGATCAGGGTGAGCACAGGCACTGCTGAGACAGGCAGAGATCAGGGTGAGCACAGACACTGCTGAGACAGGCAGAGATCAAGGTGAGCACAGACACTGCTGAGACAGGCGGAGATCAGGGTGAGCACAGGCACTGCTGAGACAGGCAGAGATCAGGGTGAGCACAGACACTGCTGAGACTGGAAGAGATCAGGGTCAGCACAGACACTGCTGAGACAGACGGAGATCAGGGTCAGCACAGTCACTGCTGAGACAGGCAGAGATCAGTGTCAGCACAGACACTGCTGAGACAGGCGGAGATCAGGGTCAGCACAGACACTGCTGGAGCAGGCAGAGATCAGGGTCAGCACAGTCACTGCTGAGACAGGCAGAGATCAGGGTGAGGACAGACACTGCTGGAGCAGGCAGAGATCAGGGTGAGGACAGACACTGCTGGAGCAGGCAGAGATCAGGGTGAGCACAGACACTGCTGAGACAGGCAGAGATCAGGGTGAGCACAGACACTGCTGAGACAGACGGAGATCAGGGTGAGCACAGACACTGCTGGAGCAGGCAGAGATCAGGGTGAGCACAGACACTGCTGAGACAGACGGAGATCAGGGTGAGCACAGACACTGCTGAGACAGGCAGAGATCAGGGTGAGCACAGACACTGCTGAGACAGGCAGAGATCAGGGTCAGCACAGACACTGCTGAGACAGGCGGAGATCAGGGTGAGCACAGACACTGCTGGAGCAGGCAGAGATCAGGGTGAGCACAGACACTGCTGGAGCAGGCAGAGATCAGGGTGAGCACAGACACTGCTGGAGCAGGCAGAGATCAGGGTCAGCCTAAGATGACTGCGAGACGAGGCTCCTGTAATCCTCTCTTTCTGTCTCCAGACGATTTTGCTCCAGGACAAACAGAAAAAGAACTACTGCGTGGCGTGCCAGGAGCTGGACTCGGACATCGACAAAGATAACCCAGGTACTTGCTGTCCTGCCGTCCTGTCCTAGAGGAACACGCCACTTTTTGGGATTCTCCCCGAGCTGTGCTTTCGGACAGGCGGGTTCGCGTTCTATCCCTCCATCTTCCAACCGCTTTATCCAGTCCAGGGTCGCGGGGGAGCTGGAGTCTATCCCAGCAGGCAAAGGGGCACAAGGCAGGGTACGCCCTGGACAGGACGCCCGTCCATCACAGGACACGCACGCACACCAGGGCCAGCTTACCCAGAAGCCAGTTAACTCCCCAGCATGTCTTTGGACTGCGGGAGGAAACCCACGTGAACACAGGGAGAACGTGCAAACTCCACCCAGACAGCACCTCAGGGATTAGCCCCAGCGCTGCAGGGCAGCATTGCTCACCACCGTGTCACCTGAAACCTTCTTTATTATCCGATATATAAAAGTATAAAAGTACGCCCCCCCCCCCCACACTCCAGCACACTAAGAGTGCAATACAGTACCCTCCCTACAGGGGGCGCTGTGGAGCTTAAGCAAGGGTGGTACTCCTTGATCCTTGGTACAGATGAGCTGGCCGGAACAGTGAGGGTAAAATACAGTCCAGGGGGAGGACGCAGAGCCTAAAAGAGGGCTGTCAAAGACACTTTCTGCAGAGAAGTGTCTCCATCTGCTGATTTTATACTGTTTTATTTGGCCTCATCTATTAAGCTGCTGAAGAGCCCTGTGGCCCGCAGGGGGCGCTCTACCGCCAAGAGGCCATAAACGTGGCGCTCGCCTTGCTCGAGTCACGAGGAGGGGCCGCCTTTTGCATGGACACAGTGGCACTGCCCCCCCCCCCCCCTCCCAAAAACTCTCCTGAGAGAATGGGATCATGGGAAGCGTTGGCGCCCCCAGACAGACCGCCACGCGACCTGTCCGTCCCCCTGCTTTTAATGTCATCCTGAAAACCACGAGCCCCGCCAAACTCACCAAGCGGAAAAAGCCAGCTCTCCCCTTTCTGATCTGCTCTCAACTGAAGACGTCGCGTTTATTGTATCGTACCAGGTGTAACACAGGGGGACAGTGGGATACGCACGGACCAGAAACAGGTTGTTCTGCTGTAATAATAATAATAATAATAATAATAATAATAATTGCTTACACTTATATAGCGCTTTTCTGGACACTCCACTCAAAGCACTTTACAGGTGATGGGGATCCCCTCCACCCCCAGCAGTGTGTACCCCCACCTGGGTGAGGTGCCAGTCCGCTCCCCACACCCCAGCTCTCAGTGGGGAGGAGAGCAGAGTGATGGAGCCAGTTCAGAGAGGGGGGTTATTAGGAGGCCATGATGGGTAAAGGCCAGGGGGGAAATTTGGCCAGGACACCGGGGTGACACCCCTACTCTTCTCGAGAAACGCCCTGGGATTGTAAATGACTACAGAGAGTCAGGAACTCGGTTTGACGTCTCATCCGAAGGACGGCGCCTGTTTACAGTCTAGTGTCCCCCGTCACTATACTGGGGCATCAGGACCCACACAGACCGCAGGGTGAGCGCCCCCTGCTGGCCCCCACTAACACCTCTTCCAGCAGCAGCCTCAGCTTTCCCAGGAGTCTCCCCCTCCAGGTACTGGCCAGGCTCCCACCTGCTGAGTCTCCAGTGGGGCTGCCAGTGGGGAGTTGCAGGGCGATATGGCTGCTCGCAAATGCTTTGGCAGGGCGTCTGGCCTCAGGTCTGGGGAATGTTCGATTTAGTTTCCTACGTTTTCCCACTCTCTCGCAGCTCTCAACGCGCAGGCCGCCCTGTCCCAGGTCCGAGAGAGACAGCTCGCCTCTCAGCCCAGCCCCCAGGTCAACGGGACCCCGCCTTCCGACCCCGCCCCTCCGGCCGCCGGCCAACCCCGGCCCGAGCCCTGCGAGGGCGTGGCCCCCCCCGGCCCGCGGGCCCCGCCCATCGCCCAATCAGCCGCCTCCTCCGCCGCCGGCCCCGCCCACTCCGCCCTGGCCTGCGCGGAGGAGGCCCTTCTGCAGAAGCTGGAGTGGGCCGCGCGAGAGCTCCAGCGCTCCACCTGCGTGGAGGCCAACATCCAGCTGTGCGGCCTGATTCGCGGCTGTGCCGACTCCCTGCGCAGCCTGAAGAGCCTGCAGTCCTGATCTCTGACTTTTGAGGGACGCGAGGTTAATCAAGGGAATGAGACCACCAAGGAGAGAGTTCCTGGCTTAAAAACCAAACAGCTATTTTAACAACTGGCGATTTGGGGCCTGTTACCCTTCGGTTGTTGTTGGTTTTTTTTTTTTTTGCACATCGGGACAGTTTAAAATGGTGGAGCTTGAAATCCGGGCTTTTGTCTTTTTTTTTTTCTGGTGCGATTGTTGTTCTGAAATGAATGGGACAGACACAGCGCCGCCAGCTCAGTCCTGTTTCCACATCTGTAGGTCTTTTAGATCTGCAAGAAGTGGTTGTTTTGATTATCTGGGTTCTTGCCGTTCTTCCAGTTCGGTGCATTTGGATCCAACAGCCAGATGCACTGAACAGGGCGGAGCGGTGGCTCTGGGGCTGAGGCTCTGCGCTTGTGGCTGGGAGGTTGCCGGTTCGAATCCCGCGGCCGGTAGAGGAATCCTACTCCGTTGGGGCCCCTGAGCGAGGCCCTTAACACCCCAGCTGCTCCAGGGGCGCCATATAAATGGCCGACCCTGCGCTCTGACCCCCCAGCTTCTCTCTCCCTGTCTGTGTGTCTCCTGGAGAGCGAGCTGGGGTCTGCGAAAAGACACATTCCTAATGCAAGAAATTGGACGTGGCCAATAAAGTGATCTGATCTGATGCGCAGGAAAACATGTCAGGTTGTCTCACGCAAGATGCAATTGCCATTTTAATTTTAAATCTGCATCTGATCCGATCCAACGCAAATAATTATTTCCCTCTGCCCGGGTCGGTCAGTTTCTTCCTTGTCTGCTCGAGTCCCTACGCAGAACTGCATTTGAAACCGAGAACAGGCGGCGCTTCTTTACACAAAGGGCGGTGGGGGTGGGGAACAAGCGGCCCAGCCCTGTGGTTGAAGCCCCTACCCTGGCTGCTCTCAAGACCCAGCTGGGTGAGACCCTCCAGTCAGTACAGGAGGTCCTTCTTTACACAAAGTGTGGTGGGGGTGGGGAACAAGCGGCCCAGCCCTGTGGTTGAAGCCACTACCCTGGCTGCCCTCAAGACCCAGCTGGGTGAGACCCTCCAGTCAGTACAGGAGGTCCTTCTTTACACAAAGGGTGGTGGGGGTGGGGAACAAGCGGCCCAGCCAGGTTGTTGAAGACGAAACCCTGGTTTCTTTTAAGAAATGTCTCGAGGGGATCCACTCTGTCCCTACCTATGAGCAATTGAGAGACGGCAATTAACCTAATCAGCGCGCCTTTTTATTAAATGGGGGGGTGGAGAGCGCGCATATTCCACGCAGAAGCCCCACCAGGAACCCAGGACCCGCGATCCGTGAGGCAGCGGCTTCATCGCTGGGCCGGCGGCCGCTACTCCGTCGTCTCGAATCGGCAGTTTCTCTCGACACGTCTCCTAATGCTGTTCGGAAATCAAACAGCCCAGCGTCGTTTCCAGGTGCCGACTGCCTGTGGGGAATTAAGGCCGCCGGTTTCTGATTGACTCGTACCTTCGCCGCCAGGTCTTCAATAAAATACTCAATTCAATTCAAGGGGCTTTATTAGCATGACCGATGGGTACAATCGGTGTTGCCAAAGCAAATAAAAATAATAAAATTAACAAAAAATAGAAGTAAAATAAAATCTACAGACATGTTACAGACATTTACAACGAAGAAAATTATAAACGAAGATTATAAAATACTCACATATACTGTAGGCGGCTGGAGCATTATTGAGAGACAGGCTCACTGTTCCTCAGGCTGGGACAGGAGATCACACACTGTATTATTATTATTGAGAGACAGGCTCACTGTCTGTTCCTCAGGCTGGGACAGGAGATCACACACTGTATTATTATTATTATTGAGAGACAGGCTCACTGTCTGTTCCTCAGGCTGGGACAGGAGATCACACACTGTATTATTATTATTGAGAGACATGGTCACTGTTCCTCAGGCTGGGGACAGGAGATCACACACTGTATTATTATTATTGAGAGACAGGCTCACTGTTCCTCAGGCTGGGACAGGAGATCACACACTGTATTATTATTATTGAGAGACGGGCTCACTGTCTGTTCCTCAGGCTGGGACAGGAGATCACGCACTGTATTATTATTATTGAGAGACAGGCTCACTGTCTGTTCCTCAGGCTGGGACAGGAGGTCACACACTGTATTATTATTATTGAGAGACAGGCTCACTGTCTGTTCCTCAGGCTGGGACAGGAGATCACACACTGTATTATTATTATTGGGAGACAGACTCACTGTTCCTCAGGCTGTGACAGGAGATCACACACTGTATTATTATTATTGAGAGACAGGCTCACTGTTCCTCAGGCTGTGACAGGAGATCACATACTGGGCTGCCAGATCAACTGAGTTCCCTCCTCCCTCTCCCAGTAGGATTGGGACCCGTTGTGACTCTGGCAGGTGTGGGAACTCTGGGATTAGATTTCTGAATTTCGGGAAGAATGTTTCTCTAATCCCAGAGTATCTGTCACAGTGCAGTAGGAAGTGCACCTCTGTCTCTATTTCTCCCCACTGGCAGTGGGAGCACAGCCTGTCCTCTCTGGGCAGCCAGGTCTGCCTGTGTCGCCCAGTTTCTCTGGCCAGGCTGTGGTCACTGAGCCTGTACTTCGTCAGGGTCTGTTTCTGTTTGTTGTTTCTTATCTCGGTCAAATATTCAGCCAGTGTGTATTGTCTGTTCAGGGTTCTGTAGCATTCCAGTTTATGTTGTGTTTGTGTGTGTGTGTCCCAGTGTGTGAGATATTGCTAAAATAAATAAAATAAAATACTCTCTCGTCAGCTCTGAAGAGCAGAGGTCGGTCTCAGGAGGGGGGCGGGGGCGGGGGGTGATCTGGTTTATGAGCGGTTCAGCTGTGCTGAGTTAAGAAGCGTTTGGGGACGCGGTGCTTTGCAGGTACAGGGAACGCCCAACCGGTCTGGGTCACAGCTGTGCAAACGATAAAGAGACGTTTCGCCGGCGGGGGGAGAAGGAGTTAAGAGACCGGGCCGACGAGCAGTTAAGCCTTTGTACGCCCACACAGCGTCGCTGGAGGAAACGCGACCGGACCCGGCGCCCCCCCCCCCTCCCTCCCTCCCCGGTTGGAGTCGGGGGTCTGGGCCGGGACGGCGGACGCAGGCGAGGCCGGTGCCTCACCCAGCGCCGGAGGCCCCGCGGGGACTGGGGAGACCGGGAGACCACACGGCGGGCTTGTGCCTTTATTCCCTTTTCTTCCACGGAGGAATCGACATCGCCCCGAGGGAGAAATTGACACGCTGGTAAAACAAAACAAAACAAAAAAAATCGACGATTTTCTAGGCTTTTCTAACGCCGCGGTTGGTGGTGGTGGTGGTCGTCGTGGAGACCCGACGCGCCCGCACAAGCTGCGCATCCTCTGGGTAGCATCTCATTTCAAAAGCTTCGGTTTTCAAAAAGTGACCATTTTACCCCCCTTCTTCCCCCCCCCCCCTCTCTCTCTGTGTGTGTGTGTCCGTCCGTGGGCATCGCTCGCTTGCGGGATGGGAGAGCAGCGCCCAGCGAGACGGAGGGCCGGGTCATTGCAGGAGCGGCGCTGGAGACAGTGGAGATCGATCAATCGATCAATCAATCAATCAAACGCGCCCGTCTTGGGCTGAAGCCGTCCGTGGAAACACCTCTGTTCTGCGGGCAGCATCCGTGTGCACATGGGCACGCTGTGTGAGAGGATTGAGTTACCGAGACCCGGAGTTTCAGACGCGCTAATCCTGTCCGCAGGTGGAGACAAAGTCCCTCTCTGGGGGTGTGGAAATACAGCGAGATGAGAACCCCCCCCCCCCCCCCCCGTCTTCTCGTCTGATCGCACCGTTACTGCTCCCCGTTTTCAAGAAAACTGTTTTGGGGGGGGGAAACGCGTCTTTTTAATCAAGATTGGATCCAACCTTGATGAGCTTGTAACGGGCGCGAAACGGGCAGTTTTTCTTTTCCCGGCGCAAGGCGAGGAGCGGTTTCGGTCGAGTGAGGGAAGTATTTTACTTCCAACTCATTAATTTATCTCTGTTCGGGTGGGGGGGAGACATCCGAGGCTCTAAAAATAATTAAAAAAACTCCTAACGTAATACCCCCCCCCCCCCCCTCCTAAATCAAAACCTTTCAGGCGCTAAATTTAAAGGAAATTTCAACCAAATCGGCTTCATCGTTATTTTTTTTTTTGTCAACACGTAGTCCGAAGGCGCTTTTGGCGCCTTTGGGTAGATTTTTTTTTTTTTTTATCCCTCCTTGAAGTCCTCGCCGGGAGAGATGGACGGCCTTCAGCCCGAGTGCCCGGCCGCCGCCCCCCCCCCCCCCCGCTGCCCAGGGGCCTGAGCGGCGGCGGCGGCGAGGGCGGGGGCTGCCGGCGGGACCCGGGGAAGGCCTAAACCTCCCCCCCCCCCCGCAAGACCCGCAGCCTCTCGCCGGCCTCCGCAAGGACGTGGTAAGGGGGCGGAGAAGTGTGTGTGTGTGTGTGTGTGTGTGTGTGTGTGGGGGGGGGTGTGTGTGTGTGTGTGTGTGGGGGGGGGTGTGTGTGACGGCCAGGATAAATGATAACAACCAGACCCACACGTGCGTTGTCGAGAAGGAGAAATATGTATTAGTGTGGGGGGGAAACGTGGTAGTCCGTGCTCAAAGTGTACAGCGCATTGAGTCTGAGCTACTGCCCAGGCAGCTGTTGGGGACGCACGCTGCAGGGGGGTAGACGCCGTTCTTAAGCCTGGTGCTCTGTGCTTGAGGGTGTGGATCTCGTCGATCGAGGGTCAGTCGCGTCCGATAATCCCCTGCACCCTGCCACAACCCCCTGTAGCACGCCTCGGTCGCGCGTAGTGGTGTTGCTGTAACCCTACTGGGCAGATTTGCCCACTTTGCTTAGCGTTGGGGGGACGGTACGGGTCTTCGTGCGCTAACACATGGGTGGACTCCAAGAGTACTCAAGACAGGCTGGTGGGTTGATTGGCTTCAGGGAGGCCACACGCCTGCTGTGAGTGTGTCTGTGTGTGTGCCCTGTGATGGACTGGCGTCCCACCCAGGGGGTACCCCGCCTTGCGCCCGTTGCTTGCTGGGATAGACTCCAGCTTCCCCACCCCCCATCACTGACCCTGTACTGGATAAAGCAAGACAGAGGTTGAAGTGTATTAAATTGAACGCGTGTCCAGTGCTACCCCTAGCCCAGACGTCTCCCAGAATGCCTCTTGTCCTGCCTCCTCTTTGCAGTGGTCAGTGTGTTTTGTCCCGGTGTCTTTCTGTCCCTCAGGTGGGCCTGAGGCAGCTGGACGTGTCCCTGCTCCGTCAGCTCTGGTCGCTGTACAAGGCCATCCAGGAGTACAAGGGCTCCTTCCCCACCGAGAACGGCTCCTCGGAGGAGGAGGAGCTGGAGACTTCCTTGTCCACCGGATCTCCGCCGGCCCGCCCCCAGCTCGCGGGGCCAGTGGATCAAGGGCTCTTTCCACATCCCGCTGGGAGATCGGAGGGGGGAGCTGCCCAGTGTCCCCTCACCCTCACCCTCACGCTATCAGCCTGGCTGTAGGGGTGCCGACCCCGGTCGTTAGGCCAGGGCTTCCTGGTCACTGGGTCACTCGGCTCCTGCAGGCGTTCCCACCTTGGCCGTTTCCAGGCAGCAGCTGGACGAGGACCTCCAGTCAGGACAGAAGGCCCCTCTTTACACAAAGGACAGTGGGAGCGTGGAACGAGCTGCCCGGCCATGTCGTTTGAAGCCTCTGTCCTGGCTTCTTTCCAAAATGGCTGGACGGGATCCTTATTAAGTTGTAGCGGGAGGCGCTTCTTTACACTAAGAGTGGTAGGAGCGTGGAATAATCTACCCAGCCGTGTTGTTGAAGCCGAGACCTTGGCTCCTTTCGTGATAGGACTGGACTAGGAGAGGACCTGATGCAAGGATTCGAAATCGGCCACCCAGCGGACTTCTTGACAGTGAAAACGCGAAGCAGAGGGCGCAATTGGGCACTGTGGGAGTGCGTTTAAAACGAAGAACGGCGGGCGCTCCTTTACGCGAAGGGCAGCAGGGGTGTGGAGCAACCTGCCGCAGCCCTGTTGTTGAAGCCGATACCCTGGCTTCTTTCGAGGAACGGCTGGCCGCGTTCCTCGGGAGAGACTTCTGTACACAAAGGGTGGCGGGAGTGTGGAACAGGCTTCCCAGGCAAGGTTGCTGAAGCCAGTACTCTGGCTTTCTTCAAGAAACAGTTGAATGGGATCCTCCAGTCAGGCCAGGAGGCACGTCTCTTCACAAAGGGAGGTGGGAGTGGGGAACAAGCTGCCCAGCCATGTTGTTGCAGCCGGTTTGGCTTCTGTCAGGAAAGGTCTGGATGAGCTACTCGCTACCAAACGGGTTGGATGAGCCGACCAGCCCCTCTTGCTTGTAACTTTTTTTTGTTCTTAAGTTGCAGTCGTTAGCGGAGCTCCTCGACTGCTCCCTCGATATCTCTGTAATCCAGCAGCCATATCGCCCTGGAGCTCAGCAGGTGGGAGCCTGGCCAGTACCTGGAGGGGAGACTCCTGGGAAAGCTGAGGCTGCTGCTGGAAGAGGTGTTAGTGGGGGCCAGCAGGGGGCGCTCACCCTGCGGTCTGTGTGGGTCCTGATGCCCCAGTATAGTGACGGGGGACACTAGACTGTAAACAGGCGCCGTCCTTCGGATGAGACGTCAAACCGAGGTCCTGACTCTCTGTGGTCATTAAAAATCCCAGGGCGTCTCTCGAGAAGAGTAGGGGTGTTACCTTGGTGTCCTGGCCAAATTTCCCCCCTGGCCTTTACCCATCATGGCCTCCTAATAACCCCCCTCTCTGAACTGGCTTAATTTACTAGCTCTGCGTAGTCAGGCTAGGAAGGGTCAAAGTGCAGTTTCTGAGCGTCAGTCTGGTTCTTGACTTCTTGACTTGAATGGAGGGCAGATTAAAGCTGAAATCATTTATATCTGATTTCCAGGCCTCTTGGTCAGGACGTGTGGGGGGGGAAGTGGGTGTGGTTTTAATTAAGGGGGGGGAGTGTTTTTTTTTTTTAACGTCCATGCTTCAGTGGTTCACTTTCCCCCGGCAGTCTTCCTGCGCGGATCGATACTCCGCCTAGTGGTCAGAAGCGGAACTGTCTTCCTGTAGTTAAACAGCTGCTGAGAGTCAATTCAAGGTGCTTTCTATGGTGGGGAGCGTTCTGGCGCACTATGGCTGCCGTCGCATCATCCAGGTGGGGCTGCACACTCCTGGGGGTGGAGGGGATCCCCATGACCTGTAAAGCGCTTTGAGTGGAGTGTCCAGAAAAGTGCTATATAAGTGTAAGCTATTATTATTATTATTATTATTATTATTGGCATGTCCTATTTGTGTACAATCAGTGTTGCCAAAGCAAATAAAAAATAAAATTAACATATTACAACAAAGACATGTCATAAAATATTTCCATATACTGTAGACAGATGGAGCATTAGTGGGAGACAGGCTCACTGTTCCTCAGGCTGGGACAGGAGATCACACACTGTATTATTATTATTGAGAGACAGACTCACTGTCTGTTCCTCAGGCTGGGACAGGAGATCACACACTGTATTATTATTATTGAGAGACAGGCTCACTGTCTGTTCCTCAGGCTGGGACAGGAGATCACACACTGTATTATTATTATTGAGAGACAGGCTCACTGTCTGTTCCTCAGGCTGGGACAGGAGATCACACACTGTATTATTATTATTGGGAGACAGGCTCACTGTTCCTCAGGCTGGGACAGGAGATCACATACTGGGCTGCCAGTTCAACTGAGTTCCCTCCTCCCCTCTCCCACTAGGTTTGGGACCCGTTGTGATTCTGGCAGGTGTGGGAACTCTGGGATTAGATTTCTGAATTTAGGGAAGGATGTTTCTCTAATCCCGAAATGTCTCTGTGTCTCCGGGTTTTCCTCCCACCTCTCCTCTCCAATCGGCTAATTTAAGCTTAATGGGACCTTTTAAACCCTTGTCAAAGGGCCGGAGCCGTGGAGGTTGTACAGGAGACCTGGAAGAAGGGCTGGGTTCCAGCCCTGGGGGACTGGAGTGGATCACTTGGGATCCGGTCTGCTCCTGGGTTCATGCCCTGGGGGACTGGCGTGGGTCGCTCAGGATCCACGCCGCTCCTGGGTTCCGGCCCCGGGGGACTGGAGTGGATCACTTGGGATCCGCGCTGCTCCTGGGTTCATGCCCTGGGGGACTGGAGTGGATCGCTCGGGATCCACGCCGCTTCTGGGTTCTGGCCCTGGGGGACTGGAGTGGATCACTTGAGATCCGGTCTGCTCCTGGGTTCTGGCCCTGGGGGGGGCTGGAGTGGATCACTTGGAATCCGGTCTGCTCCTGGGTTCTGGCCCTGGGGGGGACCGGAGAGGATCGCTCGGGATCCGTTCCGCTGCTGGGTTCTGTCCCTGGGGCGCTGGAGTGGATCGCTCGGGATCCGGTCGGCTCCTGGAGGGCCGGTCCCTGTATCTGTAGGGTTTTTCAGGGTCTCTTTCCAACACCCTCCCCCTGGCACCCTGAGCCAGCTGGTCCACTTCGGCCAGCATTTCCCTGACCGCTTCCTCCCGAACAGGGGCGCGAGGGGGAGCCGGCCCCTCTCCCAGCCAGCAGGGGGCGCCAGGCAGAACATGCAAACTCCACCCAGACAGCACCCCAGTCACCACTGCTCCAGAAGAGGCCAGCCGGACTGTAACCCAGGAGGTCCAGCAGCAGAACTGGACACCCCCATGTCCCCCCCCCACCCCCACCCCCCATGGGGTCAGTGTCCACTAAAGAGGAGTTCAAGCCTGGGCTGGAGGAACCCCAGGGACAGGGGCGTCAAATTCTGCGCCCGGGAAGCTAAAGGTGTTCTTGCGCTGGCTGAAGACAGACGACCACCCCCCTCCTTATTGATTATCTACGATCACCTGGCTCCTTTTAAATGGTAGTGAAGATGGCGGCTGGTAGTTAGATGATTGCTGCTGCTTTTGCCCAGTACAGCTCCCACCAGCATGCGCTGGTTCCCAGTTGGGGTCCTGGGGCCTCAACCTCCAGCAGAGCGCGGAGGCCCACCGTGATCAAGGAAGTTGCTTCCTGGGTGTGGTTCCTGGCACAAGTCCGGGCTTTTATTTCGGGGACCGAACACAACCGTTTCAGGCTCCAGCGCAGGTAAGAGCGATCTGGTTGGGGAGGGGGGGGCTCCAGGCCCGGTCTTGGGGAGCCCCCGACAGGGTGAGTCCCTGCCAGATGACCTGCGTGAGGTTGATACTTCATGCCAGTCTCAGCAGCGGCCGCTACGGTTAAGTTGCACATCCCTCCGCTAGATGGCGCCCCTACCCTTTTCTGTGCTCGACTTGAGTTCCATTATTTAGATCGATAATACTTTATTAATCCCGTAGGGAAATTGATGATTTCAAAAAAAAAGGATGAGGTCTCCTTTCACATATACCTCCACAAAAATAGTTCGTACGCCTTTTTAATTCTATTGTGTGCACTGCTGGTTCAGTTGAATTGTGCTTTTAATTCAATGTTAAGATTTTAATGTTGTTATAACGTCCGGTATAGCTGGATTTCGTGACAAAAAGCCAAATCTTGTTGCCCCCCCCCCCCCCCAAAAAAAAAAAAACATCTGCTGTCTATCCTTCTAAAGAAATCATCAACCCCCTCCTTGTTGGATGGGTGGGGCCAGGTCTCCTTTTACCTATACCTCCACAAAAAGAGTGCGTACGCCTTTTAATTATAATGGTGTGCAGTGCTGGTTCAGTTGGATTGTGCTCTTCCCTGGGTGTAGATTTTAATGTTTTTTAACGTCGGGGTCTATCCGGATTTCGGGACGAGAAGCCAAATGTTATTCTTAATTAAATTAAGCGAAAGTGCATTTTCCTTATCGGAAACGGCCACACACACACACCTGCTGTCTGTCCTGCGCGGATAGCCCTAATTTCTAGAGAAATCGGATTAAGGACGAGACCCGCACGACCGGGTGAGCGGCTCCGAGAGGGGAATTGAGATTGGAGAAAGGGCCGCTTGTTCAGAGGGCGGCCACTGGATGGGGGCGTTGCGCCGGGCTCCGGCTCGGTCCCCGCTCTCCGCACGGAGCCGGCCGAGGAGCCGAACAAGCGTTTCCTTTACGCGGATCAAGACGTTTTCCAGAATCCCCCCTCTCTTCTTGCCACAGCCCTGCGCCGAGAATTGACATCTTTTCCTTTTATCTGGGCGCCCTTGTCTGCAGGACCCATAGTGCCCGTATCGCCCTTCCCAGGCTGGTGTGAGTGACGCTGTCGGTATGCAAACCCACCCCCCTCTGCCTCTGTGTTTAAACACCAGCCTGGCGCCCGTTCCGCAGTTGTATAGTCTTATAAGGTAAAAAAAGAGACCGCTAAGGGAGGGCCAAGGGGAATTTCGCTTTGAAAGCGCCGTGGGGGAGACGGGCTGCCGGCGGGGTGTGCGTTGTGTCGCAGAGAGCCGAGGACGGAGGGGGGCCGGGAGACCACACGCATCTGGGTACGGGCGGCGGCGCAGGGGCTGCCTCGCAGGTCGCAGTGCTTCTACACCCGTGGATGCAGTCCAGGACTTGGGGGCGGGGGGTGCTGTCTGTGTGGAGCTTGCATGTTCCCACCCGCCTGCTCTAGAGGGGTTTCCTCCGGCGACTAACCTCGCAAAGACCTACACGCTGGTGGGTGAATTGGCCGCCGGGAAAACTGGCCCTGGTGTGTGGGTGTGTGTGTGTTTACTCTGATGGACTGGTGTCCCCTTCAGGGTGTAACCCGCCTTGTGCCTCGTTGCTGGGATAGACACTATCTTCCCCCCCCCCCCAGGCCTTGAATAGGGTGAAACGGTTAAAAAATGGACGGATAAAAATCACGTTTCACTGTTTCCGAAGGAATTCCTGACGGCGAGGCTGTATCTGGAGCCCCGCCGCTCCCGGGGGCATCGGGAATTTGATCTCGGGCCCCCCCCCAAAAAAAAAAACAACAACAACTGAGGGTTCCCGTCCGACACCCTAAATCTCGAGAGCCCGTTGGCCCAGACCACTTACAGTACACAGGGCAACAGACATGGTGGTTTACCACAGTACTGTAGTCGAAACAGGTGTGTGTTACAAAATATTGGGTTTCTAAACAACGGCTTAGTTAAGTGTGGGTATCTCCGGTAAGGACGGGGATTTAATGGGGTTCTCCTCTTCTGGAAACAACCTCAGGCTTTCAACAGAAATATCCCAAAGCGGTCGGGTAATCTCCTGGTTGTTACCCCGAAGGGCGCCGCCATTTTGCTGCCGTTGCCCGGATACGAACGGGTCCCGCTTCCCGCCCGGTTTCGGTTGACCCGGCTGCGGCAAAAAACCCCACTATTCGTCTTCGGGAAGCGCATTAAAATCACTCGCGACAAGCAGGAGCTCGCCCAAATCTACTGAAAACGGTTTAGCGTGCCCTCGATTGCGGGTGGGTGTGGGGCCACTTGAAAGGTTTGTCATGAAAGTATCCGCGCCGGCCGCTCCGCTGAGGTTATTTTTGGAAGAAACCGGAGCCCTCCCGTGTGGCCGCTTCATTTCCACAGCCATGGCCCTTTTTTCGGGGCTCAGCTGTCGCCGGGAGACAGACGCGGTTCCTGTATTTATAGGTCGGCGGGATGTGGGTCGCGACCCAGTAATGTGACCGCCTGCCAGGCCCGCCCGCACGGCCTCTCCACCCCCCCCCCCGTCCCCCTCCCGCTCCAGGTGCCGGCTCTCGTCGCCCTGAGCCCGGACACCGAGCCGCCCCCCCCGGCCCACGTCCTCGCCGAAAGAGCGGTGTCGAAGAGACGGGACTGTCGTGGCGTTTCCCCTCGGGGAGAGCCAGAATTCTGATTTTTTGGACGTTTTCACGGCGGGGTCGGGAATGACCTGCGGTATTTTGTGTTTTTCGTTGTGTTTCCCCCCCCGTACGTTCTTTGCGTGCCTGGGAGAGAGAGAGAGTCATTGTTGTAAATGTCTGTAGATTTTATTTTACTTTTATTTTTTGCTTTGTTTCATGTGAATTTCATTAATTTATTTGCTCTGGCGACACTGATCGTACCCATCGGTCATGCTAATAAAGCACCTTGAATTGAACTGAGAGAGAGAGACACCCCCCCCCACATCCTGGGCGGAGACCGAAGAGGTCGAGTTCCTTCAACCCGCTGGTTGAACAACAGCAGGGCCCTGAGACTGGATCTTTGTCACTCTTCTTCTGGATAAAAAACAAAGTGCAGATCGGAGCTGTGCGGGCCTCACCTGGGCTGTGTAAAAATCCGGCGTATAATTCCCGGACTTGTATTTCACAGTCCTCCTCTCCCTCATTCCCATCGACACTGGTCCGGACTGGTCGACTGCCAATGCTGGAATCTAGGTGTACTGGTTCCAGGGCACACAGATTGGTCAGCGCCTGTAAACCAGACTGTTTGATAATTACAGGTCGTGTCCTGGCATCAAAACATTCCCGGAATTCTCAGTCGTTCAACAGGCACATTATCGCAAAACTGGGTTTGAATTCTCCATTACAGTGCCTTGGCTGGGACCGTCTGAGTCCCATCTCCCCCAGTTGAACACTTTGCAGTGGGTCACCGGCTGGGTATCGTTTAAAGACGGCTGGAACGCCTGCAGTGGGGCCCGGCGGCACCTGGAGTAAGAGCTGTCCTTGTGGAGTCTGCATGTTCCCCTCCCCCCCAACCTGTTCACATGGGTTTCCTCCCGGTTCAAAGCCGCAGGATTTTGATTCCGATTCTTAAGATCCTTATTTTCTTTTCACAGATAAAAACCGCTCATCGCAAATGAGAAAACTTCACATGAATATATATAGATACTGTACCCAAAACAGTAGATAAGAACACATCTTGGTACGTTCAGACGAGGCCACGGTAACATAGCACTCAGTTATCTTACTTTTGTGAGTCATTTTCAGTCACTTCCAAAGCGGGACAAATCTCGTTTCCCTTTACGTGATTATCCATATCAGAGATTCAGTGGGCACCTGGAGTAAGAGCTGTCCGTGCGGAGTCTGCGTGTTCCCCCCATTATCCATATTAGAGATTCAGTGGGCACCTGGGTCCACTGGCCCTGGTGGGCGTGTGTGTCTGTGTCTGTCCTGTGATGGACTGGCGTCCCACCCGTGCCCCCCCCCCCCCCCGTTGCCTCCTGCGATAGACCCCGCCCCCCACGCCCCTGCACTGGATGAAGGGGTGAGAATATGCACGAGGAACGCAGGACCACCTGCTGGATTCGGATCCTCCAGGAGCTGATCCGCGAACCTTCGGGTGAAAATCGCTCCCGACCAGCTTCCCAGGGTGCACAGCCTCTCGGAGAAGCGCTCGAACACGGAGAAAGAGTCTTTAACAGGGCCGTGTTGCCACTGGGTGACCGCTGGGCCTTTAACATGAGGGGCGGGGACCCTGTCATGAGCTCCTGCTGCCTCGCTGCGCCAGGTCAGGTGATATCCCAAGCTCGTTACTCATCCAGTGCCTGGATTAATGGGGAATACCGCAGGCCGGGAAACCTGAGACGCAGCCACGGAGGGGAATAACAGACCCAGGCCTATTTATAGAGCTGGGCTGGAGAATCTTTGTGCGTAATAATAATAATAATAATTATTATTATTATTCCTTACGCTTCTATAGTGCTTTTCTGGACCCTCCACTCAGAGCTCTTCAGAGGGCCTGGGGATCCCCCTCCACCACCACCACCAGCGTGCAGCCCCACCTGGATGAGGCGCCATATTAGGAGCCACCCCTAACAAAATCAGTAGATTCTCAGCACATGCAATGCGTGGAGGAACTTGACGTTCCCGGGCTGTAATCTCTCCAGACCTCAGTCCCGGTGGGATGTATTGATAGGCTATTACTCCTAGGAGCGGCACGGTAGGTGGGGACCTGCGTACAGTTCCGGTCCTGGGGGTCCTGTCTGTGTGGAGTTTGCATGTTCCCCCCCTTGTTTGGGTGGGTTTCCTCCCACAGTCCAGAGACAGAGCGGTAGGTTAACCGGCCCTGGTGGGTGTGTGTGTGTGTGTGTGTGTGTGTGTGTGCCCTGTGATGGACTGGTGTCCTGCCCAGGGTGTACCCTGCCTTGTGCCCCGTTGCTTGCTGGGATAGGCTCCGGCTCCCCCTGGACTGGACAAAGGGACAAAGGGACGACCCGCCCGGACAGCCATCCTGCTGCAAGGAAGGCCAGGAATCTGGGCTGCGGAAATGTCCACATCGCTGGGATGCGCTTCAGGTTCTCAAAGAGGCCCCCGTGCCTCATCTGTGGGGCGTGGGGGGCGTCCCTCACAATTTGGCCCGCGTGTTGCCTGATATCCCAGCTCGCCTGGATGACCTTCAGGGACAGCCAGTTGGCATGGCTTTTGCCCGCACGATCTCCGACCTCCAGAGGCGGTGAGGACCGCGCGCGACTGGCCGTCGGTATGGACGCCCTGGGTCTCTCTCCGCCGAGCCAGACCTCGACCCAGGAGGTGACCGTGAAGATGTACGATCTGATTCACTCCACACCTGCTGTGTGATTGATAGAGGTCACCTTGTACGCTTTCTGACAGCTGTCCTACTAACGTTACCCCTGGCTTCTCTCCGGCTCTGTGTCCGTGACAGGCAGGGGACAGGTGCTGAGCGCCGGCATTCAGTGGCTATATTTGTCGGCGTTGCAGGCGCGTTTGAAGACCTATAATAGTCAGCTGCTCTATCGCCCTGCAGCTCACCGCTGGCAGCCCCACTGGAGACTCAGCAGGTGTGAGCCTGGCCAGTACCTGGAGGGGAAAAGCTGAGGCTGCTGCTGGAAGAGGTGTTAGTGGGGCCAGCAGGGGGCGCTCACCCTGCGGTCTGTGTGGGTCCTGATGCCCCAGTATAGTGACGGGGGACACTAGACTGTAAACAGGCGCCGTCCTGCAGATGAGACGTCAAACCGAGGTCCTGACTCTCTGTGGTCATTAAAAATCCCAGGGTGTTTCTCGAGAAGAGTAGGGGTGTCACCCCGGTGTCCTGGCCAAATTTCCCCCCTGGCCTTTACCCATCATGGCCTCCTAATAACCCCCCTCTCTGAACTGGCTCCATCACTCTGCTCTCCTCCCCACTGAGAGCTGGGGTGTGGGGAGCGGACTGGCGCCTCACCCAGGTGGGGGTACACACTGCTGGGGGTGGAGGGGATCCCCATGACCTGGAAAGAGCTCTGAGTGGAGGGTCCCGAAAGGCACTATATAAGTGTAAGGATTGATTTTCTAATTCAAGCGCCTTTGTTTTTTTTCCTCCAGGTTCCTCTGGGAGTTCAGAAGAGAAGGAACGGAGCTGAAAATCCCAGCTGTGAGAGCCGGAAGCAGAAGTCCGGGCAACGCGTGACAGGAAGTGTCTGCCAAGAACAGGAAGTGATCCCGTCACGCGCACGCGGCTACCCTGCCCCACATCCTGCACGGCTCCCTGGGATAGGTCAGATTTTCAAAGTTGATGAAGACAGCAGCTCAGAGACGCAGCAGAGCAGGGTGGGGGTGGGGGGGGGGGTTCTGCACTGATTATAATGAGGGAAGTAGAGTTTTGATCCCCCCCCCCCACACACACACACACCCCACTATGAGGTGTAAATAATAAAAGCATCGATTGAGCGCTGAATCTTTGCTGTTAACATCTCCCCTCCTGGGTGAATCTTAGTGCATCCCAGAGAGCTGGGGTGCACTAACAGCCGAAGGGCTGTCCAGAGAGGACAGGCTCAGTGACCACAGCCTGGACACATACAGACCTGACTGTCCAGAGAGGACAGGCTCAGTGACCACAGCCTGGCCATAGACACTGGACACAGGCAGACCTGACTGCCCAGAGAGGACAGGCTCAGTGACCACAGCCTGGCCATAGAAACTGGACTCAGGCAGACCTGGCTGTCCAGAGAGGACAGACTCAGTGACTACAGCCTGGCCATAGACACTGGACACATGCAGACCTGGCTGCCCAGAGAGGACAGGCTCAGTGACCACAGCCTGGCCATAGACACTGGACACAGGCAGACCTGGATGTCCAGAGAGGACAGGATCAGTGACCACAGCCTGGACACATACAGACCTGACTGTCCAGAGAGGACAGACTCAGTGACCACAGCCTGGACATAGAAACTGGACACAGACAGACTTGACTGTCCAGAGAGGACAGGATCATTGACCACAGCCTGGACACACACTGGACACAGGCAGACCTGGCTGTCCGGAGAGGACAGGCTGTGCCCCCCACTGCCAGCGGGGAGAAACCGAGATGCACTTCCTACTGCACTGGGACAAATATCCTGGGATTAGAGAAACGGTCTTCCTGAAATTTACACAGCTAATTCCAGAATTCCCACACCTGCCAGAATCACAACCACAACTCCCAATCCTACTGGGAGAGGGAGGAGGGAGCTCAGCTGAGCTGTAGGTGGAGAGAGGAGCAGAAACAGAGTGGTGTGTCAGGGTGTTTTGCTCACAATTGTGAAAATATTGCCGCACAGTGATATTTTTTTAATTTGCTTGCAGTCCAGCAAGAGAACACTAACGGAGCTGACGTCATATATATCTATAAATTGAAATGAAATGACGAGCAGAAATCACAGCCACGTGCATCTGCACACATTAATCTGACGTTTGGCAAACCTTATAACCGAAGGGTGAGAGTCCCAAATATCTAATGCATTCCGCACAAACTTCCAGGTCTCTCCCATCCGTCTGCAACACGGATCTACACTGGGCAAGGTGATGCTGCAAAACGTTACAGTCGGATATCTAGAGAGCATTAACAGAGCCGTAGCTTCAGCTGCAAAGGTCCGGCCTTGGAGTGGGAGCAGCGATCAGGAGCCCCAGGATTCCTTTCCGGTGTCCTGGAATTCCAGATGTTTCATTTCCCAGAGGTGGCCGGAGAGATCGGGGGGGGGCTTTCCAGAAGACGAGAAGGGGGGAAAAAAACAAGGCGAAAAGCCATCCCCCAGCTTGGCCACTGTGCTTTGAGTTTCTGCCAGTGTTCTGGGCCTGTTTGTATAAACCTGGGCGGCTTGTGGTCTGAGCCGAGTTATTATCAACAAATTCTTCCTGCTGTTTGAATAGAGACAGACGACTCTGTTTCACTGGAGCTAGGAACTGTTTTTAAAACATGTACACAGAGCCCTACAGGCATCAAGGAGAGGGCTGATCTCAGTGTTTATTCTTGTGCGCACTGTTTAAAGGAGCTAAATCACTCTAGTCCTGATCAGCGCGGAGAGGGGGTGAGATTGATGAAATTATCCAGTACCTCTGCAGGCTCTTATATACTCTGAAGTTGTTATATTTGGCACAACACCAAGCACTAAAGAGAGGAGACACAAACACAATAGCACACTGTGCAGGGCCTGATGCAGGCAGTTAAGGCGAAGGCTGATGTGTATTTGACCTGTATGGGGCAGTATGGTGGTCAGCGACACTCCCTCCCAGTGGAACAGGGCAGGAAATGACATCATCCCCTTGGGATCTGGAGATCTTCCCAGTGTCTGGGTAATGGCGCCGTGAGGCCTGTGAAGGTGGGGGCTTGCCACGAGAGGCCATGGTGAAATGCCAGCAGGGTGTGAGGCACACTAGTGTCCTGGGTTCGAGGCCAAAGAGGAGCACCTGTCTGTGGGGAGCCTGCGTGTTCTTTCTGAGCGTTGGGACTTTTTCATATGGATGAGCGGCCCCCTGAAACCTGCAGCAGCTCAGGAGCGAAGAAGAATTTTAAAAACCCCCATCGTTCAGCAGGTTTGTTCAGTGACATCAGTGGCTTTCCTTCCAGGGGGTTGAAAATTGGCTGCCGTCCCGGCTCCCACAGGTCAGGGTTTTTCAGAACCGTGATCTAGGGTTCAAAGTGCCTCATAAAGTAGGAGTCCAGTAGTCTGTTACAGTGCACAGGTCCTACAGGAGCCTCCATGTCTTAGAAAACTTGTAAAAACTGTAAGTTTCTTTGGATTAGGGTGTCTGATATGCTAATTGATACTGAGGATGGCAATAATACAACCACTCATTTCCTTTCACAGAGAGTTCTATAGTTCAACCTCCCTGCAGACTGACCTTTGACCTCCCCATTGCCCCCCAACGAGAGTCAGCACCAGGCACACAGCAGACGGACCTTTGACCTCTCTGTTGCCTCTGGTGAGGGTCCTCTGATGAGTCAGCACCAGCCGCCGAGCACACTGACCTTTGACCTCTGTTGCCCCCGGCGAGGGGTCCTCTGATGAGTCAGCACCAGCCGCCGAGGAAACTGACCTTTGACCTCTGTTGCCCCTGGCGAGGGGTCCTCTGATGAGTCAGCACCAGCCACCGAGCACACTGACCTTTGACCTCTGTTGCCCCTGGCGAGGGTTCCTCTGATGAGTCAGCACCAGCCGCCAAGCAAACTGACCTTTGACCTCTGTTGCCCCTGGCGAAGGGTCCTCTGATGAGTCAGCACCAGGCACACAGCAGGCTGACCTTTGACCTCTGTTGCCCCAGGTGAGGGGTCCTATGATGAGTCAGCGCCAGGCACACAGCAGACTGACCCTTGACCTCTGTTGCCCCTGGCGAGGGGTCCTCTGATGAGTCAGCACCAGCCGCAGAGCAAACTGACCTTTGACCTCTGTCGCCCCCGGCGAGGGGTCCTCTGATGAGTCAGCACCAGGCACACAGCAGGCTGACCTTTGACCTCTGTTGCCCCAGGTGAGGGGTCCTCTGATGAGTCAGCGCCAGGCACACAGCAGACTGACCCTTGACCTCTGTTGCCCCCGGCGAGGGGTCCTCTGATGAGTCAGCACCAGGCACACAGCAGGCTGACCTTTGACCTCTGTTGCCCCTGGCGAGGGGTCCTCTGATGAATCAGCACCAGCAGCACAGCGTGTAAACAGGGAACCTCCCTGCGTTGTGAAATGACTGTGTTACCACGGAAACCGGCCAACTCCCTCTGGTGGGGGGGGCGCTGTACAGGAAGGCAGGCACTCGTGCAGTCCCCTCCTACCGCCGCGCGCCGGACACTGCTGGGTGGGTGGGGTCCCACTGGTGCGGAGGGCAGGAGTTCAGTCGCAGCGGAGACATTCGCCGATCGTGACTGGGGGGGGACTGAGGCCGGCGGTGGTTTCTCAGCTTGACAAGAGGAGTCAAGTCAGCAGGAAGTAGGTGAGAAAAGCCATCGTACCCACAAGCCCCTCGATGGCTGAAGTTCCTCTCCTATATCCTCTCTCTCTTTCCTCCTGGCCTCCACTGGGTTTGCCCCAGAATTGCCCCCTCACTACCGCCCTTGCCAGCCGGGCCGAGCGCAGCTGGAAAGCAGTCAGCCACCACCAGGCATGCTGGGATAGCGGCGCAGTGGAAAGGTCGCCCCCTGGAGGGCGGGTGCTCCAAGGCATCGAGGTTCCAGTCAAGGGAGCAGGTAGCCGGGCGCTGTCCGTTATTAGAGAGAGCCATTACCTCAGAGATCTGGGGAGAGAAGGGAAAATCTGTGGGAAACAGAGGACTGTATCTCAGGAACGTACGATATTGACTATCACGTAAAGGAAAAAATGGGATTGGTCCTGTTTTGGAAGTGATTCAAAATGACTTGGAGAAATGCACATAATTATGTTGGAACTGTTGCCTTAACGAGACATGTTCATATATACTGTTTTAGGTCTATATATCTTACCGTAAAATGTTTCTATTTTGTGCTCCTCTGTATTTATTTGTGAAAAGAAAATAAAGTGCTTAAACCAGGGCACCTAAACTCTATGCTCTCCAGGTGAAGGCAGTGTGCAGGCACCACCCAGGGCAGCCCGGTGCGAGGACCCCAGGCTCAATTCCAGTTTGCATGCCTGTCTGGGGGGAGTCTGCACGTTCTTCTCCGGTTTGCGTGGGGCGAAGCTGGCAAACGGTAAACGTAAAGCATTTCCCCCCCTCCAAAAAAGCCCAAAGAAATCCTGTGCCTTCCCAAAAGAGCAGCGTTTGGTTCACCTGACTTATTTTTAAATTCCAGGGAAACTCCGGGTGGTTAGGTGACATGAAAGTTTCTGCTGCAGCTCACCGCAACGAGATATGAAATTGACGGAGCTCGAAAATTCCGAGCGGTTTAACTTCTTTTTTTTGTTATGGCAAAGAGTTTCCTCAATTTTTGTCTTTGGCAGCTTTGGACACGTAGCGCGTTACTGCTCGACGCCCAAAGGAGAAGTCTCGCTCGGCTGCTTTCTGTATTTTCGGGAGTTCTTCATACAGTAAAATCGGTTCTGAGGGTCGGGTTCAATGGACGCACAAGAGAATGTCAGGAACGGGGAACTCGGGGTCATTTCAGATACAAAAGCTCAAGTGTGCTGTGTAGAAACCTGGACTGGACCAGAGTGGGCCCCATTGATAAGAACAGATCACTTTATCGGCCATATCCAATGTCTTGCATTAGGAATGTGTCTTTTCGCAGACCCCAGCTTGTTCTCCAGGAGACACACAGACAGGGAGAGAAGCTGGGGGTCAGAGCGCAGGGTCGGGCATTTATACGGCGCCCCTGGAGCAGCTGGGGTGAAGGGCCCTGCTCGGGGGCCCTACGGAGTAGGATTCCTCTGCCAGCCGCGGGATTTGAACTGGCAACCTCCCAGCCACAGGCGCAGAGACTGAGCCGCAGATGTGTAATCAGTATTTCTGATTAGGCTGATTAGGACTGCCAGCACTGTGTGTTTCCCTTTTTTCTTTGCCGGGGAAGGATATTGCGGTTGCGCAGGGCTTTGTGGCATATTTTGTCACAGATTGGAGCCAGAGAACGAGAGGAGAATGTGAGTTTTTTTTTCATTTCTTTAGATTTTATTTTCAAACGTTCAGCCTCGCAATGTTAGACACAGACATGAAGGAACTGGGGCAGCACAGTGTTGAGCCTCGCTCCCACTCGGCGCCGAGGCCGAAGGTTTGATTCCTGGGGTGCTGTCTGGGTGGAGCCTGCACGTTCCCCCCTGTGTTCATGTGGGTTTCCTCCGGGTGCTCAGGTTTCCTACCATGGTCCACAGACATGCTGGGAGGTGAATTGGCCTCTGGGAAAGTTGGCCCTGGTGCAAGTGTGTGTCCTGTGACGGACTGGTGTCCTGCCCAGGGTGTACCCTGCCCTGTGCTCGTGGCTTGCTGGGATAGACTCCAGCTCCCCTGTGACCCTGAATTGGTAGAGGTATTCCAGCCAATACAGGCCAAGTTCTTCTTCAGCTCCAGGACATTTCTGCTAAGGTGATTGCTGCAGTGATTAGTCCCTCAAAGCTCTGAAATATCATGGGGAAGAAATTCAGGGCTGCATGTACATTTTGACAGAAAGGGAGATGAATGTTTTCAATGGCACTGACCGTTTATTTGCTTATTGGGAAAACCTCCGATCACGGTATCATGCAATTGCTGTTGAAAGGATATTCATTAAAATTCAATTACTTTCAATTGTGTACTTGCATTTTCCAAATATGGTATTGCTTTCAAAAGATTGTCATGTGGAGTTTTTTTTATTGGATACTTTCTTTTATGTATAAATAATTGTAACGGCAATTACCAATACCCTTATTTAATCCTTGTTTAGAGAACAGGAAAGTAAAACACCATCACCGGTGACTGAGTGACGCGGGAGTCCCGGGTTCGAGCCCCTGACGGTGGGGGGCCGACCTAATGCGGCAAGGGCGCCCGCCTGAGCCCCCGTTGCGTTACACTATTTTTTTTTTAAAAAATCCCCATTTCCGCTCTGTAACTTTACTATCTTGATATTCTGCGTTTAAAGCCTCCTGGACTCTTCTTTTGGGGGTACCGCAGCGTGTTTCCAGACAGACCCGACCGCAATGTTGCCAAAGGCCTGGTCTCCAAAACAGGGACTTTTGCCGCCGCGGGTCACCTGGCGCTGCGTTCCCGGTCACCTGCGCTCACGGCCCGGCGGGAAGATCGCCCGCCAGCCCAGGCCTGGTCCCCAGGCCTAGTTCGGACGACGCTCGGGTTTTCTCCATCTTCAGCGAAAAGCTGAGAGAGAGAGACGATTTACAACGGTTTATTTCGTTTTAATCGAACTGACCCTTCTTCGTGTACGAACAAAAGGCCCTTTAATACGGCTTGTGGTTTAAACCGCTCCGGTCGTTTACCGAAACAGCCACGGAAAATTTCAAATTAATCTCCAGTCTTCCAGTACCCGTACTCCCGCCCTGACTGTCTCTTAAATCCCCCTCCCATTTATAATTCAGTCTGCTGAAATTATTGGATGAGGAGGTTCAACGCCTATTTTTCCATTTTTTCCCGGTAATGTTTTAATGATGTCAACATCTTACACGATACGCGAACGCTGTTAACATCAACCAGGACTTTCGAGATCAAAAACGTTTATAATAATAATGCTGAACACATGAATAGGCTCTGTGTCCTAATATTACAAACTCCTTTTATAACTGGGAAATGTAAGCACTGGAAATAAATATCCTTCCCACTGTCGGTTTTTAACGTGCAAAAGGAGCCGAGAGGTGAGAATCCAACGGGAAAAAGATTTGCATTATCAGAATATCTATTACGTAATGAATTTCAATGGGGGAGATAGGAAAATTTTCCTCCAGAAAGACAGGTCAACTTTCCTGTCCCAGCGCTTAAACACCGGGTCCAATCTGGTTCCGGACGATCGTGCGTATCTGGGCACTAAAAACCCGGTCTGTACTACGGGACATTAAGAACCCGGTTTGTTTCGGGACAGAAATAACCCGGTCTGGACCGGGACATTTAGAACCCGGTTTGTTTCGGGACAGAAATAACCCGGTCTGTACCGGGACATTAAGAACACGCTGCTTGTTGTCCTGTTGTCTCGAAGAGTTAAGAGAGTTCGGGAGAGTTCTTGCCGCCAGACCACCCGAACACACCGAACCGGGACAGAACTCGCGTTGGATCTTTAACTGAAAAGGCAGCACAATGAGCCGACTGGCTTGCACTGGGTTCGGTGAGCTTGACTCGGGGGCACCCCCCTGCTCGGATAGACGGAACACCCCGCCGGACTGACCCCCCTGTACTGACTGGGCGCAGTGGGAAAATGTAGGAATTGACGGGGAGCGACGAAGGCGTCTGCAATATGGGCAAATACAGAAATACAGAAAATCACGTGTCGTGAAAAACCGCGGCAGGGGGCCGATGTCAACACATCAGCGGCCGAGTTTGTATGTTTATTTCTGTTGTTGTTGGCCCAAATAAGTGTTGTTGTTGTTGTTGTTTTTTTTTTCCCCCCACACACCAGTCACAACCCTTCAAAGAGCCCAAGTCTTGAAAGCTTCGCTTTCGCTTTCAAATTGAAGCTGTGGGGCTGCTCGATGTGGTTCTTCAGAGGTGTGACCTGTCCCCCGGGGGTCGTGCGTGGTCCCCTTCACGGGTGGGGGGGTGGGACTTCTTTTTTTCTCTCTACCCGGGAAACTGGCTCGAAACGTCCCGGGTTTTTCGCGTGAGCCGCTGCAAAGTCCGGGAGATTACCAAACGCACTTTGCCTGCCGGTCACATCGTCTCTGCTTTGCATGTCGTCTCTCCTCCCTCTCTCTCCCTCTCTCTCCCTCCCTCTCTCTCTTCCTCGCAGGCAAAGTCGCTCACAGCGGCGGAGCTCAAGTCTTCAAACAGACTTTCCAGAAAACCCCAAGAGCGGCTCGGTTCCTGCGGGCCGTGGGGTCGTGAAATCGCTCCCCCCCCCCTCCTCCTCCCCTTCCACAGCAGCAACAGGTTGAGGAATAACCGGCCCATTTTGTGTTCTTGTTCTTTTTTTGTGGTCTTTTACTGTCGCAAGCGGAGGATGAACTAACTCATCTGCAAAGGGAGAGAGAGAGAGAGAGGAATAAAAAAAAAGAAAACGTTTCTTGACACACGCGGTCGTGGCGCGACCGGGCCGTTTGACCTGCCGGGGGGGACTCCTTCCTATAACCAGCGAAGAACTTGTTCTTTAACGACGACAACGACAACAACAACAAAACTGTTTTACTGGAGACGACGCGGACTTGGCGGCCGGGTGAGGAAGCGACACTGACAGCGAGCTGCGCCTTTCGCCGGCAGGAGTTGGTTCCTCTCCGGGGCGTCTTTTAATTAATTAAAGCCGAGCTCTGCAACTTCTCTATCTGCTCGGATCTGCCCCCCTCCGGGGCGGAAAAGTGTGTGTGTGTGTGGGGGGGGGGGTTGATTTCTGTGAAGAGGAGCTGGGGGTGGGGTGGCATGGAACCGGGGCCACGGGCGAACCCCGGCACCAGCGACACACCGGACCCACACCAGCGTCCAGTCCCGTCCCGTCCCGTCCCACCGCCACCGAGCCCGCCCGCAAGCCGGCGAAAAATGCCCTCACCTCGGACCACCACCCCCGCCGGAGCCTGTGAGCGCCTCTCCGGACTCTGCTGGACCTGAGGGAACCCGTTACCGGTGTTTTTTTTTTGGTTTTACCCCCCAACACCCCGGTCCCGGACGGGGTGGACAGGGGGGAGGCTTTTAAAAAAAAACATTGGTCTAAGAAGCTCGGAAACCGCAAGTGTGTTTTTTTTTAATTATATTTTTCGCGCTGTTGGTGTAGTTCGTTCCTGTTTTCGGAACCACCCCACCCCCGCCCCCCCGGGGAGACAACCTCCGCAAACACCACCAGCACCAGTACCAGCAGCAGCCCAGCCATGAGCTCGGTGTGGAAACGGCTGCAGAGGGTGGGGAAGAAGGCGTCCAAGTTTCAGTTCGTGGCGTCCTACCAGGAGCTGATGGTCGAGTGCACCAAGAAATGGTGAGTTGGGGTGGTGGGGACCGGGACCGCGCCCCCCCCGCCGCCGGCGAAGTTTCCTTCGGAAAGAGGGGCGTGTTGCCTTGCCCGCCGCCCGCGGAAAGGTCCGTGGACGTGCGATTAAGCGCTTCGTGGGGAGGGGACCGCCGGTGTGAGCCGAAAGATAAGAGACGGGTGTAGCTCGCCAGAAGTGACGGCTCTGGGGAGGAGGAGGAGAGGGGGGTCTCTCGTTTCTCCTCCTTGGGGCTGAAAGAGTTTCCCCCCCCCCCCCCCCCCACAAGAAGCGAACAGCGCGACTTGTTCGTTCCGCACTTCCGCGTTGAGTCGCTCGGCTGCTGCTGTTGCGCCACCCCGGCAGCGGCAGCGGCGAATATCGCGTCGGTCGGGAGAGGATTCGTGTGTAAGCCCGTGTAAGCCCGGCCTGCGCACCGTTAACCCCCCTCGGACGGTCGCTCGGCTGTGAAAGGAACGGAGCAGGGCGGAAGAATTAAAAAAACAACAAAACCGACGTCATTTCGCCACCGCGACAACGGCGAAGTCACTCCGGTCCCGTTAAAACCTAGTTTGTGTCGTCTTTCAAAGCTTTCTCAGACTTGAGGTTTGTCTCCCCACTTCCTAGTTGGCCTCATAAGTGTTTCCTAGTTTATAGACTATTACTCTGTTGTAAGCTGTGCTTTTTTTTTTGTTTCGCCGAAGGAGTGCGGTGACCTGATATTTCAGGTGTGTGAAACAGCAGCTACGCTTGGCTGTTGATTGAGAGAGCTCCTTGCTCAGAAGGTCACACTGACAGCGTTGTGGCGCTAACGGTGACAACCGCAGTCCTGCCCTTAGCCCAGCGCCGATGGTCCAACCTCCATTTTCAGATGCGTTTCTTTATGTTATAGTCTATAATATGATTCATAACAAATCTTGCAGCTGTGGGTTGGCACAGTGGTGCAGTGTTGCTGCCCTGCAGTCCTGGGGCCCCGGGTTTGGTTTCTGAACCTGCCTGGTGCTGTCTGGGTGGAGTTTGCATGTTCTCTCCGGGTAAATTGGCTTCTCGGTAAATAGGCTGTGGTGTGTCTGTGTGTGGCCTGTGATGGACTGGCGTCCTGCCCAGGGTGTACCCCGCCTTGCGCCCGTTGCTTGCTGGGATAGGTCACCCCGCTACCCTGTAGTGGATAAAGCAGTTAGAAAATGGATAATAGTGTTTGCATATTATATAGTTATATTTATATCTGATCTCCCTAAGTGTAAGGAGGTGTCCCAGATAGTGGGTCAGTCCGCCTCCAACAGGAAGTAGAGCTGTGTCGTCAATCCCACAGGAAGTCCACAGAGATTGGGGGCCACGTTGCTGACAGCACGAGATTCGGGGTGGCTTTTCAGCGGTGTCTTTGCAGGCCGAATTGGCCCATGAGCCAGGTCTGCTGTTGCCTTCTGCAGCGAGGGCTCCGGCCCTCGTGCGACTCTTGTGAGGAGACAAGAGTTTCCCCGCCCGTTAGGGTCCAGGGGAGGAGCCAGACTCCCAGTAGGACAGAACTCTTGGGATCTGAGTGCGGAATGGCAGGGGACTGCTCTCATTGGCCACAGGCAAGTGAAGGCCAGGTGGAGCAGCCAATCAAAGCTCGCCGGCGCGACAGCGATGGGTGGGAGCAGGCCACAGGCCAGTGAAGGGCAGGTAGAGCAGCCAATCAAAGCTGGCCGGCGCGACAGCGATGGGTGGGAGCAACCCCGAGCGACCAATGAAAATGCAGCAGCTCACAGCAGGGGCACATGCAAACTCCACACCGTCGGAAAGAGAGGCGGGGCCCATCGAGAAGCCCTCCCCCTTTTTAAACCTGTTTCTTCCTTGTCTGAGATGGACTGAAGAGTTTTTGAAGGCTAGGGAGGAGTCCTTACTCCTCTCTGTCCTACAGGGGTGCACGTCCCCTGCCGAGCTGTGAGCGTGAGAGGAGAGCTGGGGATTCTCGGGCTATAAAAAGCGCCCGTCCGCGCAGTGCGGCCTCCGTCCCCTTGAGCCGAAATTAGCCGGCTGTTCCTGCCATTGTTCTCCTCCGAGCTTCCCTGGGAATAGGGCTTCCTCTCAAACACAGCACAAACTGGAAAGCACAAAGGCACACAGTAGCTGAGTATCTGCCCAGGGTAAGAGACATTGAAGAGAAACTGACTCTGATGAAGGACAGGCTGGGTGACCACAGCCTGGCCATAGAGACTGGACACAGGCAGACCTGGCTGTCCAGAGAGGACAGGCTCAGTGACCACAGCCTGGACACAGACACTGGACACAGGCAGACCTGGCTGTCCAGAGAGGACAGGCTCAGTGACCACAGCCTGGCCATAGACACTGGACACAGGCAGACCTGGCTGTCCAGAGAGGACAGGCTCAGTGACCACAGCCTGGCCAGAGAAACTGGACACAGGCAGACCTGACTGTCCAGAGAGGACAGGCTCAATGACCACAGCCTGGCCATAGAAACTGGACACAGGCAGACCCGGCTGTCCAGAGGACAGGCTCAATGGCCACAGCCTGGCCAGAGAAACTGGACACAGACAGACCTGGCTGTCCAGAGAGGACAGGCTCAGTGACCACAGCCTGGCCATAGAGACTGGACACAGGCAGACCTGGCTGTCCAGAGAGGACAGGCTCAGTGACCACAGCCTGGCCATAGAGACTGGACACAGGCAGACCTGGCTGTCCAGAGAGGACAGGCTCAGTGACCACAGCCTGGCCAGAGAAACTGGACACAGGCAGACCTGGCTGTCCAGAGAGGACAGGCTCAATGACCACAGCCTGGCCATAGAAACTGGACACAGGCAGACCCGGCTGTCCAGAGGACAGGCTCAATGGCCACAGCCTGGCCAGAGAAACTGGACACAGACAGACCTGGCTGTCCAGAGAGGACAGGCTCAGTGACCACAGCCTGGCCATAGAGACTGGACACAGGCAGACCTGGCTGTCCAGAGAGGACAGGCTCAGTGACCACAGCCTGGCCATAGAGACTGGACACAGGCAGACCTGGCTGTCCAGAGAGGACAGGCTCAGTGACCACAGCCTGGCCATAGAAACTGGACACAGACAGACCTGGATGTCCAGAGAGGACAGGCTCAGTGACCACAGCCTGGCCATAGAGACTGGACACAGGCAGACCTGGCTGCCCAGAGAGGATAGGCTCAGTGACCACAGCCTGGCCATAGAAACTGGACACAGGCAGACCTGACTGTCCAGAGAGGATAGGCTCAGTGACCACAGCCTGGACACACACACTGGACACAGGCAGACCTGACTGTCCAGAGAGGACAGGCTCAGTGGCCACAGCCTGGCCATAGAAACTGGACACAGGCAGACCTGTCTGTCCAGAGAGGACAGACCACAGTCTCACAGGCAGCAGGGAGAAGCAAAGTCAAGAGATGCACTTTCTGCTGCCCTGTGAGAAACACTCTGGGAAGAGACAGACATTCTTCCCTAAAATAACACATCCGATCCCGGAAATTCCCACACCTGCCAGAATCAGCCCAGCTGCTACTGGGGGAGGAAACTCACTAGATCTTCAGCCCAGCGTGTGATCTCCTGTCACGGCCCGAGGAGCAGAAAGCGAACCTCTCTCAGAATACTGTACGTTGGTGTTCTAAGTGTTCGTAACTGTGTATCTGATCGTTTCTGCCTTATAATTCAGTGATCCTGCCAATAGAGCTCCTCAGCCACTGAACGAGCTGGGAGTGATCCCACATCAAGAGCCACAGCCACATTTCCAGCTTTGATCTCTCCTGCCCTACTTCTTTTTGTGATTGCCCGCCAACTCTGTGCCCGGGCGGACGTGTGCCCTTCAAGATTCGGGAGAACTCGAGAAAACTAGGAACCCAGCCTGTACATTTCCAGAACCGGACCGGACCGCCGCCGCCCTGGCCCGGCGTGAACTGGTGTCCAAGCTCTCCAACCCAACGCCGTGGATGCTATGGACGCTGTGGACACTGCGGACCCTTTGGACGCTATGTATATTGCGGACACTGTGGACGCCATAGATGCTGTGGACACTGTGGATATTGCGGACACTGTGGACACTATGGATGTTGTGGACACTGTGGACGCCGTGGATGCTGTGGATGTTGTGGACGCTGTGGACACTGCGGACCCTGTGGACACTATAGGATGTTGTGGACACTGTGGATGTTGTGGACACTGTGGACACTATGGATGCTGTGGATGTTGTGGACACTGTGGATGTTGTGGACACTGTGGACACAATGGATGCTGTGGATGTTGTGGACACTGTGGACACTATGGATGCTGTGGATGTTGTGGACGCTGCAGACACTGCGGACCCTGTGTACACTGTGGACGCTGTGGATGCTGTGGACACTGTGGACGCTGTGGATGTTGTGGACACTGTGGATGCTGTGGATGTTGTGGACGCTGCAGACACTGCGGACCCTGTGTACACTGTGGACGCTGTGGATGTTGTGGACACTGTGGACGCCGTGGATGCTGTGGATGTTGTGGACACTGTGGACACTGCAGACCCTGTGTACACTGTGGACGCTGTGGATGTTGTGGACACTGTGGACACTGTGGATGTTGTGGACACTGTGGACACTGCGGACCCTGTGGACAGCGAACCCGTCTTCCTGAAGGAGACAGCCCAGGAGCCCGATGACGGATGCGAGATGATGGAGACCCCCAGGGTCTTTGTGTTAAGAAGCAGCTTCTGTTCCTGGGATCAGAACCTGTGTTTGACACTTCTGTCCCCTTGTGGGTGTTTGATTTTGATTTTGTCTTCTGTGCCCGAGACTGGGCCGTCCTGTCCTCGTCCTGGAGGGGGCGCTGTGTCTGCAGATTCTCTAGGTCTCTCCAAGGGGGAGCAGCAGCTAAAAGACCTGGGAGCCTCGTTAAGCCAATAATGAGCCGATGGGTCCCGTTAGGAGCCGAGTGAGAACGAAAACCCGCACCGGCCCTCTGGGACTAGGATTGCCGACCCCTTTCGCAGAGGATGAACCCCTGGGGTACCCGTCAGAAGGGCCCCACGTCTTTGCGGGACGGGAGGAAAGCAGAGCACGCGCTCAGGCAAATTGCAAACGCGAGGCAAAACATGGGGCATTGGGATAACATGCAGGCTCCCCACAGCAGGACTGAAACAAACCCAGGACCCCAGAGGCCTCAGCTGTGTCCCCCAGTAGCAAAGTCAGAAACAAGCTGAAATAGATACCCCGTACGAGTTAGTCAGCGATCTGCACCTTTGAAATCCAAGCCTGAACATGTGTCTATGGCTGTCATTATAATCGCAGGCAAAAAACCGGTCTCTTACGTGCGCGGTGCGTCCCTTAAGATCTGCGTCTGACTGTTACTTGAAAACTGTTGCAGGGAGTTTCTCGGTGGCACACTGGAACGATGAGGTGCGCGGTTCTGTTGACTCAGGAGGTGGCCACGCCCTGCGCAGACGCCTGTGTGGTAAATAAGGGCGAGATCCGAGCCGCTCCAGACATGACTCAGTCCGTTGCCAGAGAGAGCCTGCCCTCCTTCTCCCCCTGCGGTGATCAGGTGTCAGGAGTGCAGATTTGTAATGATGTCAGGACCCAGCTGTACCTGTACTATTGTCTGCACTGTGTGTCTCTGTACTGTAGACAGGTCTCTCAGTGTGTGATCTGTACCTGCTGTGTGTCTCTATACTGTAGACAGGTCTCTCAGTGTGTGATCTGTACCTGCTGTGTGTCTCTATACTGTAGACAGATCTTTCAGTGTGTGATCTGTACCTGCTGGGTGTCTCTATACTGTAGACAGGTCTCTCAGTGTCTGACCTGTACCTGCTGTGTGTCTCTATACTGTAGACAGGTCTCTCAGTGTGTGATCTGTACCTGCTGTGTGTCTCTATACTGTAGACAGGTCTCTCAGTGTCTGATCTGTACCTGCTGTGTGTCTCTGTACTGTAGACAGGTCTCTCAGGGTGTGAACTCTACCTGCTGTGTGTCTCTATACTGTAGACAGGTCTTTCAGTGTGTGATCTGTACCTGCTGCGTGTCTCTATACTGTAGACAGGTCTCTCAGTGTCTGATCTGTACCTGCTGTGTGTCTCTATAATGTAGACAGGTCTCTCAGTGTCTGATCTGTACCTGCTGGGTGTCTTTATACTGTAGACAGGTCTCTCAGTGTCTGACCTGTACCTGCTGTGTGTCTCTATACTGTAGACAGGTCTCTCAGTGTGTGATCTGTACCTGCTGTGTGTCTCTATAATGTAGACAGGTCTCTCAGTGTCTGAGCTGTACCTGCTGTGTGTCTCTATACTGTAGACAGGTCTCTCAGTGTGTGATCTGTACCTGCTGAGTGTCTCTATACTGTAGACAGGTCTCTCAGTGTCTGATCTGTACCTGCTGCGTGTCTCTGTACTGTAGACAGGTCTCTCAGTGTGTGATCTGTACCTGCTGAGTGTCTCTATACTGTAGACAGGTCTCTCAGTGTGTGATCTGTACCTGCTGTGTGTCTCTATACTGTAGACAGGTCTCTCAGTGTCTGATCTGTACCTGCTGAGTGTCTCTATACTGTAGACAGGTCTCTCAGTGTGTGATCTGTACCTGCTGTGTGTCTCTATACTGTAGACAGGTCTCTCAGTGTGTGATCTGTACCTGCTGAGTGTCTCTATACTGTAGACAGGTCTCTCAGTGTGTGATCTGTACCTGCTGGGTGTCTCTATAATGTAGACAGGTCTCTCAGTGTCTGATCTGTACCTGCTGTGTGTCTCTATACTGTAGACAGGTCTCTCAGTGTGTGATCTGTACCTGCTGTGTGTCTCTATACTGTAGACAGGTCTCTCAGTGTGTGATCTGTACCTGCTGTGTGTCTCTATACTGTAGACAGGTCTCTCAGTGTGTGATCTGTACCTGCTGTGTGTCTCTGTACTGTAGACAGGTCTCTCAGTGTCTGATCTGTACCTGCTGGGTGTCTCTATACTGTAGACAGGTCTCTCAGTGTCTGACCTGTACCTGCTGTGTGTCTCTATACTGTAGACAGATCTCTCAGTGTCTGATCTGTACCTGCTGTGTGTCTCTATACTGTAGACAGGTCTCTCAGTGTCTGATCTGTACCTGCTGTGTGTCTCTATACTGTAGACAGGTCTCTCAGTGTCTGATCTGTACCTGCTGTGTGTCTCTATACTGTAGACAGGTCTCTCAGTGTGTGATCTGTACCTGCTGTGTGTCTCTGTACTGTAGACAGGTCTCTCAGTGTCTGATCTGTACCTGCTGGGTGTCTCTATACTGTAGACAGGTCTCTCAGTGTCTGACCTGTACCTGCTGTGTGTCTCTATACTGTAGACAGATCTCTCAGTGTCTGATCTGTACCTGCTGTGTGTCTCTATACTGTAGACAGGTCTCTCAGTGTCTGATCTGTACCTGCTGTGTGTCTCTATACTGTAGACAGGTCTCTCAGTGTCTGATCTGTACCTGCTGAGTGTCTCTATACTGTAGACAGGTCTCTCAGTGTGTGATCTGTACCTGCTGTGTGTCTCTATAATGTAGACAGGTCTCTCAGTGTCTGATCTGTACCTGCTGTGTGTCTCTATACTGTAGACAGGTCTCTCAGTGTGTGATCTGTACCTGCTGTGTGTCTCTATACTGTAGACAGGTCTCTCAGTGTGTGATCTGTACCTGCTGCGTGTCTCTATACTGTAGACAGGTCTCTCAGTGTCTGACCTGTACCTGCTGTGTGTCTCTATACTGTAGACAGGTCTCTCAGTGTGTGATCTGTACCTGCTGTGTGTCTCTATAATGTAGACAGGTCTCTCAGTGTCTGAGCTGTACCTGCTGTGTGTCTCTATACTGTAGACAGGTCTCTCAGTGTCTGATCTGTACCTGCTGGGTGTCTTTATACTGTAGACAGGTCTCTCAGTGTCTGACCTGTACCTGCTGTGTGTCTCTATACTGTAGACAGGTCTCTCAGTGTGTGATCTGTACCTGCTGTGTGTCTCTATAATGTAGACAGGTCTCTCAGTGTCTGAGCTGTACCTGCTGTGTGTCTCTATACTGTAGACAGGTCTCTCAGTGTGTGATCTGTACCTGCTGTGTGTCTCTATAATGTAGACAGGTCTCTCAGTGTCTGATATGTACCTGCTGTGTGTCTCTATACTGTAGACAGGTCTCTCAGTGTGTGATCTGTACCTGCTGTGTGTCTCTATACTGTAGACAGGTCTTTCAGTGTGTGATCTGTACCTGCTGGGTGTCTCTGTACTGTAGACAGGTCTCTCAGTGTGTGATCTGTACCTGCTGTGTGTCTCTGTACTGTAGACAGGTCTCTCAGTGTCTGATCTGTACCTGCTGGGTGTCTCTATACTGTAGACAGGTCTCTCAGTGTGTGATCTGTACCTGCTGTGTGTCTCTATACTGTAGACAGGTCTCTCAGTGTCTGATCTGTACCTGCTGTGTGTCTCTATACTGTAGACAGGTCTCTCAGTGTGTGATCTGTACCTGCTGTGTGTCTCTATACTGTAGACAGGTCTCTCAGTGTGTGATCTGTACCTGCTGGGTGTCTCTGTACTGTAGACAGGTCTCTCAGTGTCTGATCTGTACCTGCTGTGTGTCTCTATACTGTAGACAGGTCTCTCAGGGTGTGAACTCTACCTGCTGAGTGTTTCTATACTGTAGACAGGTCTCTCAGGGTCTGATCTGTACCTGCTGCGTGTCTCTATACTGTAGACAGGTCTCTCAGTGTCTGATCTGTACCTGCTGTGTGTCTCTATAATGTAGACAGGTCTCTCAGTGTCTGAGCTGTACCTGCTGTGTGTCTCTATACTGTAGACAGGTCTCTCAGTGTCTGATCTGTACCTGCTGGGTGTCTTTATACTGTAGACAGGTCTCTCAGTGTCTGACCTGTACCTGCTGTGTGTCTCTATACTGTAGACAGGTCTCTCAGTGTGTGATCTGTACCTGCTGTGTGTCTCTATAATGTAGACAGGTCTCTCAGTGTCTGAGCTGTACCTGCTGTGTGTCTCTATACTGTAGACAGGTCTCTCAGTGTCTGATCTGTACCTGCTGGGTGTCTTTATACTGTAGACAGGTCTCTCAGTGTCTGACCTGTACCTGCTGTGTGTCTCTATACTGTAGACAGGTCTCTCAGTGTGTGATCTGTACCTGCTGTGTGTCTCTATAATGTAGACAGGTCTCTCAGTGTCTGAGCTGTACCTGCTGTGTGTCTCTATACTGTAGACAGGTCTCTCAGTGTGTGATCTGTACCTGCTGTGTGTCTCTATAATGTAGACAGGTCTCTCAGTGTCTGATATGTACCTGCTGTGTGTCTCTATACTGTAGACAGGTCTCTCAGTGTGTGATCTGTACCTGCTGTGTGTCTCTATACTGTAGACAGGTCTTTCAGTGTGTGATCTGTACCTGCTGGGTGTCTCTGTACTGTAGACAGGTCTCTCAGTGTGTGATCTGTACCTGCTGTGTGTCTCTGTACTGTAGACAGGTCTCTCAGTGTCTGATCTGTACCTGCTGGGTGTCTCTATACTGTAGACAGATCTCTCAGTGTCTGATCTGTACCTGCTGTGTGTCTCTATACTGTAGACAGGTCTCTCAGTGTCTGATCTGTACCTGCTGTGTGTCTCTATACTGTAGACAGGTCTCTCAGTGTCTGATCTGTACCTGCTGAGTGTCTCTATACTGTAGACAGGTCTCTCAGTGTGTGATCTGTACCTGCTGTGTGTCTCTATAATGTAGACAGGTCTCTCAGTGTCTGATCTGTACCTGCTGTGTGTCTCTATACTGTAGACAGGTCTCTCAGTGTGTGATCTGTACCTGCTGTGTGTCTCTATACTGTAGACAGGTCTCTCAGTGTGTGATCTGTACCTGCTGGGTGTCTCTATACTGTAGACAGGTCTCTCAGGGTGTGAACTCTACCTGCTGAGTGTTTCTATACTGTAGACAGGTCTCTCAGTGTCTGATCTGTACCTGCTGCGTGTCTCTATACTGTAGACAGGTCTCTCAGTGTCTGATCTGTACCTGCTGAGTGTCTCTATACTGTAGACAGGTCTCTCAGTGTGTGATCTGTACCTGCTGTGTGTCTCTATACTGTAGACAGGTCTCTCAGTGTGTGATCTGTACCTGCTGTGTGTCTCTATACTGTAGACAGGTCTCTCAGTGTCTGATCTGTACCTGCTGTGTGTCTCTATACTGTAGACAGGTCTCTCAGTGTCTGATCTGTACCTGCTGTGTGTCTCTATACTGTAGACAGGTCTCTCAGTGTGTGATCTGTACCTGCTGTGTGTCTCTATACTGTAGACAGGTCTCTCAGTGTGTGATCTGTACCTGCTGGGTGTCTCTATACTGTAGACAGGTCTCTCAGGGTGTGAACTCTACCTGCTGAGTGTTTCTATACTGTAGACAGGTCTCTCAGTGTCTGATCTGTACCTGCTGTGTGTCTCTGTACTGTAGACAGGTCTCTCAGTGTGTGATCTGTACCTGCTGCGTGTCTCTATACTGTAGACAGGTCTCTCAGTGTGTGATCTGTACCTGCTGCGTGTCTCTATACTGTAGACAGGTCTCTCAGTGTCTGATCTGTACCTGCTGCGTGTCTCTATACTGTAGACAGGTCTCTCAGTGTCTGATCTGTACCTGCTGCGTGTCTCTATACTGTAGACAGGTCTCTCAGTGTCTGATCTGTACCTGCTGCGTGTCTCTATACTGTAGACAGGTCTCTCGGTGTCTGATCTGTACCTGCTGCGTGTCTCTATACTGTAGACAGGTCTCTCAGTGTCTGATCTGTACCTGCTGTGTGTCTCTGTACTGTAGACAAGTCTCTCAGTGTGTGATCTGTACCTGCTGTGTGTCTCTGTACTGTAGACAGATCTCTCGGTGTGTGATCTGTACCTGCTGTGTGTCTCTATACTGTAGACAGGTCTCTCGGTGTGTGATCTGTACCTGCTGTGTGTCTCTATACTGTAGACAGGTCTCTCGGTGTGTGATCTGTACCTGCTGAGTGTCTCTATACTGTAGACAGATCTCTCAGGGTGTGAATTGCTTTTTTGTGAAAGGATCAATTCATCAGGAGGGAAATTTGTTTTTCGAACAACTTGTATAAAAAATGATTGAAACACACAGTGTGCGGGGAAGAGGGACAATATGTTATGCAGTGTCTTTAAAAGTAGCTTCTCAAAGTGCCTTACAGTAAACTTTCTTAAGTAGACTTCCAATCTATAGGATTTTAAGGTCTTCGACAGCTGATTGCTTCAGACATTGACCTGCTTAAAGGTCTGGTCACATTTGTTATACCATGAAGCCTGATGAGAAGTGTTAACGATTAAATGGATAATTAATTAGTCCTGCAAAGGACCAAAAACCTGAAGACTCTGTGCAGGAAGTCACAAAAAAGGTCCAGATCACGCCGTCGAAGGGACTCAGTCTCTTCGGTCCTGGTTCGGTCCTCTGAGATCCTGCCGCCTGCCTGTCCGTCCACATTGAGGTTCTTCCACCCCCGTCTCCTTCTGTACCAGCAGGACGAGAGGCAAAGTTCCTCTTTCCTCTGCCCGCACCCCCCCCCTCCCCCACTCCCCTCCTCCCCCCACGCACGCCCCCACCCTGGGGCGGTTTCAGATCTGCTGTCACAAGATCCGCATTACTGCCTCTGCCTAAAATTACCTCCCTGTCTCATCCAGGCCACCCTGGCCTGTACTGACAGCCCCATGTGCTGGACCTGTGTGTTAGTCACTCTGTGTCCCCTGAACAGACAAGTGTGTGTGTGTGCACATAATTTTTTTATCTTTCATACACATGGGTCAGGCATGGCCGTCCAACAGGCCTGGTGGATCTGTGTCTATGTGTGATTGTGTGTCTGTGTGTCTGTGTGTCTGAGTGACTCTGTGTGGCTCTGTGTCTATGTGTGACTGTGTGTCTACGTGTGTTTGTCTGTGTATCTGTGTGTGTGACAGTGCGTGTATGTGTGTTTGTGTTTGTCTGTGTGTCTGAGTGTCTCTGTGTGTCTGTGTGTGTGACTGTGTCTGTGTGTGTGTGTGACAGTGTGTGTACGTGTGTTTGTCTATGTGTGTGACTGTGTGTGTCTGTGTGTGTCTGAGTGACTGTGTGTCTGTGTGACTATGTCTGTGTGACTGTGTGTGACTGTGTGACAGTGTGTGTCTGTGTTTGACTGTGTGACGGTGACAGTGCGTCTGTGTGTGACTGTGTGATTGTGTGTCACTGTATGTGTCTGTGTGTGACTGTGATTGTGTGTTTGTGTGTCACTGTGTGTGTCACTGTTTCGAATCTTGTGTGGGACTGTGTGTGTCACAGTGTGTGTCTGTGTGTGACTGTGTGACTATGTGATTGTGTGTTTGTGTGTCACTGTGTGTGTCTGTGTGTGTGCCCGGTCTGCGTTGTCCTAATAATAATAATTGCTTACACTTATATAGTGCTTTTCTGGACACTCCACTCAAAGTGCTTTACAGGTAATGGGGATCCCCTCCACCCCCAGCAGTGTGCAGCATCCACCAGCATCCATCCTAGTCTGCACTTCTGTGATCCCACTACACAGTCTAGAGCTTTTTCCATTTTCCAAGAAAGCCTTTACACTCAATAAAGACTGGAGGAGTGGACTTTAGCTCTTGTTTCTAAAGGGCTGCAGGTTGAGTGGACTTTAGCGCTTGTCTCTAGAGGACTGCAGGTTGAGTGGACTTTAGCTCCTGTTTCTGGAGGAGTTTCTGGCCCTGTTTCTGCAGTCCAGCCCAGCTATATCAAAGGTTTCCTGCCTTTACTAGAGTAGTTTCATAATCAAGCCACTGCGTCACCCCTACCAAGAGGAGGGAGATTTAATGGATACTCATAACTCTCTTAATAATAGCTACAGGATATGGGAGGAACCCAGGGAATGGGTGACTAGACAAGGATTTTCAACTAGAAATAAATGCAGACTGGTTGATCAGCTTGCCATGTGAGGTCTTAGAATCGATAAAGGCGTGATGGCTCACAGCTGTTGTCTGTGTGATAAAGGTGCTGTACTTTACCCCCGAATACTTCAGTCGGCACAACTGGACCACGGTGCACCAGCACTACTGTCGACGGCAGATTAGCCTTCAGTGTACTGTAGCGCCCCCTCCAGGGCTGGTCTTGTAATAGCAGCTCTCTGAACAATTACAGAGACCGATGTGCTCTGGCCCCTGGGAGAGGACCAAACTCTGGTTCCTGCGCAGACAGGCCAGATCCCCTTTGGGGGGAGAAGATTACTTGGGGTGGATTATCGAATGCAGAGCAGTGTCCGACCTCAACCTTGAAATCTCACGTTCTCTCTCCCTGCTTCCCCTCTTCACAGGCAGCCGGACAAGCTGAAGGTGGTCTGGACCCGGAGAAACAGGCGCATCTGCTCGAAGGTAGAGTATTTCATCCATCCACCCGTTTTCTAACTTGGTCCTTCCTGTCCCGGGTCACGGGGGGGGGGGAGCCAGAGTCTATCCCAGCAGGCAACAGGCGCAAGGCAGGGACTAGACCAGGACTCTTGACTCGACAGAAATGCGAATTGAACATATTTTTGTCGGTCTCTAGATATATTTTTTATTTTGGGCGTAAACAGGGCAAGTGCTTTGGCACTGCTCATCCGGGTGATTGGCGGTTACCCACGAGACACTGCTGCTGCTCATTCAGAATGGCGACTGGCGGATGGGGGGTTACCCACAAGACACTGTTGCCGCTCATTCAGAATGGCGACTGGCGGATGGGGGGTTACCCACAAGACACTGCTGCCGCTCATTCAGAATGGCGACTGGCGGACGGGGGGTAACCGACGAGACACTGCTGCTCCTCATTCAGAATGGCGATTGGCAGACGGGGGGTTACCCACGAGACACTGCTGCTCCTCATTCAGAATGGCGATTGGCGGACGAGGAGTTACCCACGAGACACTGCTGCTGTTGATTCAGAATGGCGATTGGAGGACGGGAGGGTTACACACAACACACTGCTGCCGCTCATGTAGAATGGCGACTGGGGGATGGGGGGTTACCCACGAGACACTGCTGCTGCTCATGCAGAATGGCGATTGGCGGACGGGGGGTTACCCACGAGACACTGCTGCTCCTCATTCAGAATGGCGATTGGCGGACGAGGGGTTACCCACGAGACACTGCTGCTGTTGATTCAGAATGGCGATTGGCAGACGAGGGGTTACCCACGAGACACTGCTGCTGTTGATTCAGAATGGCGATTGGCGGATGAGGGGTTACCCACGAGGCACTGCTGCTGCACTTTCAGAATGGCGATTGGGGGACGGGGGGTCACCTGGCTTCTCTTTTTGTTCCAGCCCCATGGATGGCAGCCGGGCATTAAGAACCCGTACCGCGGGATGGTGGTGTGGCCCGTACCGGAAAACGTGGACATCACCGTCACACTCTATAAGGTAGCCCTCCCTTGCCTGGGTCAGTGGGCACAGCTGCATTAGTGTCGAAGAGCAGAAGGGTAGATCCATTTATCCATTTTCTAGCCTCAAGATGACAGGGAAGCCGGAGCCTATCCCAGCAAGCAACAGGCAGAAGGCAGGGTACACCCTGGGTGGGACGCCAGTCCATCACAGGACGCACACAGACACAGACACTCGCACTCAGACCGGGGCCAGTTTTCCCAGAAGCCAATTAACCTCCCGAGCACGTCTTTGGACTGTGGGAGGAAACCCATGCAAACATGGGGAGAACATGCAAACTCCACGCAGACAGCACCCCCAGCTCTGGAATTGAACCCAGGGCCCCAGTGCTGCAAGAACCACAGCGCCAGAGGGGTACTATGGAATGTAAATCGAGGGAAGTTTACAATGCGGTCTCACCGCCTGATTTTTGGCAACATTTTGGCCCGTGTGTTAAAGATCAAGACATCACTGCTCTGGAATGGGTTAGAGGGGGAATGATCATGATGACAGAGCAAGGCCCTGTTCAGACAGGCCAAAGGGACTGAATACACATATACTATACTGTACACACCTCTATTACTACATACACAGAGTTACATACGTACTATACACTGTACAATTACTATATACAAAGAGGTATGCACATACTATAGAGCAGAGATTTGAGGAGGTTATTGTAGATATACATTAGCATGCGTATTTGCACTGCTCTCTCGGGAAATGCACGGTACAGCAGGCAGCACCACACAATGTAGACAGGACATTTCAGACATAATAAATAACAACAACCAGAACCGTAAATACACTGTAGAGAACAATAAATAAACTTGGTAGTCCTTTCAAAAAGTGCAGAGGTGAATTGAATTCTAAAGCACTGCAGTTAGCTGTTAAGGAGACACACTGCCGTAGGGTGGAAAGGGGTACAGTCATTGCAGGCTGCTGTTCACAGTTACAAGAGGCCACAGGCCTGAACAGTGCCTGTCGACTCTGGGTCGGTTCTCGCACCCTGGCCTGTAGTGACGGTGTGCGTATCGATCCCTCTCCTGCAGGACCCTCATGCCGAAGAGTTTGAGGACAAGGACTGGACCTTCGTCATTGAGAATGTGAGTTGGTTGGCCTTAGTCGCCATATTTACTCCTGATGTCCACTGTTTCCTGCTTTCAACAGAGGTTGGAAAGGCCTGTGCTGTCCAGTATAGACCCAGGTTAGAAATCATTGACAGATATCTAGTAAATGATGCAGATATTGTTGACCTGTACTCTCACTCTGGGCCTGTAGTGTCACTCTGGGCCTGTACTCTCACTCTGGGCCTGTAGTGTCACTCAGGGCCTGTACTCTCACACTGGGCCTGTAGTGTCACTCAGGGCCTGTACTCTCACACTGGGCCTGTACTCTTACACTGGGCCTGTACTCTCACACTGGGCCTGTAGTGTCACTCAGGGCCTGTACTCTCACACTGGGCTTGTAGTGTCACACTGGGCCTGTACTCTCACACTGGGCCTGTAGTGTCACACTGGGCCTGTACTCTCACTCTGGGCCTGTAGTGTCACACTGGGCCTGTACTCTCACACTGGGCCTGTAGTGTCACTCAGGGCCTGTACTCTCACACTGGGCCTGTACTCTCACACTGGGCCTGTAGTGTCACTCTGGGCCTGTACTCTCACACTGGGCTTGTAGTGTCACACTGGGCCTGTACTCTCACACTGGGCCTGTAGTGTCACACTGGGCCTGTACTCTCACTCTGGGCCTGTAGTGTCACACTGGACCTGTACTCTCACACTGGGCCTGTAGTGTCACTCAGGGCCTGTACTCTCACACTGGGCCTGTGTCACACTGGGCCTGGGCCTGTGTAGTGTCACTCAGGGCCTGTACTCTCACACTGGGCCTGTACTCTCACACTGGGCCTGTAGTGTCACTCTGGGCCTGTACTCTCACATTGGGCCTGTAGTGTCACTCTGGGCCTGTACTCTCACACTGGGCCTGTAGTGTCACACTGGGCCTGTACTCTCACACTGGGCCTGTAGTGTCACTCTGGGCCTGTACTCTCACTCTGGGCCTGTAGTGTCACTCTGGGCCTGTACTCTTATACTGGGCCTGTACTCTCACTCTGGGCCTGTACTCTTACACTGGGCCTGTAGTGTCACTCAGGGCCTGTACTCTCACACTGGGCCTGTAGTGTCACTCAGGGCCTGTACTCTCACACTGGGCTTGTAGTGTCACACTGGGCCTGTACTCTCACACTGGGCCTGTACTCTCACACTGGGCCTGTAGTGTCACACTGGACCTGTACTCTCACACTGGGCCTGTAGTGTCACTCAGGGCCTGTACTCTCACACTGGGCCTGTAGTGTCACACTGGGCCTGTACTCTCACTCTGGGCCTGTAGTGTCACACTGGGCCTGTACTCTCACACTGGGCCTGTAGTGTCACTCAGGGCCTGTACTCTCACACTGGGCCTGTAGTGTCACACTGGGCCTGTACTCTCACACTGGGCCTGTAGTGTCACTCTGGGCCTGTACTCTCACTCTGGGCCTGTACTCTTACACTGGGCCTGTACTCTCACTCTGGGCCTGTACTCTTACACTGGGCCTGTAGTGTCACTCTGGGCCTGTACTCTCACACTGGGCCTGTAGTGTCACACTGGGCCTGTACTCTCACACTGGGCCTGTAGTGTCACTCTGGGCCTGTACTCTTATACTGGGCCTGTACTCTCACTCTGGGCCTGTACTCTTACACTGGGCCTGTAGTGTCACTCAGGGCCTGTACTCTCACACTGGGCCTGTAGTGTCACTCAGGGCCTGTACTCTCACACTGGGCCTGTACTCTCACACTGGGCCTGTAGTGTCACACTGGACCTGTACTCTCACACTGGGCCTGTAGTGTCACTCAGGGCCTGTACTCTCACAATGGGCCTGTAGTGTCACACTGGGCCTGTACTCTCACTCTGGGCCTGTAGTGTCACACTGGGCCTGTACTCTCACACTGGGCCTGTAGTGTCACTCAGGGCCTGTAGTGTCACACTGGGCCTGTAGTGTCACACTGGGCCTGTACTCTCACACTGGGCCTGTAGTGTCACACTGGGCCTGTACTCTCACACTGGGCCTGTAGTGTCACTCTGGGCCTGTACTCTCACTCTGGGCCTGTACTCTTACACTGGGCCTGTACTCTCACTCTGGGCCTGTACTCTTACACTGGGCCTGTAGTGTCACTCTGGGCCTGTACTCTCACACTGGGCCTGTAGTGTCACACTGGGCCTGTACTCTCACACTGGGCCTGTAGTGTCACTCTGGGCCTGTACTCTTATACTGGGCCTGTACTCTCACTCTGGGCCTGTACTCTTACACTGGGCCTGTAGTGTCACTCAGGGCCTGTACTCTCACACTGGGCCTGTAGTGTCACTCAGGGCCTGTACTCTCACACTGGGCCTGTACTCTCACACTGGGCCTGTAGTGTCACACTGGACCTGTACTCTCACACTGGGCCTGTAGTGTCACTCAGGGCCTGTACTCTCACAATGGGCCTGTAGTGTCACACTGGGCCTGTACTCTCACTCTGGGCCTGTAGTGTCACACTGGGCCTGTACTCTCACACTGGGCCTGTAGTGTCACTCAGGGCCTGTAGTGTCACACTGGGCCTGTAGTGTCACACTGGGCCTGTAGTGTCACTCTGGGCCTGTACTCTTACACTGGGCCTGTAGTGTCACACTGGGCCTGTACTCTCACACTGGGCCTGTAGTGTCACTCTGGGCCTGTACTCTTACACTGGGCCTGTAGTGTCACACTGGGCCTGTAGTGTCACTCTGGGCCTGTACTCTTACACTGGGCCTGTAGTGTCACACTGGGCCTGTACTCTCACACTGGGCCTGTAGTGTCACTCTGGGCCTGTACTCTCACACTGGGCCTGTAGTGTCACTCTGGGCCTGTACTCTCACACTGGGCCCTAAAAACGGCGTGTTCTTCTGACCGTCACCCCCGTGACCTCTCCCGCAGGAGTCCAAGGGGCACCGCAAGGTGCTGGCGTCGGTGGACGTCAACATGAAGAAGTACGCCAGCGCCCTCCCCACCCAGACCGACCTCACGCTGAAGCTCAAGCCGCTGTCCGTGAAGGTGGTGGAGGCCACGCTGAAGCTCTCCCTGTCCTGCGTCTTCCTGAAGGAGGGCAAGGCCACGTGAGTCTCCCGCCGGCCGCGGACGGACGGACGGACGGGCGGGCAGGGGGGGAGGGGGGGGTCCGCGCGGCGGGGCAGGACGGTAATACACTTCATCAGATATGGTATAGCGCCTTTCAGAGTGACGTGCAGCATCCAGACGACGGGCGCCCCTGCATGTGATGTGTGGGTGTTCTTCTCCCGCAGGGACGAGGACATGCAGAGTCTGGCCAGCCTGATGAGCGTCAAGCCCGCTGATATCGGCAACCTGGACGACTTCGCCGACAGTGACGAGGAGGAGGAGAGGAGATCGAGCGTCGGGGCCAGTCTGACTGCCGCCGCCATCGGTACTGACTGCCCTGCTGGTCCCCTGTGCTGTTACTGCTCTGTCCCACTGCTGCTGCCCCTCTCTGGGCCTGAGTCCCACTACTGCTGCCCCCTCTCTGGGCCTGAGTCCCACTGCTGCCCCCTCTCTGGGCCTGAGTCACAGTACTGCCCCTCTCTGGGTCTGAGTCAGAGTACTGCCCCTCTCTGGGTCTGAGTCCCACTACTGCCCCTCTCTGGGCCTGAGTCCCACTGCTGCTGCCCCTCTCTGGGTCTGAGTCAGAGTACTGCCCCTCTCTGGGCCTGAGTCAGAGTACTGCCCCTCTCTGGGCCTGAGTCCCACTACTGCCCCTCTCTGGGTCTGAGTCAGAGTACTGCCCCTCTCTGGGCCTGAGTCCCACTACTGCCCCTCTCTGGGCCTGAGTCAGAGTACTGCCCCTCTCTGGGCCTGAGTCCCACTACTGCCCCTCTCTGGGTCTGAGTCAGAGTACTGCCCCTCTCTGGGCCTGAGTCAGAGTACTGCCCCTCTCTGGGCCTGAATCACAGTACTGCCCCTCTCTGGGTCTGAGTCCCACTGCTGCCCCTTCTCTGGGTCTGAGTTCCACTACTGGCCCTCTCTGGGTCTGAGTCAGAGTACTGCCCCTCTCTGGGCCTGAGTCAGAGTACTGCCCCTCTCTGGGCCTGAATCACAGTACTGCCCCTCTCTGGGTCTGAGTCCCACTACTGCCCCTCTCTGGGCCTGAGTCAGAGTACTGCCCCTCTCTGGGCCTGAATCACAGTACTGCCCCTCTCTGGGCCTGAGTCCCACTACTGCCCCTCTCTGGGTCTGAGTCAGAGTACTGCCCCTCTCTGGGCCTGAGTCCCACTGCTGCTGCCCCCTCTCTGGGTCTGAGTCAGAGTACTGCCCCTCTCTGGGTCTGAGTCAGAGTACTGCCCCTCTCTGGGCCTGAGTCCCACTGCTGCCCCTCTCTGGGTCTGAGTCCCACTGCTGCCCCTCTCTGGGCCTGAGTCCCACTGCTGCTGCCCCCTCTCTGGGCCTGAGTCCCACTACTGCCCCTCTCTGTGCCTGAGTTCCTCTACTGCCCCTCTCTGGGCCTGAGTCCCACTACTGCCCCTCTCTGGGCCTGAGTCACAGTACTGCCCCTCTCTGGGTCTGAGTCACAGTACTGCCCCTCTCTGGGCCTGAATCACAGTACTTCCCCATCTCTGGGCCTGAGTCACACTACTGCCCCTCTCTGGGCCTGAGTCACAGTACTGCCCCGTCACTGGACCGGGGCAAATCAGAAGGGGAAGACAGGCTCCTCCTACCTGCGTCTCACCTACCGCAGCGCCATGCAGGAGACTCAGCTCTGATTGGAGCGGAGGCGCATCCGTTGCTGACATCATCGCCAGCCTGCGGGTGACCAGGATGCTGCAGAGCAGAGCCCTGGTCTGGCCGTCACCAGCTGGTCAGGTGCAGCTGGCTAATTGCTGAGGCTGCGCCTAACGAGCTCCTCGTGCACCTGGAGCCGGCCTCGTACAGCCCTTCCCAGAATCCCCCTGGGAGTGGAAGAGTGGTCAGCTCAGGATTCTGGTGACGCTCGAGACCGCACAGCCGCCGCCAGCCAGTCAGAATCTTGTTTTCGGAGCGCAGAGGAAGGTGGAACTGGAGTGTCTCAGGCTTCTGGCCTGCCCTCAGTGTAGCATCACTCTTCCTCACCCTCTCTCACTCTTCCTCTCTCTCTTTCTCACTCCTGCTCTCTGTTTGTCTTTCCCACCCCCACGTGCCCTCCTTTCCTTTCCTCCAAACTCCTGGCCCCCAACTCGGCCCTGTCTCTGCTGCCTCTCCTCCTCTTCCCCCTCTCCCCCCTCCCCCTCTTCCTCGTCTTCCTCCTCTCCCACCTCCTACTCCCCCTCTCCCCCTCTTCCTCCTCTTCCTCCTCTCTCACTTCTCCACCTCCTCTCCCCCTCTTCCTCGTCTTCCTCCTCTCCCATCTCCTCCTCCCCCTCTCCCCCTCTTCCTCCTCTCCCCCTCTTCCTCGTCTTCCTCCTCTCCCACCTCCTTCTCCTCTCCCCCTCTTCCTCCTCTTCTCCTCTCTCACATCTCCTCCTCCTCTCCCACCTCCTCCTCCCCCCTCCCCCTCTTCCTCCTCTTCCTCCTCTCTCACCTCCTCCTCCCCCTCTCCCCCTCTTCCTCGTCTTCCTCCTCTCTCACATCTCCTCCTCCTCTCCCCATCTCTCACCTCCTCCTCTCCTTCTCCCCTTCTCCTGTCCTCCGTCTCTCAGCGCCTCTCCCTCCAGCCCGACAGAAGGAGTGGACCCCAGTTATTGTTAAGAGCAGTCACCCCAATGGTACCTCAGCATCCCCCCCCCCCCCGCCACACTGTGTCCCGCTGTGTCCTGTAAAACCTCCCTGGCCAGCCCCCCACTGTACCCCTGTAACACTCTTTGGGGGTGGCGTCTCTCTGTAGTGCCTCTCCTCTCCCTGCCCCCTGCTGTACCCCCGCTGTACCCCTGTAACACTCTTTGGGGTTGGCGTCTCTCTGTAGTGCCTCTCCTCTCCCTGCCCCCTGCTGTACCTCCACTGCACCCCTGTAACACTCTTTCGGGGTGGCGTCTCCTCTCCCTGCCCCCTGCTGTACCCCCACTGTACCCCTGTAACACTCTTTGGGGGTGGCGTCTCTCTGTAGTGTCTCTCCTCTCCCTGCCCCCTGCTGTACCCCCGCTGTACCCCTGTAACAGTCTTTGGGGTTGGCGTCTCCTCTCCCTGCCCCCTGCTGTACCCCCACTGTACCCCTGTAACACTCTTTGGGGGTGGCGTCTCTCTGTAGTGTCTCTCCTCTCCCTGCCCCCTGCTGTACCCACCGCTGTACCCCTGTAACAGTCTTTGGGGGTGGCGTCTCCTCTCCCTGCCTCCTGCTGTACCCCCGCTGTACCCCTGTAACAGTCTTTGGGGTTGGCGTCTCCTCTCCCTGCCCCCTGCTGTACCCCCGCTGCAGGAGGGAGGTGTGTGTGTGCCCCCTGTAGGGTTTGGGGTGACCGGGGTCCCCAGAGCGCAGTGGGGTGCTCTGCCCTGTGTGGAAGAGACTGTTAGAGAGACGCTTCTTCAACCTGCTTCTCTCTCTCTCTCCTCTCTCTGGCCTTTTTCTGTCTCTCTGTGCCTCCATCTCTCCCACTCCTCTCTCTCTCCCACTCCTCTCTCTCCTACTCCTCTCTCTCCCTGTCTCTCTCTCCCACTCCTCTCTCTCTCCCACTCCTCTCTCTCCTACTCCTCTCTCTCCTACTCCTCTCTCTCCCTGTCTCTCTCTCCCACTCCTCTCTCTCTCCTACTCCCCTCTCTCCCACTCCTCTCTCTCCTACTCCTCTCTCTCCCTGTCTCTCTCTCCTACTCCCCTCTCTCCCACTCCTCTCTCTCTCCCACTCCTCTCTCTCCTACTCCTCTCTCTCCCTGTCTCTCTCTCCCACTCCTCTCTCTCTCCCACTCCTCTCTCTCCTACTCCTCTCTCTCCCTGTCTCTCTCTCCTACTCCCCTCTCTCCCACTCCTCTCTCTCTCCCACTCCTCTCTCTCCTACTCCTCTCTCTCCCTGTCTCTCTCTCCTACTCCCCTCTCTCCCACTCCTCTCTCTCTCCCACTCCTCTCTCTCCCTGTCTCTCTCTCCTACCCCTCTCTCTTCCACTCCTCTCTCTCTCCCACTCCTCTCTCTCCTACTCCTCTCTCTCCCCGTCTCTCTCTCCCACTCCCCTCTCTCCCACTCCTCTCTCTCTCCCACTCCTCTCTCTCCCTGTCTCTCTCTCCTACCCCTCTCTCTTCCACTCCTCTCTCTCTCCCACTCCTCTCTCTCCTACTCCTCTCTCTCCCTGTCTCTCTCTCCTACTCCCCTCTCTCCCACTCCTCTCTCTCTCCCACTCCTCTCTCTCCTACTCCTCTCTCTCCCTGTCTCTCTCTCCTACTCCCCTCTCTCCCACTCCTCTCTCTCTCCCACTCCTCTCTCTCCCTCTCTCTCTCCTACCCCTCTCTCTTCCACTCCTCTCTCTCTCCCACTCCTCTCTCTCCTACTCCTCTCTCTCCCCGTCTCTCTCTCCCACTCCTCTCTCTCTCCTACTCCTCTCTCTCCCTGTCTCTCTCTCCTACCCCTCTCTCTTCCACTCCTCTCTCTCTCCCACTCCTCTCTCTCCTACTCCTCTCTCTCCCCGTCTCTCTCTCCCACTCCTCTCTCTCCTACTCCTCTCTCTCCCTGTCTCTCTCTCCTACCCCTCTCTCTCCCACTCCTCTCTCTCTCCTACCCCTCTCTCTTCCACTCCTCTCTCTCTCCCACTCCTCTCTCTCCCTGTCTCTCTCTCCTACTCCCCTCTCTCCCACTCCTCTCTCTCCTTGTCTCTCTCTCCTACTCCTCTCTCTCCCTCTCTCCCACTCCTCTCTCTCTCCCTCTGTGCCTCCTTTCCTGTCACCCTCTCCCTGTCTCTCCCTCCCGCTCCCCTCTCTCCCTCCCTCCGTGCCTCCTCCTCTCTGTCTGTCTGTCTCTCTCCTTCCTCAGTGCCTCCCTGTGCCTCCTGCAAGGCCGGAGCCGGGCCCCTGGGGGCCCCCTCCCTGAGCCCCCCCCGCGCAGGCGCTGCTCCCGCGCCCCGCCGCTCCCCCTACGCCTACACCGTGCCCGCCTTCGCCCCGGCCCACCCGCCGGCCCTGCCCGCCGTCTTCCAGCCCGCCGGCGGCTCAGGTACGCCTCCGGCAGCGTGGCCCCCCCAGTCCCGCAGAGCGCCGCGTCTCTAGTGTCGGGGTCCCCTGTCCCGGCGGCTTGCTCTCACTCGCGTTACCCCACCCTCCACCCCCCTGTAGGACGATCCTCTGGGCCAAACCGGTTCCAGTCATAATAATAATAATCCTGACACTTCTATAGCGCCTTTCTGGACTCTTAAAGGAAGTGATGGAGTGTTACTGTGTGATCAAGCACACGTTCAAACCCATGATTCCTCTAACGAGCTGAAAAGTTAATTGAGGGGTCCTTGATTGAACCGAACCAAGCGCCTTATTTTAAAAATAACAGTTCCTGACACTTCTATAGCGCCTTTCTGGACCCCCCACTCAGAGCTCTGTACAGGTCAGGGGGATCCCCTCCACCCCAGCTCACCCTGCGGTCCGTGTGGGTCCTGATGCCCCAGTATAGTGACGGGGGACACTAGACTGTAAACAGGCGCCGTCCTTCGGATGAGACGTCAGACCGAGGTCCTGACTCTCTGTGGTCATTAAAAATCCCAGGGCGTCTCTCGAAAAGAGTAGGGGTGTTACCCCGGTGTCCTGGCCCAATTACCCCCCTGGCCTTTACCCATCATGGCCTCCTAATAACACCCCTCTCTGAACTGGCTCCATCACTCTGCTCTCCTCCCCACTGAGAGCTGGGGTGTGGGGAGCGGACTGGCGCCTCATCCAGGTGGGGGTACACACACTGCTGGGGGTGGAGGGGATCCCCATGACCTGTACAGAGCTCTGAGTGGGGTGTCCAGAGAGGTGCTGTAGAAGTGTCAGGAATTGTTACAAAGGACCCTTCGAGACAGAGTGGTCCAGTTTCAATGAATCTTTCAGCCCGTTAGAGGAATCATGGGTTTGAACGTGTGCTTGATCACACAGTAACACTCCATCGCAGTAACTTCCTTGCAGAGTCTCGGGCTGTATGAAGTCGACGTTTTCGCCTCTCCTTGCTGTTCCCTCAGTGGCCGCAAGGTGGCAGCACTCCACTCTGTCACTGGACGACAACTCTTGTCAATTCCCAGGTGGCAAACAAGGAGGCACAATTTAGCCACAATTAGGGATTGGGCTGCCTGATAATCTGTGATAATAATCACTGACTGCACCATAAATGTACCCTGATAAGCTTGCAATATCTAGAGCCTGGCTTGGATTGGTATGCAGTGCAGGAAAAAGTCCTTTAACATTATTTAACAGTTTTTTCAGTGACTGCACTGCTGGAAACAATATAGTAAAATTTTGTTGCTTTGTCGTGACAAAATTTTTGTTTTGAGGTCTTATTATCTACCATTTCCTCATATGTTGTCACCTTCAGTACTGCCTCCGATGTCATTAAAAGCAGATATTCTCCTCGCACACAAGAGGTGTTGCAGTTATACAAAATGTGATATTATTTCTGTAGCATCTTTCATACCAGAAGACCCCAAGAGATCCTGAAAGATCTTAACATAGAGCTGGGGATCCACTTCATCCCCCAGTGCAAACTGCAGCCCCACCCTGGGAGACACACAGTGGTCATTCTGCTCCAGCAGCCCCCACCTGGGAGACGCACAGTGACCATTCTGCACCAGCAGCCCCCACCTGGGAGACGCACAGTGTTCATTCTGCCCCAGCAGCCTCCACCTGGGAGACGCACAGTGTCCATTCTGCACCAGCAGCCCCCACCTGGGAGACGCACAGTGATCATTCTGCACAAGCAGCCCCCACCTGGGATACACACAGTGTTCATTCTGCACCAGCAGCCCCACCTGGGAGACGCACAGTGATCATTCTGCACCAGCAGCCCCACCTGGGAGACGCACAGTGTTCATTCTGCCCCAGGAGCCTCCACCTGGGAGACGGACAGTGATCATTCTGCACCAGCAGCCCCACCTGGGAGACGCACAGTGTTCATTCTGCCCCAGCAGCCTCCACCTGGGAGACGCACAGTGATCATTCTGCACCAGCAGCCCCACCTGGGTGTTTCACTAATTGAATTAAGGGGTGTCATTTGAGTCAGTCTGTGGTCAGATTGTTCGGACCCCATTGGAGTAAACAGCCACAGGATCATTAATGACCAGGTAGTGAGGACCCACCTTTAACCTCTCATTCCGAGCTCGACACCTCCTGGAGCACAGCGTCCAGAGGGCAGAGCGCCCCCTACAGGTCCCCCGACAGGATGGTTCTCCTTAGAGCTCACTCTGTGTCCTCTTCCTTTACCACATTGTTTCCTGACTCTCTCTCTCTCTCTCTCTCTCTCTCTCTCCTCTCTCCCCCTCGCCCCCCAGCACCCGTCTCCGCCGCCCGCAGGCACGAGTCCAGACCCCCGGGGGCTCACGGCGCCCCCCCTGCTGCCGCGGCTGCGGGCACAGCCCTTTTCTCCTCTTCCTCCTCTTCCTCCTCCTCTACCGTCCCCACGCCCACGTCTCTGCTCCCGCCCAGGCCCCCCCGACGTGTGACCGCCTCTGCCCCTGCCCCTGCTGCTCCTGCCTTTGCCCCTGCTCCTGCCCCTGCCGCTCCTGCCTTTGCCCCTGCCCCTGCCCCTGCTGCTCCTGCCTTTGCCCCTGCTCCTGCCCCTGCCGCTCCTGCCTTTGCCCCTGCCCCTGCCCCTGCTGCTCCTGCCTTTGCCCCTGCTCCTGCCCCTGCCGCTCCTGCCTTTGCCTCTGCCTCTGCCCCTGCTGCTCCTGCCCCTGCTGCTCCTGCCTTTGCCCCTGCCCCTACTGCACCTTCCTTTGCCCCTGCCCCTGCCCCTGCTGCTCCTGCCTTTGCCCCTGCCCCTGCCCCTGCTCCTACTGCTTCTTCCTTTGCCCCTGTCCCTGCCCCTACTGCTCCTGCCTTTGCCCCTTCCTTTGCCCCTGCCCCTGCCCCTGCCCCTGCTCCTGCCTTTGCCCCTGCCCCTGCCCCTGCCCCTGCTGCTCCTGCCCCTACTGCTCCTGCCTTTGCCCCTGCCCCTGCTCCTCCTACTGCTCCTGCCTTTGCCCCTGCCCCTGCTCCTGCCTTTGCCCCTGCTGCTTCTCCTGCCCCTGCCTCTACCCCTGCTCTTGCCCCTGCCCCTGCTCCTGCCCGCCCTCCTGCCCCTACCCCTACCCCTACCCCTGCCCCTGTCCCTATCCCTATCCCTATCCCTGCCCTTGCCCCTGCCCGCCCTCCTGCCCCTACCCCTGCTTCTGTCCCTATCCCTGCCCTTGCCCCTGCCCACCCTCCTGCCCCTACCCCTGCTCCTGTCCCTACCCCTGCTCTTGCCCCTGCCCGCCCTCCTGCCCCTACCCCTGCTCCTGTCCCTATCCCTGCCCTTGCCCCTGCCCGCCCTCCTGCCCCTACCCCTGCTCCTGTCCCTATCCCTGCCCTTGCCCCTGCCCGCCCTCCTGCCCCTACCCCTGCTCCTGTCTCTATCCCTGCCCTTGCCCCTGCCCGCCCTCCTGCCCCTACCCCTGCTCCTGTCTCTATCCCTGCTCTTGCTCCTGCCCCTGTCCCTACCCCTGCCCTTGCTCCTGCCCCTGCCCCTACCCCTGCTCTTGCCCCTGCCCGCCCTCCTGCCCCTGTCCCTATCCCTGCCCTTGCCCCTGCCCGCCCTCCTGCCCCTACCCCTGCTCCCGTCCCTATCCCTGCTCTTGCTCCTGTCCCTGTCCCTACCCCTGCTCTTGCCCCTGCCCACCCTCCTGCCCCTACCCCTGCTCCTGCCCCTGCCCTGCCTACAGTCTTCCAGCCTGCAGCTGGCACAGGTACAGACGGGCACACTGGATCAGTCGGTGCCTCGCGCATGTCAGCCGCATGTCGTGAGTCTGGGGACAGTTCTGGTCACGCGTTCCAGTATGAGCAGCGGAGAAGTCCTGTTAAAACTGAGTCCCAGTGGCACGTCTTTACGCAAAGGGCGGTGGGGGTGTGGAACAGGCTGTCCAGCCATGCTGTAGAAGCCGATAACCTGGTTTTTCTCGGGGTGAGATCCTGGTACCAATTATTTACCGAGCAACCAAAGGGCCTTGGCTCATTTGTGACCTTCCCTGACGCCTCACAGTACATGCCAAGATGTAAATGTAAATTTAATCTTTATCGCACCTCCTTCTTGCTCGCTGTGCATGGTTTCATATTAGCTCTCCTTGTCCAGAGTGCACGTCAGTGCTGCTGGGAGCTGGGAGCAGTGTGCAGTGCACCTGTGCATGTCTGTGTGTTTCTGCTTGTCCTTGCTCACTCCTGTTCTTCCAAACGAGTGACAGTGGGTGCCTGTTCACGGCCCCCACTTCCTTCACCTTAATGGGTCGATTTGAGGGGGGCGCGGTGGCACAGCGCTGGGGCTCCGGGTTCCATTCCGGACATGGGGTGCTGTCTGGGTGGAGTTTGCATGTTCTCCTCGTGTTGTTGTGGGGTTCCCTCCAGGCGCTCCTGTTTCCTCCCACATGTTTTGGCTCATTTGGCTTCTGGGAAAACAGGCCCTGGTGTGTGTGAGTGTGTGTGGGTGTCCTGTGATGGACTGGCGTCCTGTCCAGGGTGTAGCCTGCCTTGTGCCCCTGTTGCTTGCTGGGATAGACTCCAGCTCCCCCGCGACCCTGGACTGGATAAAGGGGTTCGAAAAACGGTTGATCTGGCGTGAGCGGTGCTTGCCTTGCAGTTGGGCGCCCCCTTTATTTTCAAAGAGCGGAGGGGGCACCCCCCTCTTTGGCTCCAGCCGTATAGGCGAGCTCCTGGGGGGCGCAGTCCGGAAACCGGGGGTGCGCCAGCTCGGTGGGGCCCCGAGACGCTCAGCGCGTGTGCTTCTGTGCTTCCAGAGATCCAGAGGGAGCTGGGCACGCTGGCTGAAGAGGAGGACGACTCCAGCGCCGCCTGTCAGGGTGAGTCCCCGGGGCGCCGGGACCCGGAGGAGCTCCCCGCCTGGGGGCGAGTGGTTCCTGTTCTCCCAGGCGGTGGAAATCAGGCTTGTTTTCCATTCACCCCCGGCAGCGATCGCACACATCTGGATCACATGGCAGGATGGCTGCCACACCAGATGTTCACAGCTGTTCATGCCACTCGGCCCAGCAGTCTGCAAGACGGGTTTTTTTTGTTTTTCAGTGAGCTGTTCCAGCACATCTCATCTTTGTGCAGCCAGCCGCAAGCTGTCAACAGCTGGGGCTTTCTGTCTTGAAACATTAGCCAGGTCTGCTGCTACTTTACGGTCCTCAGGCTTCATGAGCAAAGGACCGTGCACACCGCACTTTGGACAGAATAGGCCACTCCTCTGAGACATACCATGCTCTTAAAAGTTCAGTCTATGAAGAACTTAGGGTCTGAAAAGTTTGGGTTTTCCACATATTAAAAATGTTGCACACCCTAATATACTGTATAGCAACACGGCACGCTCAGATCGTCTGAATGGGCTTTTAATATTAATATTGTATTTTTTTTTTATGAAGGGTCTCAGTTCTCTTCCTGCTGATTTCATCCACAGGGTCAAAGGTCAACGCCGGCGCCCAGGAAAGCGAGTGGGTCCCCACTCTCAAACCGGCCCCCCGCCCTCTGAGCATCGGCCGCCCCGAAGACCTTCCCCGGCCTCCCCGGGCCGCGGGCAGCATCAGTATCGCCAACCAGGGGCCCCACCCGCCCACCGAGACCAGCGCCGGTCCGGGAGGAGAGCTGGCGTCGCCCAAGCCGAGCCCCGCCCCGGAGGAGAGAGGCAACGTGAAGACGTGGGGCGGAAGAGGGGCAGGAGGGGCCGCCCTGCACAGAGGGTAAGTGCACGAGGATACCACTGTCCGACACGGCTTGGCAAACATAACATAAGAGAGGAGATTATTAGCTGTTAGCACACGTACATCGGGATTCATATATCAGCTGTTCACTCGGAAACGTGCACAGTACAGTGGGTAACACTGTCACACAATGAGCACAGTCATTTACAGAACAGTAAATAATAATAATTAATAAGATCAGATCACTTTATTGGCCATATACAATTTCTTGCATTAGGAACGTGTCTTTTCGCAGACCCCAGCTTGCTCTCCAGGAGACACACAGACGGGGAGAGAGAAGCTGGGGGGTCAGAGCGCAGGGTCGGGCATTTATATGGCGCCCCTGGAGCAGCTGGGGGTGAAGGGCCCTGCTCGGGGGCCCAACGGAGTAGGATTCCTCTGCCGGCCGCGGGATTCGAACCAGCAACCTCCCAGACACACACCACACATTATTGTTGTAATAATGACAGTACATCAAAGCACAACAACTTATAATGGGTAGTACACGACAATAAACACATCAATACGTTCATTTGAATAAACAATATAATAATAATAAACTTTATTTTATATAGCGCCTTTAAAGGTGGCTTCTCAAAGCGCTTTCCAGAATGACAACAATAATAAATAAGAAGAATACACAAGATAAAACACAATGACAATACACAGAGGAGACCGTGGATGGTGATACTGAGTCTGGATTTGAAGGAGTTTAGAGAAGGTGACTCTCTGATATCCTTGGGCAGAGAGTTCCAGAGCTCGGGGGCGTAACAGGAGAAGGCCCTGTCACCCCTACAATGTAGACGGGCTTGGGGGGACAGTAAGGAGAGCAGAATTCGAAGAGCGAGGGTTTTGCGAGGCGGGGAGTAGGGCGATAATAGCTCAGACAGGTACTGAGGTGCCAAGCCATGCAGAGCCATGTAGGTGAGCAGGAGGATTTTAAAGTCTACACAGAATAGCAGGCTAAACTGGTGTCATTAAACAGTAGTGCTAGTGTATAGCCTGGGAGTGCTGTTACAAGATGTATTACGTAGTGTGGCACCGTGGCCCCAGCAATGCTAACTTCTGGGTACCACAGTGCCATCCGAACTCACCTGCCTCACCAGAGGGCTGGAGAAACCGGCCTCGGCCTGTCAGCGAGCTGATCTGGCGCCGTAGAAGGGACCAGCTCGGAGAGACCCTTGGGATCTAACGCAAAAGTTGGGCGGGTTCGGAAAAGTCCCAGGGTGCAGCTCCGTGCAGCGCCTGTAGGGGCTCAGTTCAGAGACGAATCTCGCAGGCTTAAGTGAAACACCGGTCGTCTGTAGCTTCTGAGCCAGAGGCATTCCTTGTCTCCCCCTACCGACTGCTGTAGAAATGTATCATCTGTTCCCTGGCCAAACAGGATCAGCCAGTTGTTACAGTGTGATAATAGTGCTAGGGACATCAGAACGGCTGTGTGACACTGGACCATGGTGGGGAGGCTGGGTTGGTATGACACTAGCTGATTAAGTATCCCTGGCCAAACAGGATCAGCCGATTCTAATAGGGTTTGTATCCCAGGGACACCAGGACAGCTGTCAGGTTGAGGGGCAGAAGTACTGCAGGTTTAATACCGGTCCCTGGCCAAACAGGATCTTGGCCAGATGTGTGTGGTTGAGGCCTGGACCGGGGAGGGGAGGCTGGGTGGGATGACATCAGCTGATGAGAGGGATTACCTGAATCGTCGCCAGGTCTCATGGACTAGAAGTTACCTGTAAAACCTGGTGCGGCCTCCCAGGAACAGGATTGCTTGTTTTGATTGTCACTACTGTACAGGTCGCCTAACCAAAGCAGAAGTGCAGGGCTGTGCTTCTCAGCCGGAGTTCCTGAGTCTTAGAGGACAGAGTGTTTAGGGCGTAACGTTCTCAGAACAGGTTCTGCGTTTCTAACTTAAAAAGATTTGTTTTTACAACACAGTATTTTCCAAATGCACGTTAACGCTGCAGGCTGGCAGTGTCACAGTGGTGCTAAGCGCCCTCTACTCACCTGGTGTTCGTGTGGCGTAGTAGGTATTGTGCAGAGGGTTATGGGTCTGAATCTTTGGTATGCTGTTGTGCATATACAGATTTTGATGTGCATTAACATATTAGCAATTTTTTTACGGTGATACATCATGGTTTTTCGGAAGTTACTGTGCTCCGTTCCTCAGCTGGTTGGGTTTGAGACTTCAGGTGGATTTTAATGTGGGTTCAGGGCTGGAGAGGCTTAAATGCTGCTATTTCGCAAAATGCCAGATGTTGCCGGTGACCGAGGACGCATGTAAATCACAGCTGACGGTCTCGCGCTGGAACCGTAGGCTCTGGTTCTGCAGCTTCCTTCCTGTCGCTGATGCGTGCGCCAGTGCCGTGGCCACAAGTGTCGAAGCTACAGCCGAACCCCTGCTTGTCACGGTCGTCATTCCACCCCTCGAGGGCGCTCCACTTGCTCCTGTCAATAGTCCCCTGCGATCGTTGACACGTGCTCCAGGCGTGCCCCTGTCGGGAGATCATGGATGGGATTTCCAGGTCTATCCCAACTCTTTCAGAAAACGTCGGCTTCACCAACTCGTGTGCCACAAGTATATTTTTTTTACTGTTTCCACAGCACTCGATGTCTCAATGAATGTAGGTCCCAACTTTTGCTTCTCTCTCTCGATGGCTTCACATAATAATAATAATAATAATAATAATTGCTTACACTTATATAGCGCTTTTCTGGACACTCCACTCAAAGCGCTTTACAGGTCATGGGGATCCCCTCCACCCCCAGCAGTGCGTACCCCCACCTGGATGAGGCGCCAGTCCGCTCCCCACACCCCAGCTCTCAGTGGGGAGGAGAGCAGAGTGATGGAGCCAGTTCAGAGAGGGGGGTTATTAGGAGGCCATGATGGGTAAAGGCCAGGGGGGAAATTTGGCCAGGACACCGGGGTAACACCCCTACTCTTCTCGAGAAACTCCCTGGGATTTTTAATGACCACAGAGAGTCAGGACCTCGGTTTGACGTCTCATCCGAAGGACGGCGCCTGTTTACAGTCTAGTGTCCCCCGTCACTATACTGGGGCATCAGGACCCACACAGACCGCAGGGTGAGCTGCACACTGCTGGGGATGGAGGGGATCCCCCTGACCTGGAAAGAGCTCTGAGTGGGGGGTCCAGAGAAACGCTCTAGAAGTGTCAGGAACTGTTATTTTTAAAATAAGGCGCTAGCTAGGTTTGGTTCAATCAAGGACCCGTCAAGACAGAGTAGTCCAGTTTCAATTAATCTTTTAGCTCGTTAGAGGAATCATGGGTTTGAACGTGTGCTTGATCACACAGTAGCACAGAGACGCCCTGGGATTTTTAATGACCGCCGAGGGTCAGGACCTCGGTTTGACGTCTCATCCGGAGGACGGATATACTTTCGGTTCGTAGCCATCGGTCCGCACTTCTCCACTTTATTAATGATAAACTCTCCCCATTCTTCACACTGGTGTTCCATGGGGCAATCGGGATATTCAACCCCCCTTCCCAGGTGCGAATCCGCCTCCCGTAATCGAGAGGCTTTCTCCTCGGGGGAACTGGTCTTCCTTTCTTTCTCCCTCTCCATGTTAGGCGGTCAAAAAAACATTCCATGAAAAAAAAATCAAACGCACGACGCTACACAAGACCACCGTTCGGCACAAACACTGAAACAGTACCGGCGGACACCTGAGGGGGCGCTGTTTTGGTTGGGACTGGAAGGAAAAAATGGCGTACCGGACGGGAGAACGTAAATCCCGATAACGCAAATCCGGGGTTCGACCTATATATAATTTTCGGGGTGCTGCCTTAGCTCGTCCTGTAAATTTGAGGGGTCAGTGGCTCCCCAAGACGTAAGATTGTTCTCCTTTACGAGAGTCTGACCTGAGCCCTGGTCTCATTGTCCATCAGCCCTGAGAGTGCAGCCTCTAAACTGCAGCCGTCTGGCCCGGTACCAGCCGGGGTATCGGGCGGCTCGTCCGCACCCCTGCAGCCCGAACCCGGAGTAGCCCCGAAAACGGACCAGCCGGTGGAGTCTCCCCCTCCGGCACCACCTCCGCAGAGAGTGGACAGAAGGATCGAAGACGTTCCGGAAAGCCCAGTGACCCCCCAGACCTCTCCTCCTCCGCTGCCCCAGGCTGCCCCCCCCGGGGATCCCAGCAATTCTACCCAGACACCCCCAGCCCGGGACCAGAGGCCCCTGCTGGGGGGGCAGCCGCCATTGGCTGAATTAGGCCCGGCTCTGGACGGGGCGGCCAATGAGAAGGAGGAAGGGGTTGAGCCGGCGCGCGGATTGGAGGACGGGGAAGAGGGGGCGGGGTTTGAGGCCAGGCAGGAGGAGTTACTTCCTGTGCTGGGCGCCCAGCTTCCTCTCCACCGTGCCCAGGGGTAAGTGTGGGTGCGGCGGCCCCCCCTGCATGGCTTGGCACGGTGGATTTTAAAGATGGCGGCAGTAAAGCTTTTCGAGTGGCTGAATCGGGACCAGCCCGCGGAGGCTAGCCCAGCGGACGGGTGTCTCCGCGCGGAGAGGAGAGAAACCGGGAGAGAGATCTCGGGGAGGCGCGGATCGACTCCTGGCTTGCCCTCTCAGGATAGGCGAAAATGTTTTTCGCCCCGCCCGGAAAAAGATACCGGAGCGGCCGCCCCCCCCCCCGTTGGACGGAACGGTATCTGGACTGACGTCAAACAAGAATCGTTTTCAAATTGAGAGCACCCTTCGTTTCAAGATCCAGCGCCCCTGTCACAGTGCCTCTATGTGACAGATTTACATGGCTGCTGCCTGCATATATGTATTTAGCCTTCTGCATCGGCACTTGCTCCTGGTGAGGATGAGCTCTAACAGTAGTTGCTTGTGTCGAGATATTTGCTGTCACATCAGCCACGACTCCCCTGGTCAACCCCTGTGCTTCTCCCAGAGCCGGGGCAGCTGGATGATGCTTCTGCTTCTAGGAGTGAATTGCAGTGTGAGCTCGGCAAAGAGGAGCCGTTCATTCGGCACTGCAGTGTTTTATCATGATGTATCCCTGACCCCTGACCCCTGACCCCTGACCCCTGAGCTCTGATGCTCTGGGGTGCCCCTGCTCTGATTGGCACTGCAGTGTTTCATCATGATGTATCCCTGACCCCTGACCCCTGAGCTCTGATGCTCTGGGGTGCCCCTGCTCTGATTGGCACTGCAGTGTTTCATCATGATGTATCCCTGACCCCTGACCCCTGAGCTCTGATGCTCTGGGGTGCCCCTGCTCTGATTGGCACTGCAGTGTTTCATCATGATGTATCCCTGACCCCTGACCCCTGAGCTCTGATGCTCTGGGGTGCCCCTGCTCTGATTGGCACTGCAGTGTTTCATCATGATGTATCCCTGACCCCTGACCCCTGAGCTCTGATGCTCTGGGGTGCCCCTGCTCTGATTGGCACTGCAGTGTTTCATCATGATGTATCCCTGACCCCTGACCCCTGAGCTCTGATGCTCTGTGGTGCCCCTGCTCTGATTGGCACTGCAGTGTTTCATCATGATGTATCCCTGACCCCTGACCCCTGAGCTCTGATGCTCTGGGGTGCCCCTGCTCTGATTGACACTGCAGTGTTTTATCATGATGTATCCCTGACCCCTGACCCCTGACCCCTGAGCTCTGATGCTCTGGGGTGCCCCTGCTCTGATTGTAACTGCGGTGCTTCTCGCTGCTGTATCCCTGAACCTTGACCTCTGACCCCGGCCCCTGAACTCTGCTGCTGAGTGGCGCCCCTGCCCTGATTGTAACTGCGGTGTTTTATGATGATAGATCCCCGACCCCTGACCCCTGAGCTTTGCTGCTGTAGGGTGCCCCTGCTCTGATTGTCCCTGAACCTTGACCTCTGACCCCTGAACTTTGCTGATGTGGGCTGCCCCTGCTTGGATATTTACTGCGGTGTTTTATCCTGATATATCCCTGACCCCTGAGCTTTGCTGCTGGAGGGTGGCCCCTGCTCTGATTGTCACTGCAGTGTTTCACACTGATGTATCCCTGACCTCAGTCTCCCTGTCCATCAGCCCTGACAATGTGGCCACAGAGCTTCAGTCATCTGATCCAGAAGCAACCAGAGCCCCTGGGGCTCCATCCACACGGGAGCCCAGATCAGAGGAGCCCTTGATGGAAGAGAAGCTGGAGAAGGCTGCCCTCCCAGCTCCAGCGCAGAGCAGAGCCGACAGGCAGACGGAAAGGGCATTGGCCCCTGGGCGCCCGCCCTCTCCAGGATCACAGACTGTCCCCCCCAAAGCCCCCTCCACGACTCCTCAGGAACCCGCACCTCATGTCCAGAGCCCCTCTCAGGAAGAGCAGCCCCCACTGGCCAATGCAGGCCCAGTTCCGGATGAGAGCACCAATGGGAAGGAGCTAGGGGAGGGGCCTGTGTCTGGATTGGATGCCCCGCGGGAGGAGGCGGAGTCAGGGGCGGGGCAGGAGGAGGAGGTGTCCCTGGGCGCAGTGGTGGGCATCCTGGACCGGGGGTAAGTGCGATAGGGGCACACGGGCACCACTCTTGTCGCATGGCTTGGCACGGAGGATGGCAGAAGGAGCAGCACAGGAGGATATCGGCGTCTGCGCAGGCTTCACTGAAATCCTCCCCCCCCCCCCAAACTCCCACTCCCTCATCCCCACCCCTCCCTCCAGTCTCTCCAGCACTTCTCTATCCCAGTACCTCTCTATCCCAGCCTCCTCTCGCTCCAGTTTCTCTGCTTTTCCTTGGCTCTCGCCTTCTTTTTCCAATCTGCTATGTCAACAGATGGGTCGGCACACAGATGCTCCTCAGAGACGTCATGGGGGTCTGCTGAGCTGGAGAAAAGACTCCCTTAGTTCAAGGAGAAATCTGGCCATCGCTCAGACCAGACACTTGTGGGGTCACCCCTATATGTCGCCTGTTTTTTGCTCTGTCCGAGTTCTTAATCCCAGGGGTTCATTTTATTTTAGATTCGTCGTACGGATCTTTATTTTGAGATTTTACAAGGGGAACAATACCGCAAAATAAACAACTGAGCAGGGAGTCAGCCACCTAAAATGAAAAGGCCTAGATCCCCAGCAACACCCACCCTGAAGCACAGAGCCTAGGGCAAAAGGCAATACAAGTACAGGTGATCAGATTAAAAACGATTAAACAAACCAAAAACAAAGATGAAGCAGCAACAAAGATACAAATCAAGGTACACTTTGTTTCAAAAAGTTCCAAAAGGCCTGGTTTTCGATCTGCTTTTAACCGAGTGCGGTTTGAAGCAGGGCGAGGTGGGGCGGGTGGAGTCTAAATCTTGATTGGAAGTCTTGCATTGGGAGGCGGGGCTAGAGGTGGAGTCTAAATCGGGATTGGAAGTCTTGCCTTATGGGCGGAGTCAGGGGAGGGGCTGGCCTGAATGGGGAGGGGCAAAGAACCCTTCCTCCCCGTGTGCGGTCACAGGGTTTGTCGCCGTGAGCCGGGACGCAGGGATGGCGTACCCTTTTCTGCGATTCCAACACCGGTCCCGGAATATAACCGAATAATTGGGGGAAAGAATCCCACCGAGGCGATCTTCCACCTGTTTGGTTTGATCGAATTTCGATTTTGTAGGGGAGTTAACTTGACCGCTGAAGAGCTCAAAGAAAGGTGTTCATATGCACATGCCACTCGATGCCACTCCCGTTCCCCGAACAAAAATTCAAAACCCCCAACTGGACGGGCCAGAAACAGGCCAGGGCGCGCGTCTCGCGCTTTCCCACACGCCTGGGCTTTGCCGTTGTGCGTTCTGCTGAAGTCCTGCCCTCTGGGCTGTTCTCTTTCCTGTCACCTTCCCCTTTCTGCCCGGTTCACCTCTTTAACCCCCCCGTGCCCTGTCCCCTTCCTGTCCCTGTCCCGTCAGCCCCGAGAGCACGGCCGCCACGCCTCAGCCGCCCAGCCCGGGGCCGGGTGGCGTTCCCTGTGCCCCGCCCACGTCGCGACCCAGATCCGGGGGGGCCCCACCGGAGGCCCCCGCAGCGTCGCCGCCCCGGGACGGAGGGGACGGACCCACGGATGCTCCCGCAGAAAGCCCACCGCCCCCCCATCGCCATCCCTGTCCGCCGGTGCCCTCCGAGGCTCCCCGCGTTGTCGCCCCGGAGCCCACACCCCCGGATCGGAGCCCTTCCCCGGAAGGAGAGCCAGCAGTGCCCGGCACGGTGATCGGGGGAGCCGAGGGGAAGGAGCCTGTGTCCAGACTGGAGGCTGTGGCGGAGGACACGCCCGCGGGCCCAGGAGAGGCAGCTGCGGGCTCCCCGGACAGTGGGTAAGTGTGGCGTGGGAGCTGCACCCTCCAGCATGGCTCGGGCCCGCCAGCGCACGGTGTTGCCGTCCTGCAGCGTCGTCATGGGACCCCCCCCTGCCATACTTCCCACTGAGGCTGATCGTGGGCCAAGATCCTCAACATCGACGTCAACTTCTTCCCGTGCCGGGTGTCGAGCCCACCCCAACGCCACCCTTTGTGCCACCCTTGGCGCTTCGCTCAATGTCACTGCTAGCTCAGCTGTGCCAGCCGGGAGTCCTCCGCCAGACCTCTGCCAGCGCGACATCTCGTCTGGGCTCGGCTCAGACGGGGTTCTGCAGGCGTGCGTGCGTGCGCGCGTGCGTGCGTGCGCGTGCGTGTGTGGCCCCCACGGCCCAGCTTTGTGCGCTAGCGGAGGTGGTGGGAGTCCGTGATCCGCTGCCAGCTGCTAGAGCTGCACTGTCTTCTCCGGCTCTGGAGAAGACGGCGGATTGGCTGGCGCTGGGGTTGTGAAGTCTGGGCATGCTGGGATTGCGGGCGGACTAGCCCCTTCGAGAGGGGCGGCTGGTAACCCTAGCGGAAATCAGAATTGTCGGTCGTCAGACGCTGGTGGCTGGCATTCCCGGGACCAGCATGGGGTCCCAGAATTCTTCCTCTATTCAGATCTTTTAGAGCGATCTTTAGCCTCGTAGTTTTTTCTGTTAACGGTGCTGAGTCAGTTGTTTCTGATTGTCGGTGGTTCGGGGGCAGTGTCCTCGTTGACTGTTGTACACCTGCACCCTGTTCTCAGGGCAACAGTGCTTGACCTCTGACCTCAATCTCCCAATCCATCAGCCCCGAGAGTGTGGCCGCTGTACCGCAGCAGCCTGAACCAGGTGTCGCTGCTGCCCTGTCTGCACAACAGCCTGGATCGGAGGAAGACCGGATCATGGAGGGACCAGCGGAGGCTCTCAGGTCAACTCCAGCCCAGGATGAAACAGGAAGACACACAGCTGCTGTAAAACTCCCAGTGACCCAGCTGTCCCCCACTCCGCTGTCCATTGGCTTTATGGCCCCCAAAGTCCCTTTCACTGATGCCCAGGAGCCCTTATCCCGGGACCACACCCCCTCCCAGAGGGACGACACGCCATTGGCCAAAACAGCCCCTGCTGTGGATGAGGGAGCCAATGAGAACAGCCTGGAGTTGCAGCAGGTGTCCGGATTGGAGGCTGTGATGGAAGAGGCGGGCTCTGAGCTGTGGCCGGAGGAAGTGGGCGCGGTGGAGGCGATAGTGGGCGCCCAGGTTAAGGGGTAAGTGCGTGAAGGCACACCGCTCTCGGCTCTGAGCGGCACTGGCGATGTGGGGCCTCTCAAGCCGGCGATTCCGATTCGGATTCTTATACTTGGCCCTGCTTAACTGCCTACTGACGCCCGTCCCTTGTGCTTGGCGTGACTTTTCAAAAGCGACTCTTGGTGCTTTAACACCGTCCCATGCTCGAGACCCGCATGGGAGTGCCGGGCTTTGCTGTGCTTCACCCACCTTCCTGGCATTGAGATCCAGTGCCGGAGATGAAGCCATCACCGTTTCTGTAGCGGGTGGTCGGTTGGTGCTGTGGACTAACAAAATGGCGACAGGTTTGGCATGTTGGGCTGATGTGAGAACAGATGGCTAGCTCGGAGACGAGCCTGCTGTGACCGTAGGATCCCAGTGTTGGCGGCTTATGGCGGCTTATGGTCGCTGTCAAGATCCAGTTCCGTTGAAATAACGGTATGAGCATGCTTTCGGGCAGAGGTGCCGAGTCCGTTTCCGGTGCGCTAAACGTTTGTGGTTCTCCGTCTCGCTCAGGGTGTGACCCCGGCCGCGCCCTTAACCCCTGACCCTTGACCCTTGACCCTGATTTCCTTGTTCGCCAGCCCCGGCGGCTCGGAGGTGTCAGGTGTGCGTGCCAGACCGCCCACAGAGCGGCCCGAAACAGAGGAAACCCCGACGTTTGGAAATCAAGCGAAGGCTCCAGATTTGCCTTCAACCCAGTTTTCAGGAGGCACATATCCTGCTCCAGTGACACCTCAGCCCTCTCCCCCTCTGCTGCCCCGGACTGTTGCCCCTGAGGCCCCTGGCGTCACCGCCCAGGAGATACCAGCTGAGGCCCAGAGCCCCGTCCAGGAAGAAGAGCCGCCATTGGCCGATGTCGTGGACGAGGGAGCCAATGAGGAGGCTCCAGAGCGGAAGGCTGGGTCTGGATTGGAGCCCGTGAAGGAGGAGGCGGGCTCTGGAGGGGGGAGGGAGGAAGAGGAGGCGGCAGCACTGGGCGCCCTGGACAGGGGGTAAGTGTGTGAGGGCACACAGCTCCCGGGCATCACCCCCCCGCATGGCTGGCACCCCTGCGCTTCTCGCGCCCGCTGCCCTGGACGAGACCGTTCCCGGTGGGTCTTCCCCATGCCGGGGTCTCTGGGCGGTGCCAGGGCCCTGCTGCACTGCTGGGCCGCGCCCCTCTGTCAGTGGCGGGAGCTGCGCCAGCTCTGGGGCTCTGGAGCAGCTGCTCGGCGATCACTGCTCTGCAGGAAGTAGAGGCATGGCATGCTGGGATTGTGGAGGACTAGGGCTGTCCAGAGGGATCTCAGAGCGCTCAGTCGTTTGGATTGGCGGGTGGCTCAGCTCTCTTTATTTTCATTAGTGGGTCCAGCGTGGGGCCATAGTGGAGACCCCAGCCCTGCACCCCCCTTCTGTTAAAGTGATACTTGTTCTGGCTTTGTCTTTTGATGACTACAGTCAGCAGAGTTGGGTATGTTTTGATTTGGTGGCAGTAGTCCAGATAGTATGACTTCCTTCATCTTGCACTCGGTGTCAGTGCCTGACCTCTGACCCCTGACCCCTGACCCCGGTCTCCCTGTCCATCAGCCCCCAGCTGTCTGGCCCAGGAGCAGCCGGTGTCCCCAGCGGCCCATCAGAGTCCCAGCGGATGGCAGAGAAAGCCCCAGAGCCTCCATCCCCGGAAAGAGAAGGGAAACACCGGGATGTCGCTCCGGAGCGCCCAGAGACCTCCCATCCCTTGGACTTCTCCCTGCCCCAGCCTGTCCTTCCCATAACCCCCCGCAGCCCCGCCCACGGACTCTCGGCTGAGGTGCAGGGCCCCTCTGGGGGAGAGAAGACGCTATTGGCTGCTGAGGGCCCTGTCGTGGACGAGGCAGCCAATGAGGAGGCTCCAGAGCGGAAGGCTGGGTCTGGATTGGAGCCCGTGAAGGAGGAGGCGGGCTCTGGAGGGGGGCAGGAGGAAGAGGAGGAGGCAGCAGTGGGCGCCCTGGACGGGGGGTAAGTGTGTGAGGGCACACAGCTCCCGGCCGCGCCCTCCAGCTTGGCTGGCACCCCTCTGCTTCTCGCGCCCGCCGACGCTCGGCCCCCCCGTTACAGGCCAGATTAACCCTCGGGCGCCGAAACAGCTGATTAGCCGTCGCTAAGGTTCTGCCGAAAGCAGAGGCTCGGCATGCTGGGAATTTTGGGTACCGCCGGGCTTTCCAGAGGGACGACTCAAGGAATCTCTGGAGACTCGGCCGTTTTCGACTCCTTGGCGGTTCTTCACAGGCATGCGTGTGACCGACAGGGGTCACGGCACTTAACGTGATATCCGGTGTGACGTTGGGGTGGTTCGTCTTAGCGTTGCTCCTGCAGTTAGCGCTCGGTGTCATGGTAGCTGACCTTTGACCCCTGACCCCGGTCTCCCTGTCCATCAGCCCCCAGCCGTCTGACCCAGGAGCAGCCGGGGTGCCCGGCGGTCCGGCTGCAGAGCCGCCCAGCTCAGAGTCCGAGCGGATAGCAGAGAATCTGGTGGCGGCTCCTCCTCCGGCTCCAGCCCCTGAGGGAGAGGAGGCCTTTCCATGCGCTCCTGCAGAAATCTCTGTGCCCTGCCAGCCCCTTCCCTCTGCGCTGCCCCGGACTGTCGCCCCTGAGGCCCCTGCCATCACCCCCCAGGAGATACCAGCTGAGGCCCAGAGCCCCGTCCAGGAAGAAGAGCCGCCATTGGCCGATGTCGTGGATGAGGGAGCCAATGGGAAGGAGCCAGAGCGGAAGGCTGGGTCTGGATTGGAGCCCGTGAAGGAGGAGGCGGGCTCTGGAGGGGGGCAGGAGGAAGAGGAGGCGGCAGCACTGGGCGCCCTGGACGGGGGGTAAGTGTGTGAGGGCACACAGCTCCCGGGCACAGCGATCACTGCTCTGCAGGAAGTAGAGGCATGGCATGCTGGGATTGTGGAGGACTAGGGCTGTCCAGAGGGATCTCAGAGCGCTCAGTCGTTTGGATTGACGGGTGGCTCAGCTCTCTTTATTTTCATCTGTGGGTCCAGCGTGGGGCCATAGTGGAGACCCCAGCCCTGCACCCCCCTTCTGTTAAAGTGATATTTGGTCTGGCTTTGTCTTTTGATGACAAAAATGAGGGTGTGTTCCATAGTTGGTTCTGTAACTCATGTCAGAGAGCATCGTACCTGTCGGTGTCTGACCCTTGACCCCTCACCCCTGACCCGGGTCTCCCTGTCCATCAGCTATGAGCGTGTGGACGCCACACTGCAGCCACCCAGGCCTGAAGTAGCCTGTAGCCTCTGTCCCCAGCAGCCCAACCGCACAGCAGCCTGTAAAAGCCCCCCTTCCAGGCCTGGGGGCGGGGGAAGGATGCCATTGGCCGAAACAGGTCCCACCCTGGTCGAGGGAGCCAATCAGAGAGCCCACTTCCGCATTCACTGGGCACCTTTTCCTGCCCCGCCCCCGAGCCTGCTTCCTCCAATCCCAATCCTCTCTGTGACACGTGAGCCCCCTGATTGGCTCCCTCATCCAGGGCGGGACCTGTTTCGGCCAATGGCATCCTTCCTACCAGGGTCGGGACCGAACCCGAGGCCTAGAGATGAAGCCCAGGCACATGTCATTAAGGCTGATGTCTTTCCAGCTGGGCCTGAACGCCGGGAATAGAGCTCGTGAATCAGGCTGCGGGCTTATGACATCACATCTTCCGATCAAATACATCGACTTGCGTTTCCTCACAAAAGGTGGACGACATCATCTTCAGGGGCCTTCAGGTGCACGGTTCAGGTCATTAGAAGGCGCTGTCTAACGGATCTGTCTGAAGCCGCCGTGCTTTGCAGTGAAGTACATACCCATCCTCCTCCTCCTCCTCTTTCTCTCTCTCTCTCTCTCTCTCCTCAGTCCTAAAAAGTCTCCGACGGCCCCCGAGGTGCCCATGCCCGCCCCCCGCCTGAAGAAGAGGCTGACCCTCTCCGACGACCGCGCCCCCTCCCCGGCCTCGGTCACCCCCCAGCCCAACGGGCGAGCCCCGGCCAGTGAGAGGGCGGCCCCGGCCCCGGCGGCCAATGAGCCGGTGGCTCCCAGGCGCTCCAAGAAGAGCCCGCCCACACCCCTGCTCAGCCAGGAGCAAGGCATTGTGGGAGGCCGGGAGGCAGACAGGAAGGCGGACCCAGCAGAGCCTCCTGAGGTGAGATGAGTCTCATCTCTCTGTCACTGTCTCCTTTTCTATTCCTCTGTTTCGGAGCCTTCCTCTCCTGCCTCTGTCTGGAGACTGAAGGCTGGTGGGTACCCTTTCAGTCCCTCCTTTTCCAGCCTTTGACTAATTCCTTACATTTATATAGCGCCTTTCTGGACCCTCCACTCAGAGCTCTGTACAGGTCCTGGGGATCCCCTCCACCCCCAGCAGTGTGTACCCCCACCTGGATGAGGCGCCAGTCCGCTCCCCACACCCCAGCTCTCAGTGGGGAGGAGAGCAGAGTGATGGAGCCAGTTCAGAGAGGGGGGTTATTAGGAGGCCATGATGGGTCAAGGCCAGGGGGGGGGAATTTGGCCAGGACACTGAGGCAGAAACGCCCCCTTTATTGTTTTCTGTTCCCTTTGGACGAACCTAAGAGAATAGTTTGCCGTTCCCCAGTTGGGCCCCCGAGGCCGGAGCTCGGCTTGGGCGATCTCAGCCTCGTGGGCCGGCCGCCTCCCGTTGTCCGTTTCCCTCTCCATGGAGGGTCCAGGAGTGCGACGCTGTCCCCACCGCCCTCTTGTCGCTCTGTGGTGGGTCACCTGACCTCCTCTCTCTCTCTCCCGGCGTGTCCAGATGTCCAGTCCTGTGCCCAGCCCTGGCCTGGTGAGCTCCAGCCAGTCCCTGCTGCAGTGGTGCCAGGAGGTGACCCGCGGGTACCGGGGCGTGAGGATCACCAACTTCAACACGTCCTGGCGCAACGGCCTGGCCTTCTGCGCCATCCTGCACCACTTCCACCCGGGCAAGATGTGGGTACCTGGGGCCCAGCCGCCCCCTGTGGTGATGTGTATAATGAGTATATACTGTATGTAGGGATATCAGTGGGGGCAGGCATGCACACAGGAACAGGAACTCTATATGAGCCATGAGTGTGGTGTGCAAGTCTTTCCAGTATAGTTATTATTCCCTTTCAGATCTTGTGGATTGTTAATTTATCGAACCCAGAATGATAGCAGAACACCCCTCTCCCCAGACTGACAGACTGACTCACTGACTCACTGACTCACTGACAGACTGACAGACTGACAGACTGACTCACAGACTCACTGACTCACTGACAGACTGACAGACTGACTCACTGACTGACAGACTGACAGACTGACAGACTGACTCACAGACTCACTGACTCACTGACTCACTGACAGACTGACAGACTGACAGACTGACTCACTGACTCACTGACTCACTGACTGACTGACAGACTGACAGACTGACTCACTGACAGACAGACAGACTGACTCACTGACTCACTGACTCACTGACAGACTGACAGACTGACTCACTGACTCACTGACTCACTGACAGACTGACAGACTGACTCACTGACTCACTGACTCACTGACTCACTGACAGACTGACAGACTGACTCACTGACTCACTGACTCACAGACTGACTGACTGACTGACTGACAGACTGACAGACTGACTCACAGACTCACTGACTCACTGACAGACTGACAGACTGACTCACTGACAGACTGACTCACTGACTCACTGACAGACAGACTGACTCACTGACTCACTGACAGACTGACTCACTGACAGACTGACAGACTGACTCACTGACAGACTGACAGACTGACTCACTGACTCACTGACTCACTGACAGACTGACTCACTGACAGACTAACAGACTGACTCACTGACTCACTGACAGACTGACTCACCGACAGACTGACAGACTGACTCACTGACAGACTGACTCACTGACTCACTGACAGACAGACAGACTGACTCACTGACTCACTGACAGACTGACTCACTGACTCACTGACAGACTGACTCACTGACAGACTGACAGACTGACTCACTAACAGACTGACTGACTGACTGACTCACTGACAGACAGACTGACTCACTGACAGACTGACTCACTGACTCACTGACAGACAGACAGACTGACTCACTGACTCACTGACAGACTGACTCACTGACTCACTGACAGACTGACTCACTGACAGACTGACTGACTGACTGACTCACTGACAGACTGACAGACAGACTGACTCACTGACAGACTGACAGACAGACTGACTCACTGACTCACTGATTCACTAACAGACTGACTCACTGACTAACAGACTGACAGACAGACTGACTCACTGACAGACTGACTCACTGACTCACTGACAGACTGACAGACAGACTGACTCACTGACAGACTGACAGACAGACTGACTCACTGACTCACTGATTCACTAACAGACTGACTCACTGACTAACAGACTGACAGACAGACTGACTCACTGACAGACTGACTCACTGACTCACTGACAGACTGACAGACAGACTGACTCACTGACAGACTGACTCACTGACAGACTGACAGACTGACTCACTAACAGACTGACTGACTGACTCACTGACAGACAGACTGACTCACTGACAGACTGACTCACTGACTCACTGACAGACAGACAGACTGACTCACTGACTCACTGACAGACTGACTCACTGACTCACTGACAGACTGACTCACTGACAGACTGACTGACTGACTGACTCACTGACAGACTGACAGACAGACTGACTCACTGACAGACTGACAGACAGACTGACTCACTGACTCACTGATTCACTAACAGACTGACTCACTGACTAACAGACTGACAGACAGACTGACTCACTGACAGACTGACTCACTGACTCACTGACTCACTGACAGACTGACAGACTGACTCACTGACAGACTGACTCACTGACTCACTGACAGACTGACAGACAGACTGACTCACTGACTAACAGACTGACTCACTGACAGACTGACTCACTGACAGACTGACTCACTGACTCACTGACAGACTGACAGACAGACTGACTCACTGACAGACTGACTCACTGACAGACTCACTGACAGACTGACAGACTGACTCACAGACAGACTGACTCACTGACAGACTGACTCACTGACAGACTGACTCACTGACAGACTGACAGACTCACTGACAGACTGACAGACTGAGAGACTGACAGACTCACTGACAGACAGACAGACTGACAGACAGACTGACTCACTGACAGACTGACTCACTGACAGACTGACAGACTGACAGACAGACTGACTCACTGACTCACTGACTCACCGACTGACTGACTCACCGACAGACTGACTAACTGACAGACTGACTGACTGACAGACTGACAGACTGACAGACTGACTCACTGACAGACTGACTCACTGACTCACTGACAGACAGACAGACTGACTCACTGACTCACTGACAGACTGACTCACTGACAGACTGACTGACTGACTGACTCACTGACAGACTGACAGACAGACTGACTCACTGACAGACTGACAGACAGACTGACTCACTGACTCACTGATTCACTAACAGACTGACTCACTGACTAACAGACTGACAGACAGACTGACTCACTGACAGACTGACTCACTGACTCACTGACAGACTGACAGACAGACTGACTCACTGACAGACTGACTCACTGACAGACTCACTGACAGACTGACAGACTGACTCACAGACAGACTGACTCACTGACAGACTGACTCACTGACAGACTGACAGACTCACTGACAGACTGACAGACTGAGAGACTGACAGACTCACTGACAGACAGACAGACTGACAGACAGACTGACTCACTGACAGACTGACTCACTGACAGACTGACAGACTGACAGACAGACTGACTCACTGACTCACTGACTCACCGACAGACTGACTCACCGACAGACTGACTCACCGACAGACTGACTAACTGACAGACTGACTGACTGACAGACTGACTCACTGACTCACTGACAGACAGACAGACTGACTCACTGACTCACTGACAGACTGACTCACTGACTCACTGACAGACTGACTCACTGACAGACTGACTGACTGACTGACTCACTGACAGACTGACAGACAGACTGACTCACTGACAGACTGACAGACAGACTGACTCACTGACTCACTGATTCACTAACAGACTGACTCACTGACTAACAGACTGACAGACAGACTGACTCACTGACAGACTGACTCACTGACTCACTGACTCACTGACAGACTGACAGACAGACTGACTCACTGACAGACTGACAGACTGACAGACTGACTCACAGACTGACTCACTGACAGACTGACTCACTGACAGACTGACAGACTCACTGACAGACTGACAGACTGAGAGACTGACAGACTCACTGACAGACAGACAGACTGACAGACAGACTGACTCACTGACAGACTGACAGACTGACAGACAGACTGACTCACCGACAGACTGACTCACCGACAGACTGACTCACCGACAGACTGACTAACTGACAGACTGACTGACTGACAGACTGACAGACTGACTCACTGACAGACTGACTCACTGACTCACTGACAGACAGACAGACTGACTCACTGACTCACTGACAGACTGACTCACTGACTCACTGACAGACTGACTCACTGACAGACTGACAGACTGACTCACTAACAGACTGACTGACTGAGTGACTCACTGACAGACTGACAGACTGACTCACTAACAGACTGACTGACTGACTCACTGACAGACTGACAGACAGACTGACTCACTGACAGACTGACAGACAGACTGACTCACTGACTCACTGATTCACTAACAGACTGACTCACTGACTAACAGACTGACAGACAGACTGACTCACTGACAGACTGACTCACTGACTCACTGACTCACTGACAGACTGACAGACAGACTGACTCACTGACAGACTGACTCACTGACAGACTCACTGACAGACTGACAGACTGACTCACAGACAGACTGACTCACTGACAGACTGACTCACTGACAGACTGACAGACTCACTGACAGACTGACAGACTGAGAGACTGACAGACTCACTGACAGACTGACTCACTGACAGACTGACAGACTGACAGACAGACTGACTGACAGACAGACTGACTCACTGACTCACTGACAGACTGACAGACTGACAGACTCACTGACAGACTGACAGACAGACTGACTCACTGACAGACTGACTCACTGACAGACTGACAGACTCACTGACAGACTGACTCACTGACAGACTGAGAGACTGACAGACAGACTGACAGACTCACTGACTCACTGACAGACTGACAGACTGACTCACTGACAGACTGACAGACTGACAGACTGACAGACTGACTCACTGACAGACAGACTCACTGACAGACTGACAGACTGACTCACTAACAGACTGACTGACTCACTGACTCACTGACTCACTGACTCACTGACAGACAGACTCACAGACAGACAGACTCACTGACAGACAGACAGACTGACCGGCCGGCCCCGATTGGCTCAGATAATCCCCTCGCCCCCCCAGCGAGTGGGTGAGCTGACCCATCCAGCTGCGGTCCAGCTCTCTGCTCGTCAGCCGCCTGGAGCCCAGAGTTCCCCGTGCGGGGGGGGGGGGCTCGGACTCCTGGCGGCCTCAGGGCCTGTGTGTGAGCCTGCAGGGGGTGCGCCGGACCCTCCCTCACGCGCTGTGTTTGTCTTGAGCAGAAGCTACGAGGCTCTGGATCCGCTGGACATCAAGGCAAACAACAAGAAGGTGAGAGCCCTGCTCACCTGCGCACGAGCTCTGTGCTCTGTGTTCTCCTGTGTCTTTGTATACAGCCTCTCTAGATGTACTGTGTGTGTCCTCCGTGTTCTCTTCATATGCACGCTCTGTGTGTTCTCTGTGTTCTCTGTACATGTTGTCTGTGCGGGTTGTCTGTGTTTATTGTCTGTGTGTGTTCTCTGTGCATGTTCTCTGAGTGATCTCTGTGCTCTCTGAGTGCTCTCTGTGCTCTCTGAGTGATCTGAGTGATCTCTGTGCTCTCTGAGTGATCTCTGTGTTCTCTGTGCATGTTCTCTGAGTGACCTCTGTGCTCTCTGAGTGATCTCTGTGTTCTCTGTGCATGTTCTCTGAGTGATATCTGTGCTCTCTGAGTGATCTGAGTGATCTCTGTGCTCTCTGAGTGCTCTCTGTGCTCTCTGAGTGATCTGAGTGATCTCTGTGCTCTCTGAGTGATCTCTGTGTTCTCTGTGCATGTTCTCTGAGTGACCTCTGTGCTCTCTGAGTGATCTCTGTGTTCTCTGTGCATGTTCTCTGAGTGATATCTGTGCTCTCTGAGTGATCTGAGTGATCTCTGTGCTCTCTGAGTGATCTCTGTGCTCTCTGAGTGATCCCTGTGTTCTCTGAGTGATCTGAGTGATCTCTCTGCTCTCTGAGTGATCTCTGTGTTCTCTGTGCATGTTCTCTGAGTGACCTCTGTGCTCTCTGAGTGATCTCTGTGGTCTCTGTGCATGTTCTCTGAGTGATCTCCGTGTTCTCTGAGTGATCTCTGTGCTCTCTGAGTGATCTGAGTGATCTCTGTGTCTCTCTCTCTCTGTGTTCTCTGAGTGATCTCTCTGAGTGCTTTCTGTCCTCTCTGAGTGATCTGAGTGACCTCTGTGCTCTCTGAGTGATCTCTGTGTTCTCTGTGCATGTTCTCTGAGTGATATCTGTGCTCTCTGAGTGATCTGAGTGATCTCTGTGCTCTCTGAGTGCTCTCTGTGCTCTCTGTGCTCTCTGAGTGATCTCTGTGCTCTCTGAGTGATCTCTGTGTTCTCTGTGCATGTTCTCTGAGTGACCTCTGTGCTCTCTGAGTGATCTCTGTGTTCTCTGTGCATGTTCTCTGAGTGATATCTGTGCTCTCTGAGTGATCTCTGTGTTCTCTGTGCATGTTCTCTGAGTGATATCTGTGCTCTCTGAGTGATCTGAGTGATCTCTGTGCTCTCTGAGTGCTCTCTGTGCTCTCTGAGTGATCTGAGTGATCTCTGTGCTCTCTGAGTGATCTCTGTGTTCTCTGTGCATGTTCTCTGAGTGACCTCTGTGCTCTCTGAGTGATCTCTGTGTTCTCTGTGCATGTTCTCTGAGTGATATCTGTGCTCTCTGAGTGATCTGAGTGATCTCTGTGCTCTCTGAGTGATCTCTGTGCTCTCTGAGTGATCCCTGTGTTCTCTGAGTGATCTGAGTGATCTCTCTGCTCTCTGAGTGATCTCTGTGTTCTCTGTGCATGTTCTCTGAGTGACCTCTGTGCTCTCTGAGTGATCTCTGTAGTCTCTGTGCATGTTCTCTGAGTGATCTCCGTGTTCTCTGAGTGATCTCTGTGCTCTCTGAGTGATCTGAGTGATCTCTGTGTCTCTCTCTCTCTGTGTTCTCTGAGTGATCTCTCTGAGTGCTTTCTGTCCTCTCTGAGTGATCTGAGTGATCTCTGTGCTCTCTGAGTGATCTGAGTGATCTCTGTGTCTCTCTCTCTCTGTGTTCTCTGAGTGATCTCTCTGAGTGCTCTCTGTGCTCTCTGAGTGATCTGAGTGATCTCTGTGCTCTCTGAGCTCTCTGAGTGATCTGAGTGATCTCTGTGTCTCTCTCTGTGTTCTCTGAGTGATCTCTGTGCTGTGCTCTCTGAGTGATCTGAGTGTCTCTCTCTCTCTGTGTGTTCTCTAAGTGATCTCTGAGTGATCTCTGTGCTCTCTGTGCTCTCTGAGTGATCTGAGTGCTCTCTGTGCTCTCTGTGCTCTCTGAGTGATTTGAGTGATCTGAGTGCTCTCTGTGCTCTCTGAGTGCTCTCTGTGCTCTCTGTGTTCTCTAAGTGATCTCTGAGTGATCTCTGTGCTCTCTGAGTGCTCTCTGTGCTCTCTGTGCTCTCTGAGTGATCTGAGTGCTCTCTGTGTCTCTCTCTCTGTGTCTCTCTCTCTGTGTCTCAGGCGTTCGACGGCTTTGCGGCGCTGGGCATCTCCCGGCTGCTGGAGCCCGCCGACATGGTGCTGCTGTCGGTGCCCGACCGGCTGATCGTCATGACCTACCTGTGCCAGATCCGCGCCCACTTCACGGGGCAGGAGCTGAGCGTGCTGCAGATCGAGCGCAACGGCCAGCACAGCACCTACGGCGTGGCGCCGCCCGAGCCCGGCCCGGCCGGGGGGCCCGACGCCAGCGCCGCCGCCCGCTTCTACGCCCAGCGGCTGCAGGCGGGCGCCCTGGAGCCCCCCCCGCCGCAGGGCAAGACCAACGGGGAGCTGGTGCCCCCGCCCAGGCCCCGGCGCGCCCTGCTGCGGCGGGGCGAGAGTCAGCCGGAGGGGGACGGGGCCCGGCGGGGGTCCGGCGGCAGCCTGGGCCGGCCCTCGTCCCCGGCCGCCGCGGCCCCCCGCCCCCACGCCGCCTTCGCCCACGTGCGGGACGCCGACCTGGTGAAGAAGCGGCGCTCGCGGCTGAAGAGCGAGTCGCAGTCGGTGGACGAGGGGGACGGCGCGGAGGGCGCCCCCCAGGCCGGCGCGGAGGTGAGCCCCCCCCTCCCCCCCCCACCCAATCCCACCAGGCGGGACCCGATCGGCCTTCCTCCCCCTCGATCCCGGACCCCTCCTATCCCAAAGGCGTGGGGCCAGTAGCCACGGGATCCATGCAGAATCCCGGCCAGTTAGACCCCTTTTCTCCGTGAAAGGGCGCCCCCTGCTGGTCTACCAGTGCCACTTCCAGACCCCCCCCCCAAAAAACGCATACTTTTTTACCTGATCGCTCAGTAACCGCGTGTCGCCTTCAGAGATGTGATCAAAGGTCAGAAAGTTAGGCTGTTAGGTCAAGCAATGAACTAAGACCCCTAATAATAATAATATAAACTTTATTTTATATAGCGCCTTTAAAGGTGGCTCCTCACAGCGCTTTACAGAATGACAACAATAATAAATATGAAGAATACACCAGATAAAACACAATGACAATACACAGAGGAGAGCGTGGATGGTGGTACTAAGAAGAGCAGAGGGGTGAAGAATGGAGCCAGTTCAGTAAAGGCTTTTCTGAAGAAGAGGGTTTGGAGTCTGGATTTGAAGGAGTTTAGAGAAGGTGACTCTCTGATATCCTTGGGCAGAGAATTCCAGAGCTTGGGGGCAGAACAGGAGAAGGCCCTGAGGTCACCCCCAGAGTGTAGACGGGCTTGGGGGGACAGTAAGGAGAGCAGAATTCGAAGAGCGAAGGTTGCGAGGTGGGGAGTAGGGCGATAATAGCTCAGACAGGTACTGAGGTGCCAAGCCATGCAGAGCCTTATAGGTGAGCAGGAGGATTTTACAGTCCACACGGAATTTGACCGGAAGCCAGTGCAAGGACTCCAGGATAGGAGTGATGTGATCACTTGCACTAGACCTGGTCAGGATTCTGGCTGCTGAATTTTGGACCTACTGCAGTTTGTTCAGAGTAGATTTAGATACCCCAGCGGGTAGAGCATCACAGTAGTCAATTCGAGAGAACACAAATGTGTTGATCAGCTTTTCAGCCCCCAGTTAGTGATAGCACAGGGCGTAGTCGAGCGAGATTTCTGAGGTGAAAAAAAAGATGTTAAGTAAAGGCTTTTCTGAAGAAGAGGGTTTGGAGTCTGGATTTGAAGGAGTTTAGAGAAGGTGACTCTCTGATATCCTTGGGCAGAGAGCTCCAGAGCTCGGGGGCAGAACAGGAGAAGGCCCTGAGGTCACCCCCAGAGTGTAGACAGGTTTGGGGGGACAGTAAGGAGGGCAGAGACCCCTGTTAGCTAAGACCCCTGTTCCCTGTCGTGTTGCTGAATCTAGAGTAGGGTCCGTGAGTGACACCTCCGGTCGAGAGACCCTGGAGAAGTGTGGCCAGCTGGGAACGCGCAGAACAGTAGAACAGGTCTTGAGGGCTCCCAAAACAGACCCGGGTTCCTACTGACCGGATCTCTGCAGGATCCGTCTTGCCGTAGATCCGACCGGCTCAAACTCCCTCTAGGGCTGCCGGGCGAGGGTCCGGCAGGCTGTGTGTGCAAGGCCGGGAGTGAGCTGTGTGCGTTTTTGAGCGCTAGCGTAGGAGAACCGCTCCTGTAACGCGGTTTAAAGGGAAAAGCCAGGATTCGCAAAACTCTCCGCAGCCTGAGCAGCTCAGGGGGGCCGGCAGTCGAATCGGTCGGCCGCAGCCGCTCGTCGATTTCATTACGGACCGCAGGGCGTTGAAACCCCGAAGATAGGGGCCGCTTCTTTACACCGAGGGCGGTGGGTGCGTGGAGCAGGCAGCCCAGCCACGCTGACGGTCCTGGTTTCTCGCTGGACGCGCCACTGTTGCTGGATGAAAACGGGCTCGCTGGGGGGACGAACGGCCGGTTTGTCGTCCTTGTGGTGCCCCACTGGCCTTGACGGGAAGGGTGCATCGTGGGTAAACGCTGACCGCCCTTGTGTTTGGGTCCTCAGGTGTCCTCCCAGACGGACGGTGCCAGCAAGGCCGGGCCCCCGAAGGAGAGCCACCCGCCAGGCAAGATCAGCCAAGGTTTCCTCCTTGGGGGGGGGGGTCCCTGTGCAACAGTGCCTCCCTGTGGCCAGGGCTGGTAACAGCAGACGCACCCGGGGGCTAGCGATGGGCTTTGTGCAGTGTTGAGGCCAGAGTGAGCCCATGTATGGGCGGGGGTGTTGGGAGGGAGGGAGGGAGGGAGGGGTTCAGAATATTTGGTCCAGTGGAAAGGGCGCCCCCTACTGGTCGACCAGTGCCACTTCCTGCAGCAGCCACATTTTCTCCCACCCTGGTGCTGATCGGCAACCTCCGGTCTTTAACCCCACTTCTCCCCCACCTCCCCCCCAAAACTAAAATGAGAAGCGGGGGACGCCCCCAGCTGAGGGTCCTTCTCTCCACCTTCAATCCCTGTGTGTTCTTTTCCACAGCAGCCAAGACCCCTCCCTCACCCAGGGAGCCCAGGGGTGCAGCTGAGGAGCCCCGACAGACAGAGGAGGAGAATCTGGTAAGTTAGCTGAGCTGAGGGTTAGGGGTTGGGGGAATGGGGGGCTGGGAAACTGGGGGGCACTCACCCTGCGGTCTGTGTGGGTCCTGATGCCCCAGTATAGTGACGGGGGACACTAGACTGTAAACAGGCGCCGTCCTTCAGATGAGACGTAAAACCGAGGTCCTGACTCTCTGGGGTCATTAAAAATCCCAGGGTGTTTCTCAAGAAGAGTAGGGGTGTTACCCCGGTGTCCTGGCCAAATTTCCCCCCTGGCCTTTACCCCTCATGGCCTCCTAATAACCCCCCTCTCTGAACTGGCTCCATCACTCTGCTCTCCTCCCCACTGAGAGCTGGGGTGTGGGGAGCGGACTGGCGCCTCATCCAGGTGGGGGTACACACTGCTGGGGGTGGAGGGGGTCCCCATGACCTGTACAGAGCTCTGAGTGGAGGGTCCCGAAAGGCGCTATAGAAGTGTCAGGAATTATTCATTATTAGATCTACATCAGCAACATAGATGAGTGGCTTGTCACAAACCCCCACCACTCTTTGTATAAAGCACAGCCGCCTGTTCTCGGTCCTAGGCCACCTGCCTTCTAATGTCTACTCAGTTTCTATTCATGTGCTTTTCTTTTGCTGCTGAGCAAAAGGGATTCAGGACAGAAGAGATTCAGTGCCTTGAGCCTGTGTGTGTGACGTTCGATTCAGAGCCCGAATTATTCTGGTCGCCCCTCTTTGAGCACTATCTGAGGTGTGAAAACATGGCCCCAGGACTGGAGTTGATCTCAGCTTATGCAGTCTGGGCCATTACAGGACTTTGGTTCTTCTAGTACGTTAATTGCTAAATTGATCCCTAATTGCTTAATTGATCCCCCCAACGACTGGAAGATCGTGGCGTCTGGTGCTCTGGGGGCATGGCGGTGTGTTAGCTTGCGGTGGGCCTGTCCTGTGGGAGGCCCGCGGGACCCAACAGGCCCGGTCTGAGCTGGTGTCTTCCTGTCGGCGCCTTGCAGAGGCTGCGGGACACCAGCCAGTACGTGCTGAGCGAGATCCAGGCGCTGGAGAGCGAGCAGAGGCACATCGACGGCCGCGCCGCCGTGGTAGAGATGAAACTGCGGCAGCTGATGGAGTCGGGTAGGTGTGGGGGTGTGGGGGGGGGGACAGGGGGTTCTGAACGAAGCAACGAACGGAGCAGACCCCCACCACTCTTTGTATAAAGTAGAATCTCCTGTTCACAGTCCACAGTCAGTTTCTTCACGAGCCTTGAGGCTGGCTCAGAGAGGTGGGTGTGTCTGCAGGTGTGGCTCGGAGAGGTGGGCATGTCTGTAGGTGTGGCTCTGAGAGGAGGGCGTGTCTGCAGGTGTGGCTCTGAGAGGTGGGCGTGTCTGCAAGTGTGGCTCTGAGAGGTGGGCGTGTCTGCAGGTGTGGCTCTGAGAGGTGGGCGTGTCTGCAGGTGTGGCTCTGAGAGGTGGGCGTGTTCACAGGTGTGGCTCTGAGAGGAGGGCGTGTCTGCAGGTGTGGCTCTGAGAGGTGGGTGTGTCTGCAGGTGTGGCTCTGAGAGGTGGGCGTGTCTGCAGGTGTGGCTCTGAGAGGTGGGCGTGTTCACAGGTCTAGCTCTGAGAGGTGGGCGTGTCTGCAGGTGTGGCTCTGAGAGGTGGGCGTGTCTGCAGGTGTGGCTCTGAGAGGAGGGAGTGTCTGCAGGTGTGGCTCTGAGAGGTGGGTGTGTCTGCAGGTGTGACTCTGAGAGGAGGGCGTGTCTGCAGGTGTGGCTCTGAGAGGTGGGCGTGTCTGCAGGTCTGGCTCTGAGAGGTGGGCATGTCTGCAGGTGTGGCTCGGAGAGGTCGGCGTATCTGTAAGTGTGGATCTGTGAGACGTGGGCGTGTTCACAGGTCTAGCTCTGAGAGGTGGGTGTGTCTGCAGGTGTGGCTCTGAGAGGTGGGCGTGTCTGCAGGTGTGGCTCTGAGAGGTGGGTGTATCTGCAGGTGTGGATCTGTGAGAGGTGGGCGTGTTCACAGGTCTGGCTCTGAGAGGTGGGCATGTCTGCAGGTGTGGCTCTGGGATTTGGGCGTGTCTCTGCAGGTCTGGCTCTGAGAGGTGGGCGTGTCTGTAGGTGTGGCTCTGAGAGGTGGGCATGTCTGCAGGTGTGGCTCCGAGGTGTGGGCGTGTCTGCAGATGTGGCTCCGAGGTGTGGGCGTGTCTGCAGATGTGGCTCTGAGAGGTGGGCGTGTCTGTAGGTGTGGCTCTGAGAGGTGGGTGTGTCTGCAGGTGTGGCTCTGAGAGGTGGGTGTATCTGCAGGTGTGGATCTGTGAGAGGTGGGCGTGTTCACAGCTCTGGCTCTGAGAGGTGGGCATGTCTGCAGGTGTGGCTCTGGGATGTGGGCGTGTCTCTGCAGGTCTGGCTCTGAGAGGTGGGCGTGTCTGTAGGTGTGGCTCTGAGAGGTGGGCACGTCTCACATATATGATGCATATATATGAAGTGTTGGCGTTGATTGGTGCCAAGAGTGGGGTGTGTGCTGTGTGCTGACCTCTGACCTGTCCCCCCCCCCACCCCCCACCCACTGTCCTGCAGGCAGCAACCGAGATGAGGAGGAGGAGCTGATCCAGGAGTGGTTCACGCTGGTCAACAAGAAGAACGCGCTGATCCGACGACAGGACCACCTGCAGCTGCTGTGAGAGCCCGTACCCCCCTCCTCCTCCTCTCTCTGTCTCCCCCCTGCACCCCGTCATCTAACTCCAGCCTCTCTGTCTCGCACCCACAGCCAAGAAGAGCAGGACCTGGAGAGAAGATTTGAGCTGCTCAACCGGGAGCTCAGGGCTATGATGGCCGTAGAAGGTACTGATGAGCTATTGCTGTATAGGTGCTACTGTGCTGTTGTAGAGCTGCGCTGTGCTGCTGTAGAGCTGTGCTGTGCTGCTGTAGAACTGTGCTGCTGTAGAGCTGTGCTGCTGTAGAGCTGCACTGTGCTGCTGTAGAGCTGTGCTGCTGTAGAGCTGTGCTGTGCTGCTGTAGAACTGTACTGTGCTGCTGTAGAGCTGTGCTGCTGTAGAGCTGTGCTGTGCTGCTGTAGAACTGTACTGTGCTGCTGTAGAGCTGTGCTGCTGTAGAGCTGCGCTGTGCTGCTGTAGAACTGTGCTGCTGTAGAGCTGTGCTGCTGTAGAGCTGTGCTGTGCTGCTGTAGAGCTGTGCTGCTGTAGAGCTGTGCTGTGCTGCTGTAGAGCTGTGCTGCTGTAGAGCTGTGCTGTGCTGCTGTAGAACTGTGCTGCTGTAGAGCTGTGCTGTGCTGCTGTAGAGCTGTGCTGCTGTAGAGCTGTGCTGTGCTGCTGTAGAGCTGTGCTGCTGTAGAGCTGTACTGTGCTGCTGTAGAGCTGTGCTGCTGTAGAGCTGTGCTGTGCTGCTGTAGAGCTGTGCTGCTGTAGAGCTGTACTGTGCTGCTGTAGAACTGTGCTGCTGTAGAGCTGTGCTGCTGTAGAGCTGTGCTGTGCTGCTGTAGAGCTGTGCTGCTGTAGAGCTGTGCTGTGCTGCTGTAGAACTGTGCTGCTGTAGAGCTGTGCTGTGCTGCTGTAGAGCTGTGCTGCTGTAGAGCTGTGCTGTGCTGCTGTAGAGCTGTGCTGCTGTAGAGCTGTACTGTGCTGCTGTAGAGCTGTGCTGCTGTAGAGCTGTGCTGTGCTGCTGTAGAGCTGTGCTGCTGTAGAGCTGTGCTGCTGTAGAGCTGTGCTGTGCTGCTGTAGAGCTGTGCTGTGCTGCTGTAGAACTGTGCTGCTGTAGAGCTGTGCTGCTGTAGAGCTGTGCTGTGCTGCTGTAGAGCTGTGCTGCTGTAGAGCTGTGCTGTGCTGCTGTAGAACTGTGCTGCTGTAGAGCTGTGCTGTGCTGCTGTAGAGCTGTGCTGCTGTAGAGCTGTGCTGTGCTGCTGTAGAGCTGTGCTACTGTAGAACTGTGCTGCTATAGAGCTGTGCTGCTGTAGAGCTGTACTGTGCTGCTGTAGAGCTGTGCTGCTGTAGAGCTGTACTGTGCTGCTGTAGAGCTGTGCTGCTGTAGAGCTGTGCTGTGCTGCTGTAGAGCTGTGCTGCTGTAGAGCTGTACTGTGCTGCTGTAGAGCTGTGCTGCTGTAGAGCTGTGCTGTGCTGCTGTAGAGCTGTACTGTGCTGCTGTAGAGCTGTGCTGCTGTAGAGCTGTGCTGCTGTAGAGCTGTGCTGTGCTGCTGTAGAACTGTACTGTGCTGCTGTAGAGCTGTGCTGTACTGCTGTAGATCTGTGCTGCTGTAGAGCTGTGCTGTGCTGCTGTAGAGCTGTACTGTGCTGCTGTAGAGCTGTGCTGTGCTGCTGTAAAACTGTGCTACTGTAGAACTGTGCTGCTATAGAGCTGTGCTGCTGTAGAGCTGTACTGTGCTGCTGTAGAGCTGTGTTGCTGTAGATCTGTGCTGCTGTAGAGCTGTACTGTGCTGCTGTAGAGCTGTGTTGCTGTAGATCTGTGCTGCTGTAGAGCTGTACTGTGCTGCTGTAGAGCTGTGCTGCTGTAGAGCTGTGCTGTGCTGCTGTAGAGCTGTGCTGCTGTAGAGCTGTGCTGCTGTAGAGCTGTGCTGTGCTGCTGTAGAGCTGTGCTGCTGTAGAGCTGTGCTGCACAAGCATCAGCCGTGACTCCCCTCCCTCGCTCTCCTTCAGAGTGGAAGAAGACCCAGGCCCAGCAGCATCGCGAGCAGCTGCTCCTGCAGGAGCTGGTGGCGCTGGTCAACAAGAGGGACGAGCTGGTCCGCGACATGGACGCCAAGGAGAGAGGGTGAGTGCACCCACCCCCACCCCCCCCCGAACCCGCGCTCCCCGTCTCGAATCAGACAAATCCACACCACAGCGGGGCTCCTGTAACTCTTCTAGATCTTCTAGATCTTCTCAATACTGACATTCTAGACTGAGACCGGGCAGCCCAGGTGAAGACTGGACCTGTGCTCTCTTGCAAGACTGTGAAAAACTGTTTGTAACCTTTTATGATGCCCTGATTTACCACTAATCGTGGGCTAGCGATCCATCTGCTAACAGCTTCTCAGCTTCTTACGATTCAGGGTCGCAGGGGAGCCCGGATTTTCTCTGCCAACCAGTGGGCGTACAAGGTGGGGTACCACCTAGACGCCAGTCCGTCGCAGGGCACACACAGACACACACGCTCACACACCCACACCAGGATCTGTCCGTTCATGGATTTCCCAACCGCGTTATCCAGTACGGTCTTCGGGAGCCGGCGCCTATCCCAGCAAGCAAGGGGAGCAAGGGCAGGCTACACCCTGGAGGGGACGCCAGTCCATCACAGGGCGCACACAGGGACAGACGCGCTCATTCTCACACCAGGGCCACATTTCGCAGAAGCCAGTTGACCTCCCATGAGCATGTCTGTGGACTGCGGGAGGAAACCCCGCATGAACATGGGGAGAACGTGCAAACTCCACACAGACAGCCCCCCAGGTCCGGAATTGAACCCAGGGCCCCCAGCGCTGCCAGGCAGAATCACGGACAGCGCTCTGGAGAGTCTGTCGGGCTCGTGTGGTTGATAAGTAGGTTATTGATCCCAGGCTCTCATCCACCCATGTCTTGAATGAACCCAGGGCATCTGGTCCAAAATTCCCAAGGGGCCACTCCGTTCCTGACACCCACAACTCTTTGTGTACAGCGGCCGCTCCTGCTTTCGGGCTTCCCCCCACCGCCGGGCTCCCTCGGGCTCTAAGACAGAGCAGGACGGAACCCCAGGATCTCGACTGCCGGCCGCCTAAACGGGGTCCCCCCCCCCTCCCCCTTTTCCCCACAGGGCCCTGGAGGAGGACGCCAGGCTGGAGCGCGGCCTGGAGCAGCGCCGCCGCAAGTACAGCCGCAAGGAGAAGTGCGCCCTGCAGTGACCGGCGCGGGCAGAGGGCAGAGGGCAGAGGGCAGAGGGCAGAAGCCCAGGCGCTCGTTCATCCTCGCCAACGGAAACAACGGAGTCACTGCGGCCGTGGCACTATGTGTTTGTGTGTGCGTGCGTGTGTGTGTGTGTGTTTGTGTGTGTGCGCGTGCGTGCGTGTGTGTGCGCGCCGCAGACCGACCTCCCAGGGCAGCCTGCTGTAAAACCCCCCCGATCCGGACGGCGCTTTGCGAGCTCTGTGAAATCCGCCCTCCGAACGCGCGCGGTGCCGGTCCCTGTTCCGCGCGGCCTGGAGACCGACACTGGCGGGTCTCCCCTGCTGGGAAGAAGGGGGCGCTTCCTCTTGCGAACACGGGGGGGGGGGGGACACCTCCCGCCTCCTAACCCCTGTGTTCAGGATGGGCAACGGGCACCGCCCGAAGACACTGCCGTGACATTTTTTTGGACTTGCGAGCTCTCCTCCGAAAAACGTCACACAGTTATTGCGATCATTTACCTATATTTGAGCAGTGGTTTTGCCTTTTGATGTTGTTAATTATCGCTGCAGATGGAGCTTCTGAAAGCCCCAAAATGTAAAAGAGAGGAAGTTAGTTGGGGGAGGGGGGAAGCAATTAAGGGTCGCACCAGGTGCATTTGTTTCCTGCCCCTATGTTGGCCAGGCATTACCGTGCGACGCTGAAATCCTTCCCCCTAGATACTTCCTGTCACTCAGCTGTTAGAAGTAACCCCACTGAGCAAGTAGCTCACTGAATTGTTACACATCAGACCCACGGAGACAAACCCATCGACGCACAAAAGGGTCTAAACGCTACCGCAGCAGAAAGTACAGAGTCCTGTCCGCCTGCGTTTGTGGCTGCTTGCACTGAGACTGAAAGATCACCTTGGAGTGTTGCAGGTTCAGGGAGTTTGTAAACCACAACTGAGGCAAGATCCCTGCTGCGAGATTTACAGTCAAGAAGGCGTTTTTGAAAAAAGGCACTAAACCGGCACAAAAACGAGATGATCGGATCGCTGCTGCCTTTTCCTGGAGGTGTTTTTAATGCCAGCAGTGGGAAAACCTGACTTTGGAGACAGAGGGTGCAGGCTCTGTGCTGCAGTCTTCAAAACACAGAAGACTTCCTCCTTTCCTCCGGTGTCTTCCAGCCTGCGTGTCCTGCCCTCTGTCGTGTGGTCTGTGTTTTAGAAGAGTTTTTAGAAGCAAAACAAAAAAAAAAACAGAACAACTTCCATTAGCTGAAAGGCAGCCTCTTGCCGTAACTATTAAAACACATATTCTGCACTAATACAGCAGACTGTTTCAGAGCATCCCACGTGAACTTCCTCTGCTAAAAAAAACAAATTATAACTACCTTTTTATTTAAAACTGTTACTTATTACATTTTAGCGCTGGATGTTTTTGTCTTGAGATCTGGTTTCGTCCTATGCGCTGTGTTACCGCACTGTGAAGAAGGATTTGGGACTGTCTGTGGAGGTATTTTAATTTGACCTGCTGTGCTATCCCCCCCTGATTTTTGAAGATGATAACGTTGACGTCGCCTGAACTCCACCAGAGACATAACCTCTGTCTTGTGACATAACCTGCGACGAGCCCAGAGGTGTACGATGCACGGCACTTTCCCCCAGGTGCCTCACTGTCTTGCCGGACCAATCGCCAGGCCTTGATTGCAGACACGCCCCCCCCAGCCCGGTCCAGGTACAGGTGAGGTGGCCCGTGATTGGTCAGATGACGAGCCAATCGCGTGGCACCAGGTCACAATGAGCCAATCACGTGGCACCTGACCGGCGCCTCTCTCAATCCTTTGTCAGCTAAGGAAAACAAATCACTTCACCTGCAGTGTTGCTGTTACACTGAGCTTTCCAGAGCTCACTCAAGCGAAGAGAAGAGAAAATATAGCAGTGGGAGATGGGGGGAGGATGAGCTTGTAGCTCAGTTATGAGCTCCCTGGCCTGAATGTTGTGCGACAGGCTTTGCTGCTATACATGTACCAGGAGTGCCGTTTTTGGGAGGTGCCTGGGGGTCACCTAGTGCTCCGGGGTGGCACATCAGAATAGGAGCTGCATGTGCAAAAGGTCAAAGTTCCCCATCGCAGAGGGAAACAGGGAGCTCAGCAGGAAGGAGGTGTGGGGTGGGGGGGCGGGGGAGGTGGAAGTCAACTCCTGCCGTGGTGAGACCCCCCACCCCTCGGAGAACGAGGAGGTCCGTTTTGGCACTGAACCGAAACATGTATGGGATTGGGGGGGGGAATGGGGTATGGCGGGGGCTCGGCTCAGGCGATCTCCTGGAGGCCTGGATAAGGAGATCAGTCTGACCGGCTGGCCCAGCGTGGCCGCGCTCCTGAAAAAACGAGTCTCCCCTGAAAAGCGTCGTCGCCCCCTGCCTGCGCTTCCCGTGGTACTCTAGTGTCTCTAGATTTAGCTTTACCGCGGTACGCGTTCCTGTTTGTATGTGGAAGAGCACGGCAGATACAGTATGTTACGCCTTTTCTGCGTCATTTACTAACTAACCTCCTGGATTTGCACTATTTGGAATAACTTCTGTTTGGGAATAAAGCCATTGTGAACGCTCCTGAACAATGTCTGGTTTGTGCGAACTCTCCGCGCGGATATTGACGACACCAGCAGGGGGAGTGCTATCACCTGTGCAGCTGTCTCGCTGTCAGCCTGTGTCTGTTTCTCATCGCCCCACAGAGCAGGCATAACACACAGCAGGGGATTACTGTTATTTAGACACCCAGTACATCAGCAAATACAATAATAACAACTCTCCCCCTCTCTCCGATTCCTATATCCCCCACACTGTACTATTATTATTGAGAGACAGGCTCACTGTTCATCAGACTGGGACAGGAGATCACACACTGTATTATTATTATTGGGAGACAGACTCACTGTTCTTCAGGCTGGGACAGGAGATCACACACTGTATTATTATTATTGAGAGACAGGCTCACTGTCTGTTCCTCAGGCTGGGACAGGAGATCACGAACTGTATTATTATTATTGAGAGACAGGATCACTGTCTGTTCCTCAGGCTGGGACAGGAGATTACACACTGTATTATTATTGAGAGACAGGCTCACTGTCTGTTCCTCAGGCTGGGACAGGAGATCACACACTGTATTATTATTATTGAGAGACAGGCTCACTGTCTGTTCCTCAGGCTGGGACAGGAGATCACACACTGTATTATTATTATTGTTGAGAGACAGGCTCACTATTCCTCAGGCTGGGACAGGAGATCACACACTGTATTATTATTATTGAGAGACAGGCTCACTGTCTGTTCCTCAGGCTGGGACAGGAGATTACACACTGTATTATTATTGAGAGACAGGCTCACTGTTCCTCAGGCTGGGACAGGAGATCACACACTGTATTATTATTATTATTGAGAGACAGGCTCCCTGTCTGTTCCTCAGGCTGGGACAGGAGATCACACACTGTCTTATTATTATTATTATTATTGAGAGACAAGCTCACTGTTCCTCAGGCTGGGAATAAGGAGATTATTCCTCACCTCTCCCTTTAGTGTGATGGCCCCTGCGCCAGTCTGTCATGTTGTTTACTTCACCCAGAGTGAAGGAAGGAAGGAAGGCGGGAGCAGGGCTGACATTTCCTTTGTGTTCCTCGACTCGCTCTCTGCCACCCTCGAGTTGGGTGGAGACTGCTCCCAGCCCACGCTCCGGTCTGCCGCGCGTGTGGCGTCCGAGTGCTGCGGGCGTGGAGGAAAACCAAGCCCTGGGCAGAATCCCCCAGTCTGTGCAGGAGGCGTAGTCCCCCAGGAAACTGGATAGACATAAGCTCTCCTGGGACAGGAGGCCTGCCCCTTTGGCGTAGGGGAATTCCCCCTCCTCTGAAGGGCCACTGTGTGGCTCGTAACCGAGAGGAACTGAACCCGGACAGGGGAGAGAGGCTGGGAAAGACAATGTCGGTGGCCCGGACACGGAGAATTTCTAGGAAAAATCTTCCTCGTGATGCATAGGCGGGCAGAACTCCGGGAGGATGAAGACATGTTGATCGAGAGGAGGGCTGTTATCTTTTAATTACCAGCCCCGGGGTGGGGTGGTGCATACCTAGCATTTTTCCAAACGCCTGAATTGTCCTCCCACTGCCTCTCCGTGGTACTTCCTCCTCTCCCTGTTTCCGGTGTGACTCAAGCGTCTGTCCCCTGTCGACAGCCCCCAGCAGCGGGCTGATTCTCCTGCCCCACCAGGGGCAACTTCTGCCCGAACAGCGCGATCCCGGATTTATTGTTCCTTAATTAATGTTCCTGGGCAGGTTGAGCGGAGATTTTGGTGAGTGGGATCAGCTGATCACCGCTGAAGCGGGGGGTGTAGGTTCGGTGGGGAGCTAAGGGGGTCTTCAGTCGAGTGGGGGGGGGCTAATCTCTCCTTCTGGCACTCTGGGCTGAGAGTAGGTAATTGATCTGAGAATCCCTGGACGGGCTGTTTCCTTGAGGGATCCCCAGGGGCCTCCACAACCAGGCTGGGCGTCTCGTTCCAGACCCCCGCCACCCTTTGTGTACAGCGCGGCCCTCCTGCTCTCGGCCCGGCCCCAGCTTTTGCGAGGAAGAGGAGGAGGAAGACGAGGAGACCGAACAGATGGCGGCGTCATCGTCATCAGGCCTTAATTGCGTGAGAACCCTCTCTATATTTGAAACTTGTTGGCTATTTTTAAAAACCGAAGGGTGAAAAAAGCAGAAAACAGAAGGAAATCATCTGACCCCTTCCTCCCTCCCCCCCCCCCCAACACACCAAGAGAGAGGAGAAGTGAAAGAGCGATGGATTGAGGAACAGGGGCTCGATCCTGATGACCTCAGCTTTCTGTGCCGCGCCGGACAGGGTGGCGTGAGAGAGGTGCCAGGCGAGAGGGGAAGCCAGCCCTGTCCGTGCTGGTGCCAGCGCTACGTCAGCGGGTATCTGCTGGACAGGACAGGGACTGGACTGAGCCGAACGGCAGGGCGTGACTGAGGCAGGAGACTCCTGGACTCCTGACTCCCTCTCTCTGCTGTGGGTTTATGAGGCTGATGAGCTCCTCCAGGATATAACCTCTACCCAGAATTATGGGCTGCACATAAAAAGCAGGGGCCAGAACTCCTACCATCACAGGGCCCCGCTGAGCCCAGAGCTGAGCCCAGAGAAGAGGCCTCTGAGCCAGCTGGTCCTGAGGCTCACTGACACCAGCCAGCCTCAGGACAGCTACAGCAACACCCATCACAGCACAAGACACACAACACTGCCTCACCCGCTGGGACACACACAACACACAAACACAACACACACTGAACAGCACTGCCTCACCCACTGGGACACACACAACACACTGGACAACACTGCCTCACCCACTGGTACACACACAAACACAACACACACTGGACAACACTGCCTCACCTACTGGGACACACACAACACACAACACACTGGACAACACTGCCTCACCCACTGGGACACACACAAACACAACACACACTGGACAACACTGCTTCACCCACTGGGACACACACAAACACAACACACTGGACAACACTGCCTCACCCACTGGGACACACACAACACACAGGACAACACTGCCTCACCCACTAGGACACATATACACAACACTGCCTTACCCACTGGGACACACACACAACACACTGGACAGGCTCAGTGACCACAGCCTGGACATAGAAACTGGACACAGGCAGACCTGACTGTCCAGAGAGGACAGGCTCAATGACCACAATCATGACACAGACACTGGACATGGACAGATATGACTGTCCAGAGAGGACAAGGTCAGTTACTACAATCTGGCAAGATCCACTGGACTGTGGGAGTAAACCGGAGCACCCAGAGGAAACCCTCGAGCTCAAGAGGAGAACATGCAGACTCCACACAGACAGCACCCCGGGTCCACAATTGAACTCAGGACCCCAGAACTGCGAGGTAGCAATGCTAACGACTGTGTCACCCCAAAATTCACATAATCTGTCCAATAATTATTTTTTTTAACGGGCTGTTTCCTTGAAGGATCCCCAGTAAGGACGTATCTCAAAGCGCCCGGCAGGTGTGAGCGATACAGCAAGCGCTCTGCCATTAACTGCAATTAAACGGTTCTCATCTCCACCAGCAAAAGACCCGACAACCCGAGAGACCAGTCGCGGAAATCCTCTTCGATTCATATAGCGCCTTTTCGGGGGACGTGACGTCATGAAACGTGACGATGGGGCCAACAAAAAGTGATCAATTCAAAATTAAAGTCAGGAGAGTTTTAAGACGGGGGCTCAGAAGGGTTTACTGAGGGACTGGAAGAGTCTTCTACTTTCTCGGCAGAGCCGACCCGCCTGTGTTCGGATTTTGATATGAAACACTGCGACAAGATGTTTTTTAAAAAAAACAATTCACAGAGAAGCTGGGTGTTATTTTTTTTTGTCGTGGCCGTCCCCTGTAGTGAACCCACCGCTCGTTCCTGTTATTGTGAGTCTTGAACACGAACAGGAGTGACCCCTGAGGGCGTCGCCAACGCCACAGAAACAGCCCGCGTAAAAGCAACGACCGTCGTCGTTCTTCACAAAAAACAACCCAAAACAAAACAAAACAAAACAAAACAAAACAGAGAGAACGCAGTCCTCGGAAACGTTACGAAACCCGACAACTAAAAATACGCGGCTGGGAGACGTGTCTGTGTGTCTGTGTGTGTGTGTGTGTTTTTCCTCTTAAATTCCTGAAAGCCGCAGGTTTATGATTATTCCCGAACAGCGAGGGAGGAGAAGGATTCGGGGACGGAAACTTCTGGATAACACACGCCGGGACGGCCGGGCGGGAGTCTGGGCTGGGCTGGGCTGGGCTGGACTGGACCGGACTGGGCAGGACTGGGCAGGACTGGACTGGGACGGCCGGACCCGGTCGCCATGAAGCTCGTGAGGCTGCGGGGCCACACGCTGCTGCTGCTGCTGCAGCTCCTCGCGCTCCCGCCGGGCGCAGGTGGGCAGCCCGCGCCCCTCGAAGGTAAGACCGCGGCGCGCGGGTGTTGGGGGGCTGAGACCGGGTGGGGGGGGGCAGAGGAGCCCCGGGGCTCTGCCGTCCAGATGTGAGGAGCCGACAGCGCACAGCAGTGACTTGACTTCAGCCGGCTGGGGAGGACACTGTTAGAGGTGGTGCAGAATGAGCACTGTGCGTCTCCCAGGTGGGGGCTGCTGGTGCAGAATGAACACTGTGCGTCTCCCAGTGTGGGGGCTGCTGGTGCAGAATGAACACTGTGCGTCTCCCAGGTGGGGGCTGCTGGTGCAGAATGAGCACTGTGCGTCTCCCAGGTGGGGGCTGCTGGTGCAGAATGAGCACTGTGTGTCTCCCAGGTGGGGGCTGCTGGTGCAAAATGAGCACCGTGCGTCTCCCAGGTGGGGGCTGCTGGTGCAGAATGACCACTGTGTGTCTCCCAGGTGGGGGCTGCTGGTGCAGAATGATCACTGTGCGTCTCCCAGGTGGGGGCTGTGCTTCAAAGTGGGATACAACCCACCCCACCCCCCGTCCCTCATTTAGGAAAGGAATTCAGGAGTGAACAGCTCAATATAAATCCTAATTATCGTTGTTATTGCTGCTCTCTTGTTATTATTATCCCGGTAAAACAGGGACAGCGCGATACTGTTGACGAAATATCAGCGACGTATGTTTGCCCGTGGTCCACCTGTAGGGTCGTGCACTTTTTTTTTTTTAAACGTGTTGTTCTTAGACGTGTCTGATATTTATGCCGCTGCCGGCTCCCACGCCTATAACCCCGAAGGTGATCTGAGGTTGGCGTGAGGCTGCAGCCGGGAAGGGGGCTGAGAAACCGGGCGTGTCCGGTCCACACCTGCCGCCACCGGACAGCGGGGGCCGCGCAGGCCCACAGTAACGGCGACGTTACTGGTCAATTCAAGATAACCCCCCCCCCCCCACGCTCAGTCCCGTCTTCTCCAGTCCTCCCGTCTCCAGGTGTGGAGAAACGGCTCGGGAAGAGCCTCAAACCTGCTGAGGGGGTGAGGAGGGGAAGTGAAGCGACGCGTTGCCGGGGTTGAGAAACCTGTTCGGGCCGCTCGGTCCCGGTCGGTCTCGCTCGGGAAGAGCCGACGCCGACGACGAGGCGGGGCTGCCCGAAGCGCCCTGCTTCACGGGGGACCCCCCCGGGCGCGTCTGTCTCCCGATACAGGTGGTTTTCCCAGCCGCAGGGACAGAGGCGAAGCCACCCAGCGGCACAGGCGGGGTGACGCCTGCCCGTTCCTAAGCGGGAGTTTAGCCCGACCGTTCATACTCGCCTTGTTGACGCACAACAAAAGCGAATACGCCTGAAAAAAACACCCCCACTAACCACGGACTTCGAGGGAACCAAAAGCTTTATTTTTCAATCGAACGAACGGGTACGCTTAGAATTGAACGGAGACGGATTTGCTTCTTTTTAAAACGTTTTTCCTCAGAGAAGTCGCTCAGGCAGGACGGGGCGACTCTGCCAGATGTCGGTGGAGTGGGGGGGGGTATTCTCCCGTCGGTGACGTCGGCGGTCCGGATCCTCCCTCCGGGAAAGCGACGCCGCCACCCCGCTTGTGGGCCGCGAGCGAGCATTCAGAACCGGGCGAGACGCGACACCCAACGTCGCTCGGACCGCACTCCTCGGTCTCTTGACTGCGAGTTTGAGGAACCTGAACCGGGCCCGTATAAACGCCCGGGGGCCGCCAGCCGGCTAATGGCGCTGATATTCGGGTCCGCGGTGGAGAAGAAGTCAAGTCGTTTCCCGACCTAGTGCTTATTTTCGTGACCTCAGGTCTCAGCAGGGGCAGGTGGGGCGCTGTGGAGGGGGAACTGGAGGAAGACGCAGTGAAATAAACCGAACTTAGAAGAATCTTTCAATTAGAATCTGGGTCTCGGCGGGCGCTGTGGTCCCGTTTTTTTTAATCATGGCGAATTGGAATAAATATCCTTTAAACAGCCAGTAAACCTGCACAGATTCACGGCAGAAGAGGGCATCTGTTTACACCGAACATCGGTTATATCACAGCTGACTACAGTTGTAAGAAAGTGGAATAGTTGTGCTGTGGGGGGGCACAATTTCTATTATAATGGTCTTCGTAAAAAAGATCTTGGAATATGCACTGTACGAGCAGGTTCCGAGCCACTGTGACCGAGGTGTGTGTGTGCCTATTTAATTCACTTCTTCACAAAACAAAAGAAATGCTGTGAAGCAGTGGACTTTTGCACGCTTTCCTGTGTGCCAGCACAGAAACACGTCTGCGCCGATCGAATGGCCTGAAATGTTGTGGTCCGGGGGTCAGCGAGATATCCGCCAGTCTCTCAGGAAAGGCGCGTCCCCTGTTCTCTGTGGACGCCCGTTTCCGCCAGGGAGTAAAGAAAAACGCACTATGGTATCTCAGAATTCCGACTTAGTCACTCAGAATTGCGACTTAGTATCTCAGAATTGTAACTCAGAATTCCGACTTAGTATCTCAGAATTGCAACTTAGTAACTCAGAATTCCGACTTACTCAGAATTGCGACTTAGTATCTCAGAATTCCGACTTTATATCTCACATTTGCGACTTCGAAATAGCCCACGTTTCATGGTCTGTCCTCTTGTTATTGTAACGGATTCGGGGTCAAGGGCTGTCAAGGGATAGACAGTCTTTACGCCAAGAGTTGTGGGGGTGGGCAACAAGTTACTCAGCCCTGCGGTTGGAGTTAATTGTTTGGGATCCTTCAAAGAGTGAAGGGTTCCAGTCGGCTGCTAGCATCCAGATGGGCAGCATGGGCTGAGTAGCCTCCTCTCCTCTTCTTTGTGACCTGTCTTGTGTCCCTACGTCTTTCACAGCCGATGAGGAACAGCCCCTAGATATGCCCCCCAAAAAAACAGCGGCATTTAGGTTTGGGACAAGCTGAAGACGGCACACGGATCAACTCTCTTTCTTTGCAGAAGACCTGCTGAACACCGCGACGCTGTCGAGCCTGCAGTGGAAGCAGCACCCAGAGAAAGCCGTGAGTTCTGGTTCTGACCCAAAGTCTGCGTTCGGCGGGGGGGGTAACGGTCCAGCTCGGTTTGAAGGGCTCCCGAGACCACCAGCAGTCTGAGATTGGATTATCCGGACCTGGATTCAGAAGTAGGTCAGATCGGTCCGGTGAAGCTCCTTCCCCCTGCGTCTCCATCTTAAAGACCTGCTGGGGGTTGTTGCTCTCCGAGAGCGAGGGTTTGAAGGGTCATCGGTCCTGGTCTTCCCCTGACCCGCTGGACCGCGTCGTCCAGCTCCAGAGTTGCTGAGGCTGATCAGCTGCTTCAGGAGTCAGTTCTAAATCATCAGCATTTGAGTGGTGCTTAGAAAGTTCTCCAGGTGTGCCAAGTTCAGCAGCTGTATTCTCCTGAACTCTGCTACTAGGTGATGGTATCTGCCGGGCGGCACTACTGCCTCACAGCGCTGGGGTCCTGGGTTCAATTCAGCTGAGGACACGGGGTGCTGTCTGTGTGGAGTTTGCATGTGTTCGCATGGATTTCCCCCTGTGTTTTCGGGTTTGCTCCCACAGTCCAAAGACATGCTGGCTTCTGGGAAAGTTGGCCCTGGTGTGAGAGTGTGTGTGTCTGGGCGTGCCCTGTGATGGACTGGCGTCCCGTCCCCAGGGTGTACCCTGCCTCGCGCCCGTTGCTTGCTGGGATAGGCTCCAGCTCCCCCCCCCCCCCGAGACCCCGTACTGGAAAAAGCTGCTACACGATTGGATGGATGGATGGGTGGATAATATCTGCCTGGGGGAAAGCACCCCCTCCGAATCCCCACAGCCGGGTGGGCAGATAGGCCGTCATCTTGAAGCGCAAAACCCTGTTGGCTCTCGTTTCAGTGGCGAGAGGCTGCGCTTCACCCGGGCAGAAACGCCTCCCTCCCTATTTACCAAGCCTGCGCCAAAAAGCTCGCGGGCGTCGCCAAATCCCTGTGGACCGGCTGGGTCGCCCGTGACGGTGCCCGTCACCTGCTCCTGGACCTGGTCTTCACCCAGGAGCCGGACAGCCACAACGACTCCGGCCCGCTGGAGGTCTACGTCCTGGAGGGCGACGGGCCCTCACGGGGCGTCCCGAATCGCCGCCAGGCGCGCGGTCCCGTCGCGGTCCCCGCCGCCAGGTTCAGCCAACCTCACTGGGGCCCGTCCCGGATCGTGGAGGCCCTCAACTACGTCACGGGGATGGACCTCGGCCCGCTGACCCGGGAGGGTTTCCACCTGGGCCTTTCCTACTCCGGCCCCTGCCTCCTCCTCTGCTCGGTCAGGCTGTACTTCAGGAAATGCCCAGGCTTCACGCGGGACCGGGCCGAGTTCGGGAGGGTGGCGGGGGGGTCCGGCCCGGCCCGGGGGACCTGCGTGGCAAACGCCCTCGAGGTGGCCCCGCCCCAGCGGGAGTGCCGGGAGGACGGGAGGTGGGGGCCCCTGCAGGGCCGCTGCGTCTGTGGCCCCGGGTACGAAGAACGGGGCCCCGCCTGCGAGGGTAAGGGGGCAAGGGAAGCAGGCCGCAAAGCCGTCCTACTCCACACACCCAACGCTTGGCCGTGCGTTTTCTGAAAACAGGAAGCGAGTCTGAATCAGGGGGCCGAGTGTCCTAACAAAACCAAATGTTCCGCAAATTGTTTTTTTTTTTGTTGTTGCTATTTTTAATAGAACGTTCCCCGTTTATCCCCCTGATTTGATTGGGCTTCGAAGGGGGTGAACGACCTCCTTTACGCTATGATATTGTTCCAGCTGTGATGGCGCCACTATTGGGGTGTGTGGGAAGAGACAGATCAGATCAGGTCACTTTATCGGCCCTATACAATTTCTTGCATTAGGAATGTGTCTTTTCGCAGACCCCAGCTTGCTCTCCAGGAGACACACAGACAGGGAGAGAAGCTGGGGGGTCAGAGCACATTTATACGGCGCCCCTGGAGCAGCTGGGGTGAAGGGCCTCGCTTAGGGGCCCAACGGAGTGGGATCTGGGTTGCGGAGAAGGTTGCCGGTTCGAATCCCGTGGCCGGCCGGCGGCAGAGCCCCCCCCCCCCCTCCCAAAAAAAAAACGCCAAGCCTGTTGCTTGCTGGGATAGGCTTTGGAAAATGGATGGACGGTTGGGGTGAAGGGGGAGGGATATCCCTTCCAGAAGTCCCTGGTGGCAACGTGACTCTCTGCCTCTCCCCGTCGCAGCCTGCAGGATCGGGCACCACAAGCCGGCCAGCGACGACAGCGGGGGGTGCCGCCCCTGCCCCCCCAATAGCCAGGCGGACCAGGAGGGCGCCGAGGGGTGCCGGTGCGCGGAGGGGTACCGGCGGCTGGACAGCGACCCCCCGAGCATGGGGTGCACAAGTACGTATCCCCGCCGTGACCGGATCGATCCCGCAGTGTGGGGGTGGGGGGGGGGGGTAAATTTACCCCCACCGAAGAGGTGGGGGGAGCTCTTACCCTGCTGATAATGAGTTCAAGGAGGATCTGAGGCTGGGAGGTTGCCGGTTCAAATCCCACAGCCGACAGAGGAATCCTACTCCGTTGGGGCCCCTGAGCGAGGCCCTTCACCCCAGCTGCTTCAGGGGCGCCGTATAAATGTGCTCCGACCCCCAGCTTCTCTCCCTGTCTGTGTGTCTCCTGGAGAGCAAGCTGGGGTCTGCGATAAAAGACACGTTCCTCATGCAAGAAATTGGATATGGCCGATAAAGTGATCCGATCTATCTTCAATTAGGACATCTCCTTCAGCTAGAGCACGGTCCCGGTAGGTTTTCCTTCCAAGCTCAGCTCTTAACCATCTCAATGAACCAATTACCAGCTTAACTGGGGGCGGGATCAGACCTCCTCCCCTCTCTTCCGTGCCAGCGTGGGCGGCTTGTTCCACGCTCCCACCACCCTTTGTGTAGAGGAGCGCGACGAGCGTGCTGTCGACCACCGAGGGCTGGGTCTCGATCCGGAGTGAGCTGTGAGCCGAATCGGCACCAGCACTGCTCCTGGCAAGCATTACAGGCCCCCGTCGAATCACTGGTTTCTAAAGGATCTACTGATCAGCTGCAGACACTTTCTTAAATGATGTAACTTACAGGCACAGAGATCTCGCGCCTGGAAGGGCAGGAGCTGCCTTCTTAAAGAAAACTGCTCTGTAACTTAGAGATAGAGATCACTTTATCAGCCCTATACAATTTCTTGCATTAGGAATGTGTCTTCTCGCAGACCCCAGCTTGCTCTCCAGGAGACACACAGACAGGGAGAGATGCTGGGGGTCAGAACGCAGGGTCTGCCATTTATACGGCGCCCCTGGAGCAGCTGGGGTGAAGGGCCTCGCTCAGGGGCCCAACAGAGTAGGATTCCTCTGCCAGCTGTGGGATTTGAACCGGCAACCTCCCAGCCACAGGCGCAGATCCTCAGCCACAGAGCCACCCCTCCCCAACTTGTAACTTGTAAGTGTTTCCCCGTCTGCAGGAAGAGGCGATTTGGGGGGTACAGGGCTGGGGCTCCTTCACGACCAGGGGTGGGGACCCCACCTTTAGCAGATCTGATGGCGGCGTCAGTGTCCCCGAAAACAATGGCGAACCTCTCTCGACAGGACCACCGTCGCCCCCCCGGAACCTGACCACCCACGGGCTGAGCCCCTCCTCCCTCACGCTCTCCTGGGACCCCCCCGCGGACATGGGGGGGCGGACCGACCTGACCTACGGGGTGGGGTGCCAGCGGCGGGACGGGGGGTCCGGCGGGGGTTTCGAGGCCTGCGGGGACGCTGTCCGGTTCGAACCGGGCGCGGGGGGCCTGACCGCGCCGCTGGTCAACGTCACCGGCCTGCGGCCGTGGCTGGACTACCGGTTCACCGTCCAGGCGTCGAACGCCGTGTCCAGCGGCCTGCCCTCCGCGGCCTCCACCGCCTCCGTCGCCATCCACAGATGTGAGGGCGGGTTTCTATTCGCTATTACTAATTGCTTTTTAATTACACAGGGGTGTCACTCCAGGAGGCACCTGCCTTTTATCTTGTGGGGGTAAACTGCCTGTTCTCTGACCATTGAGGTCAGAGGTCACCTGCCCTGGTCCTGTGGGTCCGCAGTCTAGTTATTCTTACAGGTCACCCTGAATCAGGGGTCCCTCAGCCCTGCTCCTGGGGAGCCCCAGTCTAGTTATTCTTACAGGTCACCCTGAATCAGGGGGTCTCCAGCTCTAGTCCTGGGGAGCCCCAGTCCAGTCAATCTTACAAGTCACCCTGAATCAGGGGTCCCCCAGCCCTGCTCCTGGGGAGCCCCAGTCTAGTTATTCTTACAGGTCACCCTGAATCAGGGGGTCTCCAGCTCTAGTCCTGGGGAGCCCCAGTCCAGTCAGTCTTACAGGTCACCCTGAATCAGGGTCTCTAGTCCAGTCAGTCTTACAGGTCACCCTGAATCAGGGGGTCTCCAGCTCTGGTTCTGGGGAGCCCCAGTCCATTCAGTCTTACAGGTCACCCTGAATCAGGGGTCCCCCAGCCCTGCTCCTGGGGAGCCCCACTCCAGTCAGTCTTACAGGTCACCCTGAATCAGGGGGTCTCCAGCTCTAGTCCTGGGGAGCCCCAGTCCAGTTACTCTTATAGGTCACCCTGAATCAGGGGTCTGTAGCTCTGGTCCTGGGGAGCCCCAGTCCGGTCACTCTTACAGGTCACCCTGAATCAGGAGTCTCTAGTCCAGTAAGTCTTACAGGTCCCCTGTTTCTAAAAATGGACTGTACCTGCACAATATTGATTAATCAAAGAAACGATTAACCACAGAGCCTGGAGGTGACTCAGATTTCGGTCCCTCGCAATCTCTAAATTGCTTAATTGACTTGCTTTCTTGAAAGCACCAAGGATATTGGCTTTGACAACATGGCTGGGCAGCTTGTTCCACACTCCTGCCACCCTCCGTGTAAAGAAAGGCCTCCTGCCCTGATTGGCGGATCTCGTCCTGCCGTTCCCTGAAAGAAGCCAGGGCAGGGGCTTCTACAACATGGCTGGGCAGCTTGTTCCCCACTCCCGCCATCCTTTGTGTACAGAAGGGAGAAGAGGCCGTGACATGTCTGTGTCTCCGCACAGGGGAACGCAAGTCTAAACCCTCCACCTCCCCCGTCCCGGAGTCTCAGAAGCAGAACAGCCCCCTGTTCCTGCTCATCGTCACTGGCCTGGCCAGCATCCTGACGGTGCTCGTCCTCACCAGTGTGTGTTTCGCTGTGCGTAAGAAATACTGCAAGCTGGAGTAAGTATGCGCCTTTCATGGGTGGGTCTGACACGGCGGAACGGCCACAGTCATTTTCTAACAGCTGTATCCAAAACAGGGTCGCGGGCACAAGGTGGGGTACGCCCTGGATAGGACGCCAGTCCATCACAGGGCAGACACGCACATACACACACTCACACCAGGGCCAGTCTTCCCAGAAGCCACCAGCATGTCTCTGGAGTGTGGAAGGAAACCTGGAGCACCTGGAGGAGACCCACGCAAACACGAGGAGAACATGCAAACTCCACCCAGACAGCACCCCTGTGAGGCAGCAATGCGAACCGCTGCCCCACAGAACATCGTATCTTCATTTAATACTGATTGTGACGATATGGAATGACCAGTTACCCATACCAAATGAAAAAACACAGAAATACCCAAGGATAAAAGTACATGTTGGGTGTATATATACAGATGTATCGCCAAAAAATGTTGTAGTTCGATAGATAAAGCATTTAAGTGACCATCTTTCAAGCAGCATGTGTTGATGACATTTTCCAGTTTATTGCAGTTTATTCAACAGCGAAGTCGTCTGGGCGGGGCCAGTCGGTGCTCCAATCACAGGCAAGGGATATGGCCACGCCCCCCCCTCTGAGGTCATAACAGCCGCTTTTCTGTCCAGTCAGGAGCAGGAGGTGGAGCTGCTGCCCATCCAATCGGCCGTGACGTACCGCAGGCAGGAGGAGGTCAGGCCAGCCCCCCAGCAGGAGGTCAACCGTGAGTCAAACTGGTCACAAAAATCACAAAAATCACAACGCACTGCAGGAAGGGCTCGTACTCCACCGGTTTTGTGTGCAGCTACAATATCACACAATCGCACTAAAAAGAGGGCTCAGAGCTCTGATGATCCCGGATGCGCTGCTTGTGACACCTCCCGCCTCTCTCCCTCCCCTGAGCAGCGCCGCGCGTGGGGCTGAGCGAGAGGCTGGCCGCCAGTCTGAGGGACGTGCTCGTGGACTGCTCCCGGCTGACCCTCGGCAAGGACCTCGGCGCAGGTCAGTGTGGGTCTGAAAGGCCAGCCGCGCTTCGCTGCTCATATAGGCGGCTGGAGGCTCCTCCCAGTCAGCTGATGGGAGCGACCGGCCAATGAGAGCAAGGCGTGCGGTAGCAGAGCTGAGTAACTCCGCCTCCCGGCCGGACCAGGTGTCACAGGGGTGTTGGGCTCTGCGCTCGGCTGCTAACAGATCTGTGTGTGTCCCATGTGCAGGGGAGTTTGGCACCGTCTACAAGGGGGTCTTCAGTCCCAGGGAGGGGCCTGACCTTATCGTGGCAGTGAAGACGATGAAAGGTGGGTGTCGGGGGAGAAACACATGCATTTCTCTCCCGATCTTTTTTTTTTTTTTTTTTTTAGGGAAGACCCTAACCTTTGCAAACCCTGCATAACCCCTGACCCCTGACCCCTAACCCCCTAACCCTGACCCAGCAGGGGACTCCAAAGCATGTCCCACTTGTCCGATCCGGTCAGCGCCAGCCCCAGCCGGGCGTTGCTGGTTTTTCTCCCAGAGGGGTGACCCTGTGATCCCAGAAGGGGCGCGGAGGTCACCGCGGAGGTCACGGCAGTAGGTGCACTTGACGCCTCTTGCTCAGGAGCTCAGCCCCCTGGGGAGTGCGTGACGCCGCCCCGCCTCTGTTTTGCAGTGGGGATATACAGCCAGGAGGACCTGGAGGCTTTCCTGAGGGAGGCGGAGATCATGCTCAACTTCGACCACGAGAACGTGGCCAGGCTGCTGGGTGAGGAGCCGGCCGGGGATCTGATCGGCCTGACCTCTCTCTCGCTCGCCGGCCTGCCTGCCTGCCTGCTGGGATTGGGAGCAGGGGGGTCAGTGGGATTGGGATTAGGGGGGTCAGTGGGATTGGGAGCGGAGGGGGGTCAGTGGGATTGGGAGCAGGGGGGTGGGTGTGTGGGATTAGGAGCAGGGGGGGGTCTGTGGGATTGGGAGCAGGGGGGTCAGAGGGATTAGGAGCAGGGGGATCAGTGGGATTGGGAGCAGGGGGGTGGGTGTGTAGGATTGGGATTAGGGGGGTCAGTAGGATTGGGAGTAGGGGGGTCAGTGGGATTGGGAGCTGGAGGGGGGCAGTGGGATTGGGAGCAGGGGCAGTCAGTGGGATTGGGAGCAGGGGGGTCAATGGGATTGGGAGCAGGGGGGTGGGTGTGTGGGATTGGGAGCAGGGGGGTCAGTGGGATTGGGAGCAGGGGGGTCAGTGGGATTAGGAGCAGGGGGGTCAGTGGGATTGGGAGCAGGGGCAGTCAGTGGGATTGGGAGCAGGGGGGTCAGAGGGATTAGGAGCAGGGGGGTCAGTGGGATTGGGAGCAGGGGCAGTCAGTGGGATTGGGAGCAGGGGGGTCAGTGGGATTAGGAGCAGGGGGGTGGGTGTGTAGGATTGGGAGCAGGGGGGTCAGTGGGATTGGGAGCAGGGGGGTCAGTGGGATTGGGAGCTGGGGGGGGGCAGTGGGATTGGGAGAAGGTGAGTGGGTGAGTGGGAATGAGAGGGGGTGAGTGGGTGGGTCACTGGGATTAGGAGCAGGGGGTGGGTGATCAAAACAGGATGAGCAGCGATCACATGGCCTTACAGTGATCCCTGTGCCTTACAGGCAGTTCCCAACTAGTCCATAGACCTGTCCTTCCATAATCCTGTCAATAATACTGAGGCATTAATACATACAGCACCACTGTTTCCCGTAGTAGAGTTTATAGAAGTATCGCTGGGAGCCTTAATTATAGATCTTTTATCAGAGGCCAGAAAGTTCCAGTTTTGCTTTTAAACTGAGATCTTAATTATGAACGTTAGAGGTAAATGAGTGAAGCTAGGGGTTCAGGGGTGATACTGTACGGTCTACCTGCAGTGTGGCGTTTTGACCACTAGGGGTCGCCCTGCAGTCCAACAGCGAGAGCCCTACCCCAGTTCCACTGGTCATCCTACCCTTCATGAAGCACGGCGACCTGCGGCGATTCCTCATTGCCACGCGCTACGGAGACATCCCCATGGTGAGTGCGCCCGAGACAGGACCCCAGGAGGGGCTGTCTCCAAAGGTGCCTGACTGTTAACCCAGAACAGGCCCCAGACCCAGCACAGAGTGAGGTTAATTCACCTGGCCTCTCGGGTGAAAGAAATCAACACGTCATGAGTTTTAACTCTCTAATAAACGGACCTTACTGATAAAGTGCTGCTTGACAACTCTGCAGGATATAATAACAAATTAAACATGAAAGGGGTCTTAAGTGCTTTTTTGTTAAGGTGCTACTTTGCAGTTTCTCATACTCATGAGAATGTACTTGTGCCCTGTGCTGATTAACACTACAAACTAATTGGCTGGTCAGACGAGCTCGTTGGTGGAGGATATTCCTAACGAGAGTCTAAATCTAAGTATTCAAAGTAGAAATGCTCAGTTTCTGTGTGAAATCATTTCTGTTTTTGGAAACGTTGAGCCTTAATTACAGTCTGTAGATATTATAGATTGTATAGATTATGTATGTTCTGCTCTGGAGTCAGTACTCGGAGGAGAACACTGACAGGCTGAAGGAACTGAGTCTCTTTAGTCTGAAAGGAGTGTCCCACACTGACAGGCTGAAGGAACTGAGTCTCTTTAGTCTGAAGGGAGCGTCCCACGCTGACAGGCTGGAGGAACTGAGTCTCTTTAGTCTGAAAGGAGTGTCCCACACTGACAGGCTGAAGAAACTGAGTCTCTTTAGTCTGAAGGGAGTGTCCCACACTGATGGGCTGAAGGAACTGAGTCTCTTTAGTCTGAAGGGAGCGTCCCACGCTGACAGGCTGGAGGAACTGAGTCTCTTTAGTCTGAAGGGAGCGTCCCACACTGACAGGCTGGAGGAAGTGAGTCTCTTTAGTCTGAAGGGAGCGTCCCACACTGACAGGCTGGAGGCACTGAGTCTCTTTAGCCTGAAGGGAGTGTTCCACACTGACAGGCTGAAGGAACTGAGTCTCTTTAGTCTAAAGGGAGTGTCCCACACTGACAGGCTGAAGGAACTGAGTCTCTTTAGTCTGAAGGGAGTGTCCCACACTGACAGGCTGAAGAAACTGAGTCTCTTTAGTCTGAAGGGAGCGTCCCACGCTGACAGGCTGAAGGAACTGAGTCTCTTTAGTCTGAAGGGAGTGTCCCACACTGACAGGCTGAGGGAACTGAGTCTCTTTAGTCTGAAGGGAGTGTCCCACACTGACAGGCTGAAGAAACTGAGATTCTTTAGTCTGAAGGGAGTGTCCTACACTGACAGGCTGAAGGAACTGAGTCTCTTTAATCTGAAGGGAGTGTCCCACACTGACAGACTGGAGGAACTGAGTCTCTTTAGTCTGAAGGGAGTGTCCCACACTGACAGACTGGAGGAACTGAGTCTCTTTAGTCTGAAGGGAGTGTCCCACACTGACAGGCTGAGGGAACTGTCTCTTTAGTCTAAAGGGAGTGTCCCACACTGACAGGCTGAGGGAACTGAGTCTCTTTAGTCTGAAGGGAGTGTCCCACACTGACAGGCTGAGGGAACTGAGTCTCTTTAGTCTGAAGGGAGCGTCCCACACTAATACCACTTTACACAAAGGGTGGTGGGAGGGGGGAACAAGCTGCCCAGCCCTGTGGTTGAAGCCGATACCCTGGCATCTCTCAAGACCCAGCTGGATGAGATCCTCCAGTCAGGACAGGGCATAACACTTTACACAGAGGGTGGTGGGAGGGGGGAACAAGCTGCCCAGCCATGTGATTGAAGCTGATACCCTGGCATCTCTCAAGACACAGCTGGATGAGATCCTCCAGTCAGTACAGTCTTTAGCAGGGTTAAAAGCTAAATACAAACCTGAGAGCCAGTGGTCTACCTGCACCAGGGCCACACACCCTCCCATAACGCCACCTTGTTTTTTTCCAGTTTGTTCCCTACCAGAGTCTCCTGCGCTTCATGATTGACATCTCCTCCGGTATGGAGTATCTCAGCTCCAAGGGCTTCCTGCACCGAGATCTGGCTGCCCGCAATTGCATGTGCGTCCAGCAGGTGGCGCCATTCAGTAACTAAAATGATCCCTGAGACTGTACTGCAAATGTCGGCAAAATTGTTGTGCTTTGGCAACCCTGTAATTCATTGGTCATGCTAATAAAGTGGTTGAGTTGAACTGAACTGATCTGAGAGGGCGGGAGGCAGTGTGGGCTAGTGGTGAGAGCTGAGGCACTGGGAGAGAGAGAGAGGGAGGCAGTGTGGGCTAGTGGTGAGAGCTGAGGCACTGGGAGAGAGAGAGAGAGGGAGGCAGTGTGGGCTAGTGGTGAGAGCTGAGGCACTGGGAGAGAGAGAGAGGGAGGCAGTGTGGGCTAGTGGTGAGAGCTGAGGCACTGGGAGAGAGAGAGAGGGAGGCAGTGTGGGCTAGTGGTGAGAGCTGAGTCACTGGGAGAGAGAGAGAGGGAGGCAGTGTGGGCTAGTGGTGAGAGCTGAGGCACTGGGAGAGAGAGAGAGAGGGAGGCAGTGTGGGCTAGTGGTGAGAGCTGAGGCACTGGGAGAGAGAGAGAGGGAGGCAGTGTGGGCTAGTGGTGAGAGCTGAGGCACTGGGAGAGAGAGAGAGGGAGGCAGTGTGGGCTAGTGGTGAGAGCTGAGTCACTGGGAGAGAGAGAGAGGGAGGCAGTGTGGGCTAGTGGTGAGAGCTGAGGCACTGGGAGAGAGAGAGAGGGAGGCAGTGTGGGCTAGTGGTGAGAGCTGAGGCACTGGGAGAGAGAGAGAGAGGGAGGCAGTGTGGGCTAGTGGTGAGAGCTGAGGCACTGGGAGAGAGAGAGAGGGAGGCAGTGTGGGCTAGTGGTGAGAGCTGAGGCACTGGGAGAGAGAGAGAGGGAGGCAGTGTGGGCTAGTGGTGAGAGCTGAGTCACTGGGAGAGAGAGAGAGGGAGGCAGTGTGGGCTAGTGGTGAGAGCTGAGGCACTGGGAGAGAGAGAGAGAGGGAGGCAGTGTGGGCTAGTGGTGAGAGCTGAGGCACTGGGAGAGAGAGAGAGGGGGAGGCAGTGTGGGCTAGTGGTGAGAGCTGAGGCACTGGGAGAGAGAGAGAGAGGCAGTGTGGGCTAGTGGTGAGAGCTGAGGCACTGGGAGAGAGAGAGAGGGGGAGGCAGTGTGGGCTAGTGGTGAGAGCTGAGGCACTGGGAGAGAGAGAGAGGGAGGCAGTGTGGGCTAGTGGTGAGAGGTGAGGCACTGGGAGAGAGAGAGAGGGAGGCAGTGTGGGCTAGTGGTGAGAGGTGAGGCACTGGGAGAGAGAGAGAGGGAGGCAGTGTGGGCTAGTGGTGAGAGCTGAGGCACTGGGAGAGAGAGAGAGAGGGAGGCAGTGTGGGCTAGTGGTGAGAGCTGAGGCACTGGGAGAGAGAGAGAGGGGGAGGCAGTGTGGGCTAGTGGTGAGAGCTGAGGCACTGGGAGAGAGAGAGAGAGGCAGTGTGGGCTAGTGGTGAGAGCTGAGGCACTGGGAGAGAGAGGGGGAGGCAGTGTGGGCTAGTGGTGAGAGCTGAGTCACTGGGAGAGAGAGAGAGGGAGGCAGTGTGGGCTAGTGGTGAGAGCTGAGGCACTGGGAGAGAGAGAGAGGGAGGCAGTGTGGGCTAGTGGTGAGAGCTGAGGCACTGGGAGAGAGAGAGAGAGGGAGGCAGTGTGGGCTAGTGGTGAGAGCTGAGGCACTGGGAGAGAGAGAGAGGGGGAGGCAGTGTGGGCTAGTGGTGAGAGCTGAGGCACTGGGAGAGAGAGAGAGAGGCAGTGTGGGCTAGTGGTGAGAGCTGAGGCACTGGGAGAGAGAGAGAGGGAGGCAGTGTGGGCTAGTGGTGAGAGCTGAGGCACTGGGAGAGAGAGAGAGAGGGAGGCAGTGTGGGCTAGTGGTGAGAGCTGAGGCACTGGGAGAGAGAGAGAGGGGGAGGCAGTGTGGGCTAGTGGTGAGAGCTGAGGCACTGGGAGAGAGAGAGAGAGGCAGTGTGGGCTAGTGGTGAGAGCTGAGGCACTGGGAGAGAGAGAGAGGGGGAGGCAGTGTGGGCTAGTGGTGAGAGCTGAGGCACTGGGAGAGAGAGAGAGGGAGGCAGTGTGGGCTAGTGGTGAGAGCTGAGTCACTGGGAGAGAGAGAGGGAGGCAGTGTGGGCTAGTGGTGAGAGCTGAGGCACTGGGAGAGAGAGAGGGGGAGGCAGTGTGGGCTAGTGGTGAGAGCTGAGGCACTGGGAGAGAGAGAGAGGGAGGCAGTGTGGGCTAGTGGTGAGAGGTGAGGCACTGGGAGAGAGAGAGAGGGAGGCAGTGTGGGCTAGTGGTGAGAGGTGAGGCACTGGGAGAGAGAGAGAGGGGGAGGCAGTGTGGGCTAGTGGTGAGAGCTGAGGCACTGGGAGAGAGAGAGGGAGGCAGTGTGGGCTAGTGGTGAGAGCTGAGGCACTGGGAGAGAGAGAGAGGGAGGCAGTGTGGGCTAGTGGTGAGAGCTGAGTCACTGGGAGAGAGAGAGGGAGGCAGTGTGGGCTAGTGGTGAGAGCTGAGGCACTGGGAGAGAGAGAGGGGGAGGCAGTGTGGGCTAGTGGTGAGAGCTGAGGCACTGGGAGAGAGAGAGAGGGAGGCAGTGTGGGCTAGTGGTGAGAGCTGAGGCACTGGGAGAGAGAGAGAGGGAGGCAGTGTGGGCTAGTGGTGAGAGCTGAGGCACTGGGAGAGAGAGAGGGAGGCAGTGTGGGCTAGTGGTGAGAGCTGAGGCACTGTGAGAGAGAGAGAGGGAGGCAGTGTGGGCTAGTGGTGAGAGCTGAGGCACTGGGAGAGAGAGAGGGAGGCAGTGTGGGCTAGTGGTGAGAGCTGAGGCACTGGGAGAGAGAGAGAGGGAGGCAGTGTGGGCTAGTGGTGAGAGCTGAGGAACTGGGAGAGAGAGAGAGGGAGGCAGTGTGGGCTCGTGGTGAGAGCTGAGGCACTGGGAGAGAGAGAGAGGGAGGCAGTGTGGGCTCGTGGTGAGAGCTGAGGCACTGGGAGAGAGAGAGGGAGGTGGTGTGGGCTAGTGGTGAGAGCTGAGACACTGGGAGAGAGAGAGAGGGAGAGAGGGAGGCAGTGTGGGCTCGTGGTGAGAGCTGAGGCACTGGGAGAGAGAGAGAGAGGGGGAGGCGGTGTGGGCTAGTGGTTAGAGCTGAGACAGTGGGAGAGAGAGAGAGGGGGAGGTAGTGTGGGCTCGTGGTGAGAGCTGAGGCACTGGGAGAGAGAGAGAGGGAGGCAGTGTGGGCTAGTGGTGAGAGCTGAGGCACTGGGAGAGAGAGAGAGGGAGGCAGTGTGGGCTAGTGGTGAGAGCTGAGTCACTGGGAGAGAGAGAGAGGGAGGCAGTGTGGGCTAGTGGTGAGAGCTGAGGCACTGGGAGAGAGAGAGAGAGGGAGGCAGTGTGGGCTAGTGGTGAGAGCTGAGGCACTGGGAGAGAGAGAGAGGGGGAGGCAGTGTGGGCTAGTGGTGAGAGCTGAGGCACTGGGAGAGAGAGAGAGAGGCAGTGTGGGCTAGTGGTGAGAGCTGAGGCACTGGGAGAGAGAGAGAGGGGGAGGCAGTGTGGGCTAGTGGTGAGAGCTGAGGCACTGGGAGAGAGAGAGAGGGAGGCAGTGTGGGCTAGTGGTGAGAGGTGAGGCACTGGGAGAGAGAGAGAGGGAGGCAGTGTGGGCTAGTGGTGAGAGGTGAGGCACTGGGAGAGAGAGAGAGGGAGGCAGTGTGGGCTAGTGGTGAGAGCTGAGGCACTGGGAGAGAGAGAGAGAGGGAGGCAGTGTGGGCTAGTGGTGAGAGCTGAGGCACTGGGAGAGAGAGAGAGGGGGAGGCAGTGTGGGCTAGTGGTGAGAGCTGAGGCACTGGGAGAGAGAGAGAGAGGCAGTGTGGGCTAGTGGTGAGAGCTGAGGCACTGGGAGAGAGAGGGGGAGGCAGTGTGGGCTAGTGGTGAGAGCTGAGGCACTGGGAGAGAGAGAGAGGGAGGCAGTGTGGGCTAGTGGTGAGAGCTGAGGCACTGGGAGAGAGAGAGAGGGAGGCAGTGTGGGCTAGTGGTGAGAGCTGAGGCACTGGGAGAGAGAGAGAGAGGGAGGCAGTGTGGGCTAGTGGTGAGAGCTGAGGCACTGGGAGAGAGAGAGAGGGGGAGGCAGTGTGGGCTAGTGGTGAGAGCTGAGGCACTGGGAGAGAGAGAGAGAGGCAGTGTGGGCTAGTGGTGAGAGCTGAGGCACTGGGAGAGAGAGAGAGGGGGAGGCAGTGTGGGCTAGTGGTGAGAGCTGAGGCACTGGGAGAGAGAGAGAGGGAGGCAGTGTGGGCTAGTGGTGAGAGGTGAGGCACTGGGAGAGAGAGAGAGGGAGGCAGTGTGGGCTAGTGGTGAGAGGTGAGGCACTGGGAGAGAGAGAGAGGGAGGCAGTGTGGGCTAGTGGTGAGAGCTGAGGCACTGGGAGAGAGAGAGAGAGGGAGGCAGTGTGGGCTAGTGGTGAGAGCTGAGGCACTGGGAGAGAGAGAGAGGGGGAGGCAGTGTGGGCTAGTGGTGAGAGCTGAGGCACTGGGAGAGAGAGAGAGAGGCAGTGTGGGCTAGTGGTGAGAGCTGAGGCACTGGGAGAGAGAGAGAGGGGGAGGCAGTGTGGGCTAGTGGTGAGAGCTGAGGCACTGGGAGAGAGAGAGGGAGGCAGTGTGGGCTAGTGGTGAGAGCTGAGGCACTGGGAGAGAGAGAGAGGGAGGCAGTGTGGGCTAGTGGTGAGAGCTGAGGCACTGTGAGAGAGAGAGAGGGAGGCAGTGTGGGCTAGTGGTGAGAGCTGAGGCACTGGGAGAGAGAGAGGGAGGCAGTGTGGGCTAGTGGTGAGAGCTGAGGCACTGGGAGAGAGAGAGAGGGAGGCAGTGTGGGCTAGTGGTGAGAGCTGAGTCACTGGGAGAGAGAGAGAGGGAGGCAGTGTGGGCTAGTGGTGAGAGCTGAGGCACTGGGAGAGAGAGAGGGGGAGGCAGTGTGGGCTAGTGGTGAGAGCTGAGGCACTGGGAGAGAGAGAGTGGTGAGAGCTGAGGCACTGGGAGAGAGAGAGAGGGAGGCAGTGTGGGCTAGTGGTGAGAGCTGAGGAACTGGGAGAGAGAGAGAGGGAGGCAGTGTGGGCTCGTGGTGAGAGCTGAGGCACTGGGAGAGAGAGAGAGGGAGGCAGTGTGGGCTCGTGGTGAGAGCTGAGGCACTGGGAGAGAGAGAGGGAGGTGGTGTGGGCTAGTGGTGAGAGCTGAGACACTGGGAGAGAGAGAGAGGGAGAGAGGGAGGCAGTGTGGGCTCGTGGTGAGAGCTGAGGCACTGGGAGAGAGAGAGAGAGGGGGAGGCGGTGTGGGCTAGTGGTTAGAGCTGAGACAGTGGGAGAGAGAGAGAGGGGGAGGTAGTGTGGGCTCGTGGTGAGAGCTGAGGCACTGGGAGAGAGAGAGAGAGGGGGAGGCAGTGTGGGCTAGTGGTGAGAGCTGAGGCACTGGGAGAGAGAGAGAGAGGGGGAGGCAGTGTGGGCTCGTGGTGAGAGCTGAGGCACTGGGAGAGAGAGAGAGGGGGAGGCAGTGTGGGCTAGTGGTGAGAGCTGAGGCACTGGGAGAGAGAGAGAGAGGGGGAGGCGGTGTGGGCTAGTGGTGAGAGCTGAGGCACTAGGAGAGAGAGAGAGAGGGAGGCGGTGTGGGCTAGTGGTTAGAGCTGAGGCACTGGGAGAGAGAGAGAGGGGGAGGCAGTGTGGGCTAGTGGTGAGAGCTGAGGCACTGGGAGAGAGAGAGAGAGGGGGAGGCGGTGTGGGCTAGTGGTGAGAGCTGAGGCACTGGGAGAGAGAGAGAGAGGGGGAGGCGGTGTGGGCTAGTGGCTAGAGCCGACAGCCATGATCGTATTCCGTCTCCTCTCCCCGGAGCAGGCTAGGCGACGACCTGCGCGTGTGCGTGGCGGACTTCGGCCTGTCCAAGAAAGTCTACAGCTGTAACTACTACCGCCAGACGGCGGCCATTCGCATGCCCGTGAAGTGGATGGCGGTCGAGAGCCTGGCGGAGTCCGTGTACACCACCAAGAGCGACGTGGTGGGTGTCGCACCCCGGGGCGTCTGTGGACCAGGACGGGCGACACTCCCAGCTCTGGGGAGCAGGGTTCGAGCCCATTACTTTGGCACCTGTCTGTGCGGAGCTAGGCTCTCCAGTGTCTTCCAGGCCTCCCATAAACGTGGGTTAACTCTAAATGGCTACCCCACAACATCCTGAGAGGTATTTTCCCCGGGGGGGGGGGGGGATACTTGTGAGTGGGGTGTCACTGTCTCCCCCCACAAGCAGCTCGGGCTCATGGGGGCCACACAGAAAGATCAGATGAACACCTCCGTAGTGCTTCCTGTGGATCTGGCTCTACTACTGACTAGAATGACTAGCTTTCTGAGAGCAGATACACAGATTGTTGTAACAATCAGGCGTCTTAAAAATATGAATGCACAGCAGTGTGACCAAGACTGCAGAATGGGTAGAACTACAGTTAGTAGCATTTAGTCCGAAATGTTAACTTCTCAGCCCCCCTGCGCTGTGGGGATCGTGTCCGACGGGAATTCTTAGTTGACTGGGACTAGAAACCGAGTCCCAACCCACTTCTGTGTTGTAGTGGTCCTTTGGGGTGACCATGTGGGAGATCGTGTCACGAGGGCGAACCCCGTATCCCGGCGTCCATAATCATGAGATCCCAGACCTCCTGGAGTCCGGGATCAGACTGAAAGAGCCGGCGGATTGCGACCGCAAGCTGTGAGTATCGATGATCTGATCGGTAACACCCCGTCTCTGGGCACACACTCTGCGCATCTGATCAGTAATACCCTCTCTCTCTCTCTCTCACACACTGTGGATATGATGCAGACAGCCTGGTCAGTACCTGGAGGGGAGACTCCTGGGAAAGCTGAGGCTGCTGCTGGAAGAGGTGTTAGTGGGGCCAGCAGGGGGCGCTCACCCTGCGGTCTGTGTGGGTCCTGATGCCCCAGTATAGTGACGGGGGACACTAGACTGTAAACAGGCGCCGTCCTTCAGATGAGACGTAAAACCGAGGTCCTGACTCTCTGGGGTCATTAACAATCCCAGGGCGTCTCTTGAGAAGAGTAGGGGTGTTACCCCAGTGTCCTGGCCAAATTTCCCCCCTGGCCTTTACCCATCATGGCCTCCTAATAACCCCCCTCTCTGAACTGGCTTCATCACTCTGCTCTCCTCCCCACTGAGAGCTGGGGTGTGGGGAGCGGACTGGCGCCTCATCCAGGTGGGGGTACACACTGCTGGGGGTGGGGGGGATCCCCAGGACCTGTACAGAGCTCTGAGTGGAGGGTCCAGAAGTGTAAAGATTAGTATTATTATTATCCTCATCATCATCTCTGATGCTGAGGCTGTGGTGAGGGGTTATGAAGCCGGCATTGAGCTGCTCTTCCCGCTGGGATCCAGTGTTTCCCGATGGGAATGGGATCCAGTGGGGGGGGATGTTTGGGACAGGGAAGGGGGCGAGGTGCCGTCTCCCCCCGGTGTCCCAGCGAGAGGGGGCCAGCCAGGCCGTGGTCTGACAGCGTCCCTCTCCCCCTCCCCCCCCGTTCCAGGTACGAGGTGATGCTCAGCTGCTGGCACAGAGACCCGGCGCAGAGGCCCGGGTTCGCCGAGCTGGGGGGGCGTCTCCGCGGGCTGCTGTCCGCCCTGCCCCCCCTGCCGGCCAAGGAGGAGGCCCACTACATCAACCAGGGGCTGGAGGCGGCGGCGGCAGGGTGGGGGGCCGAGGTGGAGGCCGCCAGGGACGGTGCAGGCCCCGAGTCCGATGGAGGAGGAGGAGGAGGAGGAGGGGGCAACCTCTACCTGCCCACTCCCCTGGCGCTGGCCCAGAAGGACGACGAAGGCTACGAGCTCTGCGCCAAGGCGGAAGTCGCTATTTCCCTCCCTTGAAGGGGGCGGGAGATGGATGGTGGGGGGGGCTACCGACCTCCAGCCTCCCCCACAACCCTTTGGAAGCATCCAGGAGACCTCGAGCCGAAAACCCCTCTGAGCCTCTCATGGCCCTGATCCTATCGAAACCGCCCCCCCCCCCCCCCCCGTGTAAAACTCTGAGCCCCTCTCACCCGGCCGAAACGGCTCGGCCAGAGTGCAGGGCCTGGGGCAAATAACCGAGTGATACCCCTTGAAGACCAGTCAATGCCAGCAGCCATATCGCCCTGCAGCTCCCCGCCGGCAGCCCCACTGGAGACTCAGCAGGTGTGAGCCTGGCCAGTACCTGGAGGGGGAGACTCCTGGGAAAGCTGAGGCTGCTGCTGGAAGAGGTGTTAGTGGGGCCAGCAGGGGGCGCTCACCCTGCGGTCTGTGTGGGTCCTGATGCCCCAGTATAGTGACGGGGGACACTAGACTGTAAACAGGCGCCGTCCTTCGGATGAGACGTCAAACCGAGGTCCTGACTCTCTGCGGTCATTAAAAATCCCAGGGCGTCTCTCGAGAAGAGTAGGGGTGTTACCCCGGTGTCCTGGCCAAATGTACCCCCTGGCCTTTACCCCTCATGGCCTCCTAATAACCCCCCTCTCTGAACTGGCTCCATCACTCTGCTCTCCTCCCCACTGAGAGCTGGGGTGTGGGGAGCGGACTGGCGCCTCATCCAGGTGGGGCTGCACCCTGCTGGGGGTGGAAGGGATCCCCATGACCTGTAAAGCGCTTTGAGTGGAGTGTCCAGAAAGGCGCTATATAAGTGTAAGCAATTATTATTCTTATTAATATTGCGCCACAGAAACTGAACGTTTTCCAACCGGGTGGTCGCGATGCCTGTGCTCCGATGTGCCGCTTGTCCATCCCGCGACGTACAGCTTGTTTCTCAGCTGCAACCGAAGCCTGCTGAGACTTCCCAGCTTGGAAAATGACCGGAACGTGATCCGTTCCTTCCTGGCTTCCTGACGCCGGGGCTCGACGAGAGCTGCCGGCAGCCTGTCTCTGCTTCACTGTCAAATCCCTTCGTTTCCCAGGAGGAGCCACCCGGCTGTGGTGCCCCTTGGGAATGCTGTTGTGAGCTTTTGGCTCCTTATACTGTACAGCATCGTTGTGCTTATTTGCCTCTTTTTTTTAATGTTTAAAACCGAATGCAATAAATTCTCCTCTTCAAAACCAATACTGTGTGGCAGAGCTGTTCAGCAGACCTCAGCCAGGGATCCTTAATAAAGAGCCAGCACAAATACTGTACATAGACTGTCTCTTCAATTGATGACAGGACCACTTTAAGAGCACAGCTCCCCCTAGTGGCTGTGTCCCGGCCCTGCAAAACAAACACTGACACTTGTTGTCTGTACGCTGGAAGATGGATAGATACTTTATTGATCCCCTGAGGGAGATTGCAGTGCAACAGCAGCTTAACACAGACAACACAGCCACAGTGTCACGAATGATACAATAATACTAATACAACACAGATGATACAATCAGTGCAGCGAGAAGTTACTCCCAGTCCAGAACACGCAAGGAACAAACCAGAACAGTCCACAAAAAAAGTCGTATTGCACAATCTGAATATAAATATAAATGGATTGCACGGATCCCTGGCATATAAAAAAGGTTGTAAACGGGAAAAGAAAAAAAAAAGAACAGATGTATCAGTTTACTAGTTTAGATCTGAGTCCTTGCAGCTGTAGGGAAACAGTTCTGCTAGACTGTAGCATCTGGACGAAGGCACTGCAGTCTGTCACAGCATGAGCTCAGGTGTCCCCCGACTTGTTATATAGATCCTGAGCTGTGTTGTCCTGGTCAGAGGAGTGACGTCAACAGCAGCTCAACAGCAGCTTGTGTGTTTGTGCTTTTACACACAACAGATCTAGTGCATCCACAATGTGAAGGCAAGTATTCGCACCCTATATCGAGAATACAGCTATTCATTTATTGATTAAGTATAGAGAATCCATCCATTTTCTCACCATTTTTTCCAGTTCTGGGAGCTGGAGCCTATCCCAGCAGGCAATGGGCGCAAGGCAGGGTACACCCTGGGCAGGACACCAGTCCATCACAGGACACACACACACTCACACCAGGGCCAGTTTTCCCAGAAGCCAGTTAATCTCCCAGCACGTTTTCGGACTGTGGGAGGAAACTGGAGCACCTGGAGGTAAACCCACACAAACATGGGGGGGAACATGCAAACTCCACACAGACAGCACCCCAGGTCCGGACTTGAACCCAGGGCCTCAGGACTGCGAGGCAGCAACGCTCACTACTGCACCACTGTGCCTCTTAATGCTGTGTGAAAAAACGACCAGTTTGTTGAACACCCATTCACCTGAGCCGGTGGCAGTTACTCTAGTGTGTGAACTGATCTGATAAGACTGGTGCCTGGAAATCCTGCCTGTACACTGATGTGACAAAATACTGTCCTTAGGGTGAGGCATTAAAGCAGAGGTGAGCCTTCCTGCTCCAGGAGGGGCGCTGTGTCTGCAGATTTGTCTATTATAATAATAATAATAATAATAATAATAAAAATAATAATAATAATTGCTTACACTTATATAGTGCTTTTCTGGACACTCCACTCAAAGCGCTTTACAGGTCATGGGGATCCCCTCCACCACCACCAGTGTGCAGCCCCACCTGGATGATGCGACGGCAGCCATAGTGCGCCAGAACGCTCCCCTCCTCACACCCCAGCTCTCAGTGGGGAGGAGAGCAGAGTGATGGAGCCAGTTCAGAGAGGGGGGTAATTAGGAGGCCATGATGGGTAAAGGCCAGGGGGGAAATTTGGCCAGGACACCGAGGTAACACCCCTACTCTTTTCGAGAAACACCCTGGGATTTTTAATGACCACAGAGAGTCAGGACCTCGGTTTGACGTCTCATTTGAAGGAGGGCACCTGTTTACAGTCTAGTGTCCCCGTCACTATACTAGGGCATCAGGACCCACACAGACCGCAGGGTGAGCGCCCCCTGCTGGCCCCACTAACACCTCTTCCAGCAGTCTAGTGACGGGGACACTAGACTGTAAACAGGTGCCGTCCTTCGGATGAGACGTAAAACCAAGGTCCTGACTCTCTGTGGTCATTAAAAATCCCAGGGCGTTTCTCGAGAAGAGTAGGGGTGTTACCCCGGTGTCCTGGCCAAATTTTCCCCCTGGCCTTTACCCATCATGGCCTCCTAATAACCCCCCTCTCTGAACTGGCTCCATCACTCTGCTCTCCTCCCCACTGAGAGCTGGGGTGTGGGGAGCGGACTGGTGCCTCATCCAGGTGGGGGTACACACTGCTGGGGGTGGAGGGGATCCCCATGACCTGTAAAGCGCTTTGAGTGGAGTGTCCAGAAAAGCGCTATATAAGTGTAAGCAATTAATAATAAAAATTATTATTATTATTATTATTATTATTATTTCTGCAGATATCTTCCTCACAAAAAGCGGGTTTGTGGTGTAGAAGCGGAACGCCTGTTTGGCGCCGGCGTTTCCCTCCAGCGGGGGGGGAATGTTTTGAGCGAGCGGACGGCGCCGGGGTCGTGACCTCCGTCGCTGCCATGGAGACGGATAAAACCGATTAGTGGCGTCTGCACCAAAATAAAAAGCTCATTAAAAGATATTTCCATGGCGCTGGGCAGATTTTGATACACCGGAGAGCGGAGATGTCCTCGGCCACCTCAGAACCCAAAGAAAAGTAATTAAAACGCGGTTCGAACGTACTATTACAGATGATTTCGGCTAATTCTTTATATGAGAAGTTAATTCGATGGCTAACATGAGACGCATACATAGTAATAATAATACTTTTGAGTAGACAGCTTATTTTTGTAGAAAGAAATGAAAATCCGCGCATGCAATCGTGCAATCAGGTGTCGTTTTGCAGAATTAAATCATACACTTGTCTACTTATCCGTAAACATAAATGTAAAATATATTCATCTTTCTGGCCGATGTTGTAGAGTCGGACTGCAGGCATACTGTGTGCGAAATCCGACCTCCAGGACGTGTCGTACTCCAGGCTCGGTACGAGAAATGTGAGATGTTAAGAAAAATGTAGACCTCGATTTGACTCTGTAAAATTGTAAAACAGAAAACGCGTCGCTTATGGAAATGACGGGTTAGGAATAAATCCCAGCGGTGTGTGGATTTCCTTAATTTGGCAACCGTGGTTTCCGTTCAGTTTACTTATTATGCTACAATAAATCGTAAATCCCGCCCCGAAGTTCGGTTCGGGTGGTCCGTGAGCGGAGTGGATAGATAGAGCGATAATACTTTATTAATCCCGTAGGGAAATTGATGTGTGTTACAGCAGTCCAGCCCAAGACAAGCAAAAACAGACATCATCATAGTTATAAAACAAAAGACAACAAAATAAATAAAAATAAATAAATACATAGGTGTGTGCAAAATGCGATGATCATAGTCGCTGTAAAAACAATAAAATATGTGCAAAATGTGCATAGGTTTATACAGACTGAGTGTCCAAAAAGTACAATGGAGCAAACATGCTGTCCATAGATGAGCAAATGAAAGGCTAACAGTCCTAGCCTAGGCCAGCGTTATACGAATACGCGAATACGCGCTCTAGGAGTTTAATCCAGTTTTTGACAGACAGTATCAGTCCTGAAAATATCGTGGTCTTAAAAAAAAAAAGTTCCTTTCAGGCTCGGGTCTGGAGCTTGTCGGTGGGATCAGGCACATGGCAGAACACACAGAAATGCGGATTGACCCCGGTTTTTGCAGGACTGGTTCTCAGTAATAATAATTAATAATAATAATTGCTTCCACTTCTATAGCGCTTTTCTGGACACTCCACTCAAAGCGCTTTACAGGACATGGGGATCCCCTCCACCCCCAGCAATGTGCAACATCCATCGCGACTTCTTTTCGAAATCCGAGTTGCTTTCACACCGGGGTGAAATCGCTCTCGTTATCCGTCCTGTGGTATAGTAGTATGGTACTACGGCCAGGTTTCGGGGGACTTGTTAACGCCAGATCGCTCGCTGTCTTGCAGCGCCGACGCCAATTCGAAATGGCTGGAAGCTCACTACGACCCGGTGGCTAACCTGTACACCTTCTCCTCCTGCATCGGTAAGACCCAGCGAGCGTCAGGGCTTGGTTACTGCTCGTCTGGAGGCGAATTGCCCTGCTCAGGCTTTTGTATTTTAGAGAGATAGATGAGACTTGATTGATCCCGAAGGGAAATTGACGTATCTTTGTTGTAAATGTCTGTGGATTTTATTTTACTTTAATTTTCTGTTTTGTTTCATGTGAAGTTTTATTTGCTTTGGCAACACAGATCGGTCATGCTAATAAAGCACCTTGAATTGAATTGAATTGACACACGGAGAGACACAGAGAAACAGAGAGAGAGAGACGCACACAGAGAAACAGAGAGAGAGAGACGCACACAGAGAAACAGAGAGAGAGAGACGCACACAGAGAAACAGAGAGAGAGAGACACACACAGAGAAACAGAGAGAGAGACACACACAGAGACACAGAGAAATAGAGAGAGACACACACAGAGAGACACAGAGAAATAGAGAGAGACACACACAGAGAGACACAGAGAAATAGAGAGAGACACACACAGAGAGACACAGAGAAATAGAGAGAGACACAGAGAGAGAGACACAGAGAAATAGAGAGAAAGACACAGAGAGAGAGAGAGAGACAGAGAGAGAGACACAGAGAGAGACAGAGAAACAGAGAGAGAGACAGAGAAATAGAGAGAGAGACAGACAGAGAAATAGAGAGAGAGACAGACAGAGAAATAGAGAGAGACACAGAGAGAGACACAGAGAGAGAAATAGAGAGAGACACAGAGAGAGAGACACAGAGAGAGAGAAATAGAGAGAGAGACAGAGAGAGAGAGACACAGAGAAACAGAGAGAGAGACACACAGAGAGACACAGAGAAACAGAGAGAGAGACACACAGAGAGAGATAGTGACACACAGAGAGACAGAGAAACAGACACAGAGAGACAGAGAGAGAGACACAGAGAGTGAGAGAGACACACAGAGAGACACAGAGAAACAGAGAGAGAGACACACACAGAGAGAGATAGTGACACACAGAGAGACACACAGAGAGACAGAGTCAGTCAGTCTTTATCATCCCCACGGGGGCACTCAGTTCTACAGCAGCAAGGTAGGTATACAGCCAGAAAAGAAACCCAAACAAACACGACAAGAGCGTCCCGTCCGTCTTTGCAAAGAGAAACAAGCGTTGCGACTCCAGACACGGCTCCAGGTACGACTGAGATCGCGCGCGCGCGCGTGCTGGGTGTCATCTTCCCCGAGACTGAAGCGCCGCCGTGTTTTTCTCTCGGCAGCGCTGGCTGATCTGCACGGAGATGGCGAGAACAAGGTGAGGACGACCGGAGACCGGCGGGCTGGGGGCTTAAAAAGAGTTTGTAATGGGGGGGGTGGGAGCTATCCTGCTTTTCTAAGCCTGAATCCTTGAACGGGCTTCATTTCCCCCCCCCCCCCCACTCCATGAATGGGACGTCCCAGCTCCGCGCTGAAGTTAACAAATGCAGTTTTTTTTAAATAATAAAGGCACAGGAATAGCCGAACCCCGGCAGGATGTTTTCCTGTCTGGAATCGCCCGTTCCCCCGATCATCGCTTGCCCTCCCGGTGCGCTGTAGAGTTTTGGGGGAATTAGGGTGGCCTTCACCTCTGGCACGGGCCAAGTGTTTAAAAATCATCCCTAAAATGACACAAAAAAAAAGCTTCAAAGTCCAAAAAGCTTGCTTCTTAACTGATGCGGTTGACTGTGGGGGCCGCTGAGACGGCCCATATCCGCATCTAAAACCCAGAAAGCGAAATGGCATGCATGGTGAACAGCTACCCCCAAATTCAGACGAGCTGTTCCTTCCAGCTTGGAGATTTAAGCCTTGGGAAGGGAAGACGCTGGGCTACCGATCCTAATCTGTGCATTAGGCGAACTGCAAGGTTAATACTGACGTTGCAATGAATTTAGAATGCCGCCTTTCAATTGGAGTGCAATGTTTAAAGCTCTGGGGGGCAGTGTGGAGGGCTCGGGACATCTAATCCCACCGCTGACACCACAAGCTGTCTCACCCCAGTGGCTCCAGTCAAGCCCCCTGCATCAATAGGCATCGGGGGGTAACCGTGCAGTGGGACGTGCGCACTCTTCCGCTTAAAACCTCTGAGCCAGGGTAGGTTGTGACCTAGCGACCAGGCTCGAGTGTGGGCGTCCTCGTGATTGAACCCCGTGTCCCCGTGCCAGCTGGTGGTGGGAGACCTGGGCACCGGCGTCTACAACATGAAGCTGAAGGTGTACAGGGGCACCAGCCTGGTGAGCGAGAACACCCTGCTGGACCTGCCCGCCGGCCTGGTGGCCTTCCTGATGGACCAGCACGAGCCGCGCACGCCGGCCGTGGCCGTGGCCTCCGGCCCCTTCATCTACATCTACAAGAACCTGCGGCCCTACTTCAAGTTCACGCTGCCCCCCCTGGAGGTCAACGCCCTGGAGCAGGAGGTCTGGAGCCAGGCCAGGGAGGTGGGTCTGGACCGGGGTTGGGGGGTGGGGGGGGTCGGTCGGGTCAGCTGGACGGGGAAGTCCGCGTCGCCCCAGAAGCGGCAGACGTTCACGGCCTCAACCCGACCGATCGCCCAATCAGATTTCATTCCTATATAGCGCCTTTCAATCCAGAGTTCTCTCGAGGCGCTTTTCAACATGATACCTACATGGGGGGAAAAAACGGGAGTACGGTCAACGGACAAAATATAATCATACAAAAAAAAACGTGTAGAAATGTGAAATTAAGTGAAAGAAGTGGGTTCCCAATTCAAGGTCGCCGAAAAACAGGTAGGTGTAGCTAAGGGCTAAAAAAAAAAACTCTAGAGCAAATACTCCTTCAGACAAAGCTTAAAACGCACATCAGATCAGCAGAGACCTTGGATTACTCACCCTGCAGCTCACCGCCGGCAGCCCCACTGGAGACTCAGCAGGTGTGAGCCTGGCCAGTACCCGGAGGGGAGACTCCTGGGAAAGCTGAGGCTGCTGCTGGAAGAGGTGTTAGTGGGGGCCAGCAGGGGGCGCTCACCCTGCGGTCTGCGTGGGTCCTGATGCCCCAGTATAGTGACGGGGGACACTAGACTGTAAACAGGCGCCGTCCTTCGGATGAGACGTCAAACCGAGGTCCTGACTCTCTGTGGTCATTAAAAATCCCAGGGCGTTTCTCGAGAAGAGTAGGGGTGTTACCCCAGTGTCCTGGCCAAGTTTCCCCCCTGGCCTTTACCCATCATGGCCTCCTAATAACCCCCCTCTCTGAACTGGCTCCATCACTCTGCTCTCCTCCCCACTGAGAGCTGGGGTGTGGGGAGCGGACTGGCGCCTCATCCAGGCGGGGCTACACACTGCTGGGGGTGGAGGGGATCCCCATTACCTGTAAAGCGCTTTTGGAGTGGAGTGTCCAGAAAAGCGCTATATAAGTGTAAGCAATTATTATTATTCTTATTCAGAGCTGCGAAACCTTCAGATTCCTGCTCTCCGTTGAGACCAGGTGAGGGGCGGTACCCCTTCTTATTTCCTGGCTCAACAAAAATGCCATTCTTTGCCTTGAGTTGATCGTTATTACTTTGATATTATTGTAGCAGCATAAGAATCGGTAAAACGTGAAATCTCAATTGTTGTGGTGCTTTCCTTCTTATTCTCCGAAGGTTAGTTCTGGGAAGGAGAAAATCTGGAAACTTTGAAATGTCTTAATCGAAATCTCTTGCCTCAGCATCCCTGCTTGGGCTCAATTCACGAGCGGTTAGGTCACGACCGGGAGGTATATTTCTGTATAAACTCCCAAATGGGATTCCGAAATGCAACGTTGTAAGATTTTGGCAGTGTCGGCCGATGGCGTTCTTCAGGCGGGTTGAATGGGCAGAGGAGAGCTACTGAAGAAAATGAAAAGGCACTGGCACTAGTCTGGTACGAGTTCATAGCCTCACGGCCGCACAGCTCACCTTGTCTGACTCTGTGTGCCTCGTGTTTCCTCGCAGGATAAAATTGATCCCATGTCCCTGAAGGAGATGCTGGAAGGAATTCGGTGAGTCGCTGGTTTGGGAAAGTTTGACACTGAGTAATATTGTCACCCTGTGTACGGTACTTACTGAGCAAACACTGAGTAATATTGTCCCCCTGTGTACGGTACTTACTGAGTGAACACTGAGGAATACGGTCCCCCTGTGTACAGTACTTACTGAGCAAACACTGAGTAATACAGTCCCCCTGTGTACAATACTTACTGAGCGAACACTGAGGAATACTGTCCTCCTGTGTACAGTACTTACTGAGTGAGCACTGAGTAATATTATCACCCTGTGTACAGTACTTACTGAGTAAACACTGATGAATACTGTCCTCCTGTGTACAGTACTTACTGAGTGAACACTGAGTAATATTATCACCCTGTGTACAGTACTTACTGAGCGAACAATGAGGAATACTGTCCCCCTGTGTACAGTACTTACTGAGTGAACACTGAGTAACACAGTCACCCTGTGTACAGAACTTATTGAGTGAACAATGAGGAATACTGTCCCCCTGTGTACAGTACTTACTGAGTGAACACTGAGTAACACAGTCACCCTGTGTACAGTACTGACTGAGTGAACACTGAGTAACACAGTCACCCTGTGTACAGAACTTACTGAGTGAACACTGAGTAACACAGTCACCCTGTGTACAGAACTTACTGAGCAAACACTGAGTAATATTGTCCCCCTGTGTACGGTACTTACTGAGTGAACACTGAGTAACACAGTCACCCTGTGTACAGTACTTACTGAGTGAACACTGAGTAACACAGTCACCCTGTGTACAGTACTGACTGAGTGCACACTGAGGAATATTATCACCCTGTGTACAGTACTGACTGAGTGCACACTGAGGAATATTATCACCCTGTGTACAGTACTGACTGAGTGAACACTGAGTAACACAGTCACCCTGTGTACAGTACTTACTGAGTGCACACTGAGGAATATTATCACCCTGTGTACAGTACTGACTGAGTGCACACTGAGTAACGCAGTCACCCTGTGTACAGTACTTACTGAGTGCACACTGAGGAATATTATCACCCTGTGTACAGTACTGACTGAGTGCACACTGAGGAATATTATCACCCTGTGTACAGTACTTACTGAGTGCACACTGAGGAATGCGGTCACTCTGCTGTATATATGATATATAGAAAAACAGATGTTCTGACGAGCCCTCGCTCGCCGACTCTGCGAGACTGACCGTGGTCTCTCTTCCGATCGCAGGGAGAAGGCTGACGTCCCGCTGTCTGTCAGATCGCTGAAGTGAGCCTGCGCCGGTCGTCGTCGCCCTTCCTCTCGAGCCGGGTCAGCGTACGGGCTGCATTCCACGCGGAGACGCAGAGAAACGCCTAACTCAGCAGTATCAGTTCAGCAGGTGGCGGATCCCTGTACTCAGGGTGATGTGCGTACAGTAATCCCAGTCTGACAGGTGATTGTGTCGGATGTCCACAGCGCTGTAAGTAGAGGGATACCGTGAAGCTGGTTTTACACTATAATCTGTTCCAGTCAGAAATACAAGGTGGCGTAGTGTAGTGGCTAAGTCTCTGCAGTCTCAGCTGGTGGGTTGTGGGTTCGAGACGCTTCTCTGGGCCCTGCTGTCGTACCTTAAGCGAGGCGCTCTACCCCAGTTGCCCCAGTCCGCCCAGCACCCTGGTGTATGAACGGGCACCGGCACCCTCGTTGTCCCCGTGATGGGCCAGTGCCCCAGCAGAGTCACATGCTCTCCGTTCGCTAAAACGCCATGCCAGCCACGATCAGCCCTGGCCCAATCACTGCCCCGAATGTGGACCTGAACGCAGACTGAGCGTTACCGGAGCCGATGAGCACGGCAGCACCGCGAAACAGGCCGATGAGAGCCGCATACTTCATTCGGATTTCTCAGGGATGTCGTGTCATACAAATGACAAAGCTCAGGCGTCTGTGAAGCGGTAGTGTCTTTATTTCCACATGCATATGGAAGTCCGGCTTGCAACCAACCAGACTTAAAAAAGAAGTAGCTGAAGATGGTCCTTTATACCTTAAAACAAAACGAGTTACACATTCTAAACAAATGATAAGACAGCAACACCTGCAAATTAATTATTTCTAAGTTGCAGACTAGACAACAGTTCTTTTCATGTTCTGGGCAGCTGACCAAATACATGCCCCTTATCTTACTGACCAAGGACAGGCGGCATCTTTAGATATATTTGAGCGCAAAGCTAACTTCAAGACACTGGACTGCACGGTTTGCAAAAATAGGAAAAACAAGAAATTCTATTATCATCTCACTTCCCGGGCGGCTCTCTTAGCTCCTCAGGGATCTGTTTGTGCCGTTGAAAGTAGTGTTTGTGCTGCTGTTCGCGAGATATAGCGCCGTCTTGATCAGGGTGTGTGATGTCACTCCCCCTCCCCCTTAGAGGCACAGGAGGCCAGAACCAGTCTCATTCATTAGTTATTATAATAATAATAATAACATCACTTTATTAACCCTTTACAATGTCTTGCATTAGGAATGTGTCTTCTCACAGACCCCAGCTTGCTCTCCAGGAGACGCACAGACAGGGAGAGAGAAGCTGGGGGGTCAGAGCGCAGGGTCGGCCATTTATACGGCGCCCCTGGAGCAGTTGGGGTGAAGGGCCTCGCTCAGGGGCCCCAGCGGAGTAGGATTCCTCTGCCGGCCGCGGGATTTGAACCGGCAACCTCCCAGCCACCGGCGCAGAGCCTCAGCCACAGAGCCACCGCTCCGCCCCCCCCCCGAAAAATTAGTTAGTGCTCCGTTTGTGCCATCGAAAGCACTTGCCTTCTTTATTTGGGGGGGTTGTGACCTTACTCAACCCCCACCCCCCCCCCTCCTCACAGCAGCGACAAGGGAGTCCCCGAAAAAAGACGGCTCTGTAGCTCGGGAACAGAAAACACAAGCTGAGGGCCTGAAACCTCCCGGGCCTCGTGGAGATCAGGGCAAACGCGTCCCGTTTCTCCCTCTTTACGGAGTGCTGGGTGGGCGTGACGGGGGGGGTGGGGTTGTGCTGTGATGGTAGTCACGTGCAGTTCTTCCCGGACCCTGTGCAGACGACATGATCCGGGTTGAAGTGAGAAAACACAGGGGGGAAAAAAGTCTTTTTTCCAGGGAAAAATGGAGACGGGGGCGTGTCCCGGGTGCGCTGGAGTACGGGGAAGGTGTGGCCGAGGCAAACGATCCAGAGAATAAACCCATAGGCGAGTCCAAGAAACGGGCAAAAGTCCAGGGCCAGGTGATCCATCCAAAACGCAGGATTAAAAACAGGAACCAGCGAGGGAAAGAGGAGGGGCTGGCGATCGGGACCGTGGTCCGGTGGTGACTGGGCTCCGTCTTCCCCAGGTTCCTCATGCTGGAGCCCCAGGACATGGAGGCCTACGTCAACCTGCACAAGCAGCAGCCCATCAGGAGGCAGGTCAGTGTCCCGTCCAGTACGAAAGAGAACTGGACCGCCGGGCTGCCCGGGGGGGGGGGGTGGTGTCCGTGCTCTCCAGACCACCTCCAGCAGAAGGGCTGGTTCTCGCCTGGTTAAATAGCTGCTGCAAGGGGGGGGGGCAGTTTGGAAAGCACTTGTAGGAAGGCACCGGTGAGGTCTGAGGTCATCAGAGTGGGGGACAAATTTCCTGCTTCCTCAACAGAGGGCGCTGGATTTCTAATTTCAATGGTGTTGTACCTCCCAGGAAGATGTGATGCACCCCGGGGGCACACACAGATGTTGATACTCTAATCATTCTGATTTGCTCAGCATATTTCAGTTCAATTCAAGGGGCTTTATTAGGATGACCGATGGGTATGATCAGTGTTGCCAAAGAAAATAAAAATAATAAAATTAACATGGAACAAAACGTAAAATAAAATCTACAGACATTTACAACAGAGACATATCATAAAATATTTACATATACTGTAAAAATATGGAGCGTTATTGGGAGCCAGGCTCACTGTTCCTCAGGCTGGGACAGGAGGTCACACACTGTATTATTATTATTGAGAGACAGGCTCACTGTCTGTTCCTCAGGCTGGGACAGGAGATCACACACTGTATTATTATTATTGGGAGACAGACTCACTGTCTGTTCCTCAGGCTGGGACAGGAGATCACACACTGTATTATTATTATTGAGAGACAGGCTCACTGTTCCTCAGGCTGGGACAGGAGATCACACACTGTATTATTATTATTGAGAGACAGGCTCACTGTCTGTTCCTCAGGCTGGGACAGGAGATCACGCACTGTATTATTATTATTGGGAGACAGGCTCACTGTTCCTCAGGCTGGGACAGGAGATCACACACTGTATTATTATTATTGAGAGACAGGATCACTGTCTGTTCCTCAGGCTGGGACAGGAGATCACACACTGTATTATTATTATTGAGAGACAGGCTCACTGTCTGTTCCTCAGGCTGGGACAGGAGATCACACACTGTATTATTATTATTGGGAGACAGGCTCACTGTCTGTTCCTCAGGCTGGGACAGGAGATCACACACTGTATTATTATTATTGAGAGACAGGCTCACTGTTCCTCAGGCTGGGACAGGAGATCACACCCTGTATTATTATTATTGAGAGACAGCTCACTGTCTGTTCCTCAGGCTGGGACAGGAGATCACACACTGTATTATTATTATTGAGAGACAGACTCACTGTCTGTTCCTCAGGCTGGGACAGGAGATCACACACTGTATTATTATTATTGAGAGACAGGATCACTGTCTGTTCCTCAGGCTGGGACAGGAGATCACACACTGTATTATTATTATTGAGAGACAGGCTCACTGTCTGTTCCTCAGGCTGGGACTGGAGATCACACACTGTATTATTATTATTGGGAGACAGGCTCACTGTCTGTTCCTCAGGCTGGGACAGGAGATCACACACTGTATTATTATTATTGAGAGACAGGCTCACTGTTCCTCAGGCTGGGACAGGAGATCACACCCTGTATTATTATTATTGAGAGACAGCTCACTGTCTGTTCCTCAGGCTGGGACAGGAGATCACACACTGTATTATTATTATTGAGAGACAGACTCACTGTCTGTTCCTCAGGCTGGGACAGGAGATCACACACTGTATTATTATTATTGAGAGACAGACTCACTGTCTGTTCCTCAGGCTGGGACAGGAGATCACACACTGTATTATTATTATTGAGAGACAGGCTCACTGTTCCTCAGGCTGGGACAGGAGATCACACACTGTATTATTATTATTATTGAGAGACAGGCTCACTGTCTGTTCCTCAGGCTGGGACAGGAGATCACACACTGTATTATTATTATTGGGAGACAGACTCACTGTTCCTCAGGCTGTGACAGGAAATCACATACTGGGCTGCCAGTTACTCATATACTCTTACCTGGGGTAAGCACAGAAAACGTACCTTAAGCCCAGGCATAGGGAGGAAGCATGCGGATCGAGTAAGGTGCAAGTCCCGCAGAGTGACCGGGGGGCTCTGACCCTCGGCCCGTGACCCTGTGCCTCCAGACCGTCATCACCTGCATCGGCACCCTGAAGAAGAACATGGCGGACGAGGACGCGGTCAGCTGCCTGGTCATCGGCACGGAGAGCAGGGACGTGCTCGTCCTGGACCCAGAGGCCTTCACCATCCTGCACAAGGTGCGACGCTGCTGCTAAGTCACCCTCCCCCCCCCCCCCCCAGAAATGCTTGGAGCCCCTGGCGCTCTACCCTTCGGGTGAGACGCTAAGCTGCCATCCTGTGGCCAGCGTCTCTTCACAGAAGCAGCCTTTTCACTTCTCGGTGTCGGTAAGCCTGCCGAAGGACTGGCTCTTATTACTGCGGAATGTGCTTTCACCGTTGTGTTGCGTGGGCGCTGATGCAGGGAGACGTGCCTTCCAGGTTTCTTCTCCTGGCTCGGCCTGTCTTGGTGGCAGGCAGCGTTGGCCCTGGATTAAACGGGGTGCATTAATGTGTGTTGAACGTTTTTGCTTTCCTGTATTGGAGCGTAGAGCCTCACAGGGTGAAGGCCGGTTTGTGTCTGAGGTTCGTGAGCGATGATCTCTGACATTAGAGTTATACTTAACAGCTGCCCTGACATCAGAGGCATTTTTAACAGCTGCTGAGCTCTGACATCAGAGGCATGCTGAATAGCTGCTGAGCCCTGATATAAGAGGCATTTTTAACAGCTGCTGAGCTCTGACATCAGAGGCATTTTTAACAGCTGCTGAGCTCTGACATCAGAGGCATTTTTAACAGCTGCTGAGTCCTGACATCAGAGGCATGCTGACATCAGAGGCATTTTTAACAGCTGCTGAGCTCTGACATCAGAGGCATTTTTAACAGCTGCTGAGCCCTGACATCAGAGGCATTTTTAACAGCTGCTGAGCCCTGACATCAGAGGCATGCTGAACAGCTGCTGAGCTCTGACATCAGAGGCATTTTTAACAGCTGCTGACCTCTGACATCAGAGGCATGCTGACATCAGAGGGGTGCTGAACAGCTGCTGAGCTCTGACTGTATCCATCATGATCTCTTCTGTAGATGAGCCTGCCGAGTGTCCCCACCTTCATGGACGTCACGGGCCAGTTTGACATAGAGTTCAGGATCACGGTGGCCTGCCGCAACGGAAACATCTACATCCTCCGCAGGTATGGGGTCAGGGGTCAGGGGTCAGGGGGTCAGGGGTCACAGGGGTGGGGAACTGACTTCTACCTAAGAGTCTCATCACCTTATATTTCTAAAAAAAAAAACGTTCCACAGCGTTGCTCTGAAAAATATCATAGATGGATAGATAAGACTTTATTGATCCCGAAGGGAAATTGATGTGTTACAGCAGTCCAGCCCAAGACCAGCAAAAAACAGACATCAGAATAGGCGAATTTGCAGACATCTATGTATTTATTTTGTATTACTGTATGTATTATAATTTTTCGCCTATTCTGATGTCTGGTTTTGCTGGTCTTTTTGCATGCCAGCAGCCATATCACCCTGCAACTCACCACTGGCAGCCCCACTGGAGCTCAGCAGGTGTGAGCCTGGCCAGTACCTGGAGGGGAGACTCCTGGGAAAAACTAAGGTTGCTGCTGGAAGAGGTGTTAGTGGGGCCAGTAGGGGGCGCTCACCCTGCGGTCTGTGTGGGTCCTAATGCCCCAGTATATGACGGGGGACACTAGACTGTAAACAGGCGCTGTCCTTCGGATGAGACGTCAAACCGAGGTCCTGACTCTCTGTGGTCATTAAAAATCCCAGGGCGTCTCTCGAGAAGAGTAGGGGTGTTACCCCAGTGTCCTGGCCAAATTTCCCCCCTGGCCTTTACCCATCATGGCCTCCTAATAACCCCCCTCTCTGAACTGGCTCCATCACTCTGCTCTCCTCCCCACTGAGAGCTGGGGTGTGGGGAGCGGACTTGCGCCTCATCCAGGTGGGGGTACACACTGGTGGTGGTGGAGGGGATCCCCATGACCTGGAAAGAGCTCTGAGTGGAGTGTCCAGAAAAGCGCTATATAAGTGTAAGCAATTATTATTATCCTCTGTGTGCGTGTGTGTGTGTGTGTGTGTTACAGAGAGTCAACCAAGCCAAAGTACTGCATTGAGCTGAGCTCCCACCCAGTGGGACTGGTCAGGGTGGGCAAGAACGTGGTGGTGGGCTGCACCCAGGAGACCTTGCACGGCTTCACCCAGAAGGTAAGGGCCCCCACCTTGGCAGACCCGGGTCATAACCCCTTAATTTACCAGGAGGGGAGGAACGTTGAGGCCTGTCTGCTGCTTCTCAGAGAGTCTATTCGTATTCCTTCCCTGATCGGAAACCGCTCCCGGATCCTGATCCCGGGGCTCATGGAACATACGTTTCGGCCTCGCACGTTATCCGCTACCCCGACTACAGCTTCGTCTGCGGGCAGTCCTGCGAGGAGGGGGGGGGGGGGCTGCTCTGTACACAAAGGGGGGCGGGAGGGGGGAACGAGCTGCCCCCGCCGTGTTGGCGAAGCCTGGCTTCTCGCCAGAAACGGCGGGATGAGAACGTCCAATAAGCCCTGCTTTACACAAAGGGAGGTGGGAGGGTGGAACAAGCCGGGGGGAAAGTATTGGCTTCTACAAGAAACCCCCGGATGTGATCCTTGGATTAATGAGCTGGCAACTACCAAACGAGCTAGACGGTCTGAATTTCCTCCTCTCGTTTGTAACCTCTTGTTCTTAAAAATGACGTGAGATGGGCCGGCCGCTGTTTCAGCCCCCGAGGTCGGGCTGTTACCGATTACAGAGGGCCCCCGTTCTTCAGAAGGTACGAGACTCAACAAGCCAGGCTGTCCAAAATGTCCTCCCGGGCAGGGAAAGAAGCTGTGGACAGCCTACCTGCCGGCTCCCATCACCACCATGAGCCTGATGGACCACCACGCCAGGGGCTTCCAGGCCGTGCTGGTGGGACTGACCAACTGTGAGGTCCACATGTACTGCGACAAGAACCTGGTCAGCGTGATCAGGACTCCGGTAAGGCCCGGTTCTGCTCTCTGGACCCGACCCTCCTATCGCAGTCGAGAGCGTGAATTACTCAGCCACCAGCTGGGTTGAAGAAATGAAGAGAAACTCTGTTTTAAAAGGCTGTGGCAAGATAACCCCCCCCTTAAAACAGTCTAGAGAGGTGAACTAGCACCAACGTCAAAGGGCGATTGACTCTCGATTCCCGATCCCCTCCTGTCGTTTCAGGACATGGTGACCAGCATTTGCTTTGGGAGGTACGGCCGGGAGGACGGCGCTCTGATTATGACCACCAAAGGTACGCAGCAGCGGGGGTCTCGTAGCGCCCGGCTGCGCAGACAGAGCAGGAATGTGTGTCTCCCCGGTGGGGCGGCTGGTGCAGAATGAAAAGACAGAACTTTATCGGCCATATGCAATTTCTCGCCTTAGGAATTATCTTCTCGCAGACCCCAGCTCGCTCTCCAGGAGACACACAGACAGGGAGAGAGAAGCTGGGGGTCGGAGCACATTTATACGGCGCCCCTGGAGCAGCTGGGGGTGAAGGGCCTCGCTCAGGGGCCCCAGCGGAGTAGGATTCCTCTGCCGGCCGCGGGATTCGAACTGGCAACCTCCCAGCCACAGAGCCCCCGCTCCGCCCCATCGTGATCTTTGACCCTTAAGAGCCCCAGTAGACAACAAGATCATTTGTTTCCGGTTGCTCCGGTATGGGGAAAGCGGACTTTGTGCGAATTGGGCCGGCCGAAAGACCGCCCAACGTGCTCGGCTCGCGCCCTGATCCCTCTGCCTCTCCCCCCCCCCCCTCACCCCCCCACCATCCTAGTCCGCAGCCATATCACCCTGCAGCTCCCTGCTGGCAGCCCCACTGGAGATTTAGCAGGTGGGAGCCTGGCCAGTACCTGGAGGGGAGACTCCTGGGAAAGCTGAGGCTGCTGCTGGAAGAGGTGTTAGTGGGGCCAGTAGGGGGCGCTCACCCTGCGGTCTGTGTGGGTCCTGATGCCCCAGTATAGTGACGGGGACACTAGACTGTAAACAGGCGCCGTCCTTCGGATGAGACCTCAAACTGAGGTCCTGACTCTCTGTGGTCATTAAAAATCCCAGGGTGTTTCTCGAGAAGAGTAGGGGTGTTACCCCGGTGTCCTGGCCAAATTTCCCCCCTGGCCTTTACCCATCATGGCCTCCTAATAACCCCCCTCTCTGAACTGGCTCCATCACTCTGTTCTCCTCCCCACTGAGAGCTGGGGTGTGGGGAGCGGACTGGCGCCTCACCCAGGTGGGGGTACACACTGCTGGGGGTGGAGGGGATCCCCATTACCTGGAAAGCGCTTTGAGTGGAGGGTCCAGAAAGGCGCTATATAAGTGTAAGCAATTATTATTCTTATTAATTATCCCCGGTCAGGCGGCGGCCTGATGGTGAAGATCCTGAAGCGCACGGCGGCGTTTGAGGACAGGGACACCACGCCCGGGCCGCCCGCGGCCCAGAGCGTCAGGCTGAACGTGCCCAAGAAGACCAAGCTGTACGTGGACCAGACCCTGCGGGAGCGCGAGAGTGCCGTGGGTACGTCTCGGGAACGGGGCGGCGTGTTTAAGCTGAAGGCCGACGGGTGAGGCCCACCCCCGTCAGGCAGGTAGGTCGGTCGGTCCCTTCTCGGGCCATAGAGGCTCATGGGGGACAAGGGCCACCATGTTTCTTGGCCATCCGACACTGGAGGTGGAGGTGATGTGGTCATCATCATGCTCCGGCCGGCCTGTTACCCCCGGACAATGTTCCCTCTCGTTTTTAATGGCCTGTGCGCGCAAAAATTTCAAATTGTGCAACTTCCCCCCCCGTGACCAAAACTTCAATTGACCAAAAAAAGTTCAATTTCCCGTGTGCGCACACACGCTCGGCTTAGAGGGAACGTTGCCCCCGGAAGGATTAACCCCCCCCCCCCAGTACTCGTTCGGAGTGGAGCTGGGAGCCGTCTGGAAGGAATCAGAGCAAGCCCCATCCCCTGCCCCCCTTCCCTGGGATCGAACCCGGGACCTTCCGGTCAGGAGCAAGACACCCTTGCTGTCTCAAGTCAGGGGACGGGGGGGAAAACGGCTGGAGGCCAGGCTGCAGACGTGAAGCGATCGGCTGGCCTCTATTTCAGCTGAAGTTCAGGCGCTGTACAGCAGCAGGAGAGGAAAGGGTTTTTCCCCTGACTCTGTCTGCCCCCCCCCCCCCCCCCCCCCAGCTAGGTTCTTGTTACAAACAACTCTAGCAAAAAACCGCAATGCAGTGACTGCTTCCTCATCTCAATGCTTTCGATGGAAAAGACGCCCCCCCCCCGTCAGACGCTCTTAATTTATAACTGTCTGCTGTCTATGTATTATTTATATCAAAGGCATGTTAACAATAGCAAAAACTAAAACATTGAGCGCAAGCAGCTTTTATAGGTTTAAGGTTATCGATGCTTCTAGTTAACACCTGGGTTACACAGAAGAAGATATGCCCAGGTTACAGTTATGTTATGTATAGAAGCCATATCGCCAGCAGCCATATCACCCTGCAACTCACAACTGGCAGCCCCACTGGAGCTCAGCAGGTGTGAGCCTGGCCAGTACCTGGAGGGGAGACTCCTGGGAAAAACTAAGGTTGCTGCTGGAAGAGGTGTTAGTGGAACCAGTAGGGGGCGCTCACCCTGCGGTCTGTGTGGGTCCTGATGCCCCAGTGTAGTGACGGGGGACACTAGACTGTAAACAGGCGCTGTCCTTCGGATGAGACGTCAAACCGAGGTCCTGACTCTCTGTGGTCATTAAAAATCCCAGGGTGTTTCTCGAAAAGAGTAGGGGTGTTACCCCAGTGTCCTGGCCAAATTTCCCCCCTGGCCTTTACCCATCATGGCCTCCTAATAACCCCCCTCTCTGAACTGGCTCCATCACTCTGCTCTCCTCCCCACTGAGAGCTGGTGTGTGGGGAGCGGACTTGCGCCTCACCCAGGTGGGGGTACACACTGTCTGGGTGGAGTTTGCGTGTTCTCCTTGTGTAAATGTGGGTTTCCTCCGGGTGCTCCAGTTTCCTCCCACAGTCCACAGACATGCTGGTGAGTGTGTCTCCCTGCGATGGACTGCTGTCCCATCCAGGGTGTACCCTGCCTCGGGCCCATTGCTTGCTGGGATAGACTCCGGCTCCCCATGACCCTCGATTAGAAGAAGCAGTTAGGAAATGAATGGATGGGAAGTTCCTCTTTGCCTGTCCCTCGTGATTGCAGCAGGAACCAGCAGATGGCGCTTGAGAGAAACGTTAAATGACAGAAAACTTACAGTGGCGCTTGAAGGGATCTGAGAAGAAAGTAGTGACAAACCATCTTCACTTTTTGAAGATCACTTTATTAATTAATTTATTACTTTATTGTACAATTTCTTGCGTTAGGAATGTGTCTTTTCGCAGACCCCAGCTTGCTCTCCAGGAGACACACAGACAGGGAGAGAGAAGCTGGGGGTCAGAGCGCAGGGTCTGCCATTGTACGGCGCCCCTGGAGCAGTTGGGGTGAAGGTCCTTGCTCAGGGGCCCAACGGAGTAGGATTCCTCTGCCAGCTGCGGGATTTGAACCGGCAACCTCCCAGCCACAGGCGCAGATCCTCAGCCACAGAGCCACCGCTCTGCACTTTGTGCCCTGAATGCTACATCATCCCCGTCTGCTCTACAGAGGATAATTTTAAAAAAAACTGATGAAAACTTGAATTAGGAGTTATCCTGAAGAGCTTGCATATATTATTGCAGCTGCTTTTTCAATTTAGTTTGAAAACTCACTGGTAGCCAGTGCAGGGCTGCGGGCCCAGGAGTGACTGTTGTTCGTTTTGAGAGCCCACCCTTCTCCTTGGTGATTGAATCCGCCTTTCTCCCCTCTGCTCCCCCCCGTCTCTAGCCATGCACCGAGCCTTCCAGAAGGACCTGTACCGGCTGCGCCTGGCCTCGGCGCGTGCCTACGTCAAGGCCCTTGAGTCCAGCCTCACGCCCATGTCCTCCAGCCTCTCCGAGCCGCTCAAGATGAACGCGGTGGTGAGTTTTCAAGCTGCAGCACGATATCTGGAATCAGGGTCCCGGGGAGGGCAGCAGTCCCGAGGGTGTTACTGCAGGGATGAGGAGCTCCGAGTCCCGCGGGTGTCACTGTAGGGATGAGGAGCTCCGAGTCCCGCGGGTGTCACTGTAGGGATGAGGAGCTCCGAGTCCCGCGGGTGTCACTGTAGGGATGAGGAGCTCCGAGTCCCGCGGGTGTCACTGTAGGGATGAGGAGCTCCGAGTCCCCCGGGTGTCACTGTAGGGATGAGGAGCTCCGAGTCCCGCGGGTGTTACTGCAGGGATAATGAGCTCCGAGTCCCGCGGGTGTCACTGTTGGGATGAGGAGCTCTGGAGTCCCGCGGGTGTCACTGTAGGGATGAGGAGCTCCGAGTCCCGCGGGTGTCACTGTAGGGATGAGGAGCTCCGAGTCCCGCGGGTGTCACTGTAGGGATGAGGAGCTCCGGAGTCCCGCGGGTGTCACTGTAGGGATGAGGAGCTCCGAGTCCCGCGGGTGTCACTGTAGGGATGAGGAGCTCCGGAGTCCCGCGGGTGTCACTGTAGGGATGAGGAGCTCCGAGTCCCGCGGGTGTCACTGTAGGGATGAGGAGCTCCGGAGTCCCGCGGGTGTCACTGTAGGGATGAGGAGCTCCGGAGTCCCGCGGGTGTCACTGTAGGGATGAGGAGCTCCGAGTCCCGCGGGTGTCACTGTAGGGATGAGGAGCTCCGGAGTCCCGCGGGTGTCACTGTAGGGATGAGGAGCTCCGGAGTCCCGCGGGTGTCACTGTAGGGATGAGGAGCTCCGGAGTCCCGCGGGTGTCACTGTAGGGATGAGGAGCTCCGGAGTCCCGCGGGTGTCACTGTAGGGATGAGGAGCTCCGGAGTCCCGCGGGTGTTACTGTAGGGATGAGGAGCTCCGGAGTCCCGCGGGTGTCACTGTAGGGATGAGGAGCTCCGGAGTCCCGCGGGTGTCACTGTAGGGATGAGGAGCTCCGGTCCCGGAGAGCAGCAGTCCTGCGGGTGTCACTGTAGGGAAGAGCCACTCCATGTGCAAATTCATAAGAAAAGCATAAAAAACTAAAAACCAGATTATTCAATTCCCTGTCCTGCGGCAGTCTTTGAGGAGTGTTCCCTGCTGTCCCTCCCCGTCTTCACTTAAAGTTTAGAAATGAGAAACGACAGTCAACAGGTAACAGTGTCTAGCAGCCCTGTCACGTCCCAGTGTGTGTTCTGTGTGTGTTTTTTCTGTTATGGCCACACTGCTGACCCTTGATTGTTCTCCCTTCCCCATTGGCCAACCATCACACCACTGTTTCAGTATGACGTCATCATCAATCAGCCCTCAGCCAATCAGAACTCATTTTGTTCACTATATAACATGGAGGCTTTCAGGAAGAAAAGGCCTTTCGTTTGACTTCGGTCCCGTTTGGTTCTGGTTATTGCTTCGTTTCGCTTCTGGTTATTGCTTCGGCTTCGTTTGTTGGTTTGGTTTGTTTTGCTTTGTGTGTGTGTGTATTTTCGTATAGCTTCGGCTTTGTTGTTTTGTCGTTTTTTTTTTTTTGTTAGTTTCGTTGTACTTTTGTGTGTTTGTGTGTTCATCCTTGTTTTGCCATTACCTTGCCCCAGTGTTGCACGTTCAACTTTTGTGTTCTTTTGTACCCTGCTCCTGTTGAGTACTCTTGTATTCCTGGTTCGCTTGTGTTTTTGTGTGAACTTTTGTATAGTTTAGGTTGTTGGGTACACTTGACACACTTAGTTGATTTTGTATTAGTAACACTAGTTCAGTGCGGGTGAGTGCCGTTTGTCTTGTGTGGTTTTGGGTAGTCGGTGCAGGTTAGCTAGGGTGTTGAAGACACTGAAGACCGTGTGTTTCGGGTTTTATTTTGTAGTCGGATTAGCTTTCCCTCACTGTCCTAGCCAGCTCCATCTTGTTTGTTATTTTCTTTCCTTTGGCACTACTCTAGTTCCTTACCCTTGTTATCACGCTTCCTAGTCCCTCGCCAAAACCCCCCCTGCTTCCAAAAGAATTATCCTAAATGTTACACCCCTTTACCCCTAGACAGGCCCTACTGAACGCAGGTCCGCTTCGTGGGCCCGCGCACACGCTGGGCTGTTCACGCGTGTCGTCTCTGCTCACCGGTTCCGTTCCGTCTCCCCGCAGGTCCAGGGCCTGGGCCCGTCCTTCAAGCTGACCCTCAACATCCAGAACACGGCGGCCTGCCGGCCCGTCATGAACCTGGCCGTCAGCTTCCTGTACGACGAGAGCCTGTACTCCATGAAGACGGCGTTCTTCAAGGTCCGGGCCCGACCGGCGCCGAACCCGCTCTGTACACCCTTCTCCGGGCCCGACCGGCGCCGATCTGCTCTGTGCATACATACACCCGGGCCCGACTGGCGCCGACCCGCTCTGTGCATACAGACACCCGGGCCCGACCGGCGCCGACCCGCTCTGTACATACAGACACCCTGGCCCGACTGGCGCCTACCCACTCTGTACACCCTTCTCCAGGCCCGACCGGTGCCGATCCGCTCTGTACACACAGCCCCCGGGCCCGACCGGCGCCGATCCGCTCTGTACACCCGCCTCTGGGCCCGACCGGCGCCGATCCGCTCTGTACACACAGCCCCCGGGCCCAACTGGCACCGATCCTCTCTGTACACACAGACACCCGGGCCCAACTGGCGCCGATCCGCTCTGTACACACAGCCCCCGGGCCTGACCAGCGCCGATCCGCTCTGTACACCCGCCTCCGGGCCCGACCGGCGCCGATCCGCTCTGTACACACAGACACCCGGGCCCGACCGGCGCTGACCCGCTCCGTACACACAGCCCCCGGGCCCAACTGGCGCCGATCCTCTCTGTACACACAGACACCCGGGCCCAACTGGCGCCGATCCTCTCTGTACACACAGACACCCGGGCCAGACCGGCGCTGACCCGCTCCGTACACACAGCCCCCGGGCCCGACCGGCGCCGATCCGCTCTGTACACACAGACACCCGGGCCAGACCGGCGCTGACCCGCTCCGTACACACAGCCCCCGGGCCCAACTGGCGCCGATCCACTCTGTACACACAGCCCCCGGGCCCAACTGGCGCCGATCCTCTCTGTACACACAGACACCCGGGCCCAACTGGCACCGATCCTCTCTGTACACACAGACACCCGGGCCCAACTGGCGCCGATCCTCTCTGTACACACAGACACCCGGGCCAGACCGGCGCCGATCCGCTCTGTACACCTGCCTCCGGGCCCGACCGGCGCCGATCCGCTCTGTACACACAGACACCCGGGCCCGACCGGCACTGACCCGCTCCGTACACACAGCCCCCGGGCCCAACTGGCACCGATCCTCTCTGTACACACAGACACCCGGGCCCAACTGGCACCGATCCTCTCTGTACACACAGACACCCGGGCCCAACTGGCGCCGATCCGCTCTGTACACACAGCCCCCGGGCCCGACCAGCGCCGATCCGCTCTGTACACCCGCCTCCGGGCCCGACCGGCGCCGATCCGCTCTGTACACACAGACACCCGGGCCCGACCGGCGCTGACCCGCTCCGTACACACAGCCCCCGGGCCCAACTGGCGCCGATCCTCTCTGTACACACAGACACCCGGGCCAGACCGGCGCTGACCCGCTCCGTACACACAGCCCCCGGGCCCAACTGGCGCCGATCCTCTCTGGGCCAGACCGGCGCCGATCCTCTCTGTACACACAGACACCCGGGCCCAACTGGCGCCGATCCTCTCTGTACACACAGACACCCGGGCCAGACCGGCGCCGACCCGCTCTGTACACACAGACACCCGGGCCAGACCGGCGCTGACCCGCTCCGTACACCCGCCTCCGGGCCCAACTGGCGCCGATCCTCTCTGTACACACAGCCCCCGGGCCCAACTGGCGCCGATCCTCTCTGTACACACAGCCCCCGGGCCAGACCGGCGCCGATCCGCTCTGTACACACAGACACCCGGGCCAGACCGGCGCTGACCCGCTCTGTACACACAGCCCCCGGGCCCAACTGGCGCCGATCCTCTCTGTACACACAGCCCCCGGGCCAGACCGGCGCCGATCCGCTCTGTACACACAGACACCCGGGCCAGACCGGCGCTGACCCGCTCTGTACACACAGCCCCCGGGCCCAACTGGCGCCGATCCTCTCTGTACACACAGACACCCGGGCCAGACCGGCGCTGACCCGCTCCGTACACACAGCCCCCGGGCCCAACTGGCGCCGATCCTCTCTGTACACACAGACACCCGGGCGAGACCGGCGCCGACCCGCTCTGTACACCCGCCCCCGGGCCCAACTGGCGCCGATCCTCTCTGTACACACAGACACCCGGGCCCAACTGGCGCCGATCCTCTCTGTACACACAGACACCCGGGCCAGACCGGCGCCGACCCGCTCTGTACACACAGCCCCCGGGCCCAACTGGCGCCGACCCGCTAAGTATACACAGCCCCCGGGCCAGACCGGCGCCAATCCGCTCTGTACACCTGCCTCCGGGCCCGACTTGTGCCGACCCGCTCTGTACACCTGCCTCCGGGCCCGACTTGTGCCGACCCGCTCTGTACACCCGCCCCTGGGCCCGACCGGCGCCGACCCGCTCTGTACACCCGCCCCCGGGCCCAACTGGCGCCGACCCGCTCTGTACACACAGCTCCTAATAACCCCCCTCTCTGAACTGGCTCCATCACTCTGCTCTCCTCCCCACTGAGAGCTGGGGTGTGGGGGGAGCGGACTGGCGCCTCACCCAGGTGGGGGGTACACACTGCTGGGGGTGGAGGGGCTCCCCCATGACCTGTTTTCTCATCCCTCAGTTCCCTGCGGCCCAGAGCTCTCTGCTGTGCCCACTGGTTGAAAACGCCCCACCGTACGGGGCGTGTCTGGGCTTTGATGCGAGAGCCTCTTTTCTCCTGTCCCTTCGCAGATCCCCCTTCTGATCCCGGGACTGAACTACCCCATCGACACCTTCGTGGAGTGCCTGAGTGACAGGGGCATCTCGGACATCATCAAGGTCTGAACCGTTTCGCAGGGCAGTGGGAAAGGGGCCGGGCGGGCGTGAGGAGGCCCTCTGAGGAAAAACCAGGCTGCCGCTCGGAGTGCTGCTGGGCATTGGCGGACCTGTAGGGGGGCGCCCTTTCGCCTGCACCAGAAGTTCCAAATCCGTTCCCCAGCGTGGTGACTGAGGACACCGCTGAAGGAGATACTGTCTCTGAGATGAGATGTTAAAGGTCCATTTTATTATGAAAGTTCCCATGACTGTTCCTCAGAGAAGTTTCCTAGTTACACTCCACTTGGCTTGAACTTTTTGGTCTTCCTTAAGTCCCCCTCTCACTGAACTGGTGCAGCAGTGTCTCACACTACCCCTGATCTGCTGTGCAGTGGTGCGGCTGGTGCAGAATGATCACTGTGCGTCTCCCAGGTGGGGGCTGCTGGTGCAGAATGATCACTGTGCGTCTCCCAGGTGGGGGCTGCTGGTGCAATGAACACTGTGCGTCTCCCAGGTGGGGGCTGCTGGTGCAGAATGACCACTGTGCGTCTCCCAGGTGGGGCTGCTGGTGCAATGAACACTGTGCGCCTCCCAGGTGGGGGCTGCTGGTGCAGAATGATCACTGTGCGTCTCCCAGGTGGGGGCTGCTGGTGCAGAATGATCACTGTGCGTCTCCCAGGTGGGGCTGCTGGTGCAATGAACACTGTGCGTCTCCCAGGTGGGGGCTGCTGGTGCAGAATGATCACTGTGCGTCTCCCAGGTGGGGCTACTGGTGCAGAATGATCACTGTGCGTCTCCCAGGTGGGGCTGCTTGTGCAGAATGAATACTGTGCGCCTCCCAGGTGGCGCTGCTGGTGCAGAATGATCACTGTGCGTCTCCCAGGTGGGGCTGCTGGTGCAGAATGATCACTGTGCATCTCCCAGGTGGGGGCTGCTGGTGCAGAATGAACACTGTGCGTCTCCCAGGTGGGAGCTGCTGGTGCAGAATGATCACTGTGCGGCTCCCAGGTGGGGGCTGCTGGTGCAGAATGATCACTGTGCGTCTCCCAGGTGGGGCTACTGGTGCAGAATGATCACTGTGCGTCTCCCAGGTGGGGCTGCTTGTGCAGATTGAACACTGTGCGTCTCCCAGGTGGCGCTGCTGGTGCAGAATGATCACTGTGCGTCTCCCAGGTGGGGGCTGCTGGTGCAGAATGATCACTGTGCGTCTCCCAGGTGGGGGCTGCTGGTGCAGAATGATCACTGTGTGTCTCCCAGGTGGGGGCTGCTGGTGCAGAATGATCACTGTGTGTCTCCCAGGTGGGGGCTGCTGGTGCAATGAACACTGTGCGTCTACCAGGTGGGGGCTGCTTGTGCAGAATGAACACTGTGCGTCTCCCAGGTGGTGCTGCTGGTGCAGAATGATCACTGTGCGTCTCCCAGGTGGGGGCTGCTGGTGCAGAATGATCACTGTGCGTCTCCCAGGTGGGGCTGCTGGTGCAGAATGATCACTGTGTCTCCCAGGTGGGGGCTGCTGGTGCAGAATGATCACTGTGTGTCTCCCAGGTGGGGCTGCTGGTGCAGAATGATCACTGTGTGTCTCCCAGGTGGGGGCTGCTGGTGCAGAATGATCACTGTGTGTCTCCCAGGTGGGGGCTGCTGGTGCAGAATGATCACTGTGCATCTCCCAGGTGGGGGCTGCTGGTGCAGAATGATCACTGTGCGTCTCCCAGGTGGGAGCTGCTGGTGCAGAATGATCACTGTGCGGCTCCCAGGTGGGGGCTGCTGGTGCAGAATGATCACTGTGCGTCTCCCAGGTGGGGCTACTGGTGCAGAATGATCACTGTGCGTCTCCCAGGTGGGGCTGCTGGTGCAGAATGATCACTGTGTGTCTCCCAGGTGGGGGCTGCTGGTGCAGAATGAGCACTGTGCGTCTACCAGGTGGGGGCTGCTGGTGCAGAATGATCACTGTGCATCTCCCAGGTGGGAGCTGCTGGTGCAGAATGATCACTGTGCGTCTCCTGGTGTGGGGGCTGCTGGTGCAGAATGATCACTGTGCGTCTCCCAGTGTGGGGGCTGCTGGTGCAGAATGATCACTGTGTGTCTCCCAGGTGGGGGCTGCTGGTGCAGAATGATCACTGTGTGTCTCCCAGGTGGGGGCTGCTGGTGCAGAATGATCACTGTGCGTCTCCCAGGTGGGGGCTGCTGGTGCAGAATGATCACTGTGTGTCTCCCAGGTGGGGCTGCTGGTGCAATGAACACTGTGCGTCTCCCAGGTGGGGGCTGCTGGTGCAGAATGATCACTGTGCGTCTCCCAGGTGGGGGCTGCTGGTGCAGAATGATCACTGTGCGTCTCCCAGGTGGGGGCTGCTGGTGCAGAATGATCACTGTGTGTCTCCCAGGTGGGGCTGCAGAACAGTGCTGGATGTATTGGGGGTCCCCCAATACAAGAGGTCCCTCATATTCTGTATGTAAAGCACTTGGGGATCCTGTGGAATGAAAGACACTGTATAAATGCCATTATTATTATTAACATTTTCGCCACATTCTTTTCACTCATGAGGACATTGGGCCCAGCTTGAGACGGACACACGTTCTCTGGTCTTGTCTTTGCTCCTGGAGACGCGCGGTGCTGACCTGGCCCTGTGCTCCCTGTGCTTGCAGGTGTTCGTCCTCCACGAGGGCAAGAGCGCCCCCTTGCTGACCGCGCACATCAACATGCCCGTGAGCGAGGGGCTGGCAATGGCCTGAGGGCTGGAAGAGAAGAGGGGTGGACACGCCGACGCACGCGATGTCGCACACGCACACACTGACATACACACACACGCACGCCGACACACGTGATGTCGCACACGCACACCGACACACACACTGACATACACGCACACGCACGTCGACACACGTGATGTTGCACGCACACACCGACACACACACTGACATACACGCACACGCACACCGACACACGTGATGTCGCACACGCACACCGACACACACACTGACATACACGCACACGCACGCCGACACACGTGATGTCACACATGCACACACTGACATACACGCACGCCAACACACGTGATGTCACACATGCACACACTGACATACACGCACACGCACGCCGACACACGTGATGTCACACATGCACACACTGACTACACACACACGCACGCTGACGCACCTGATGTCGCACACGCACACCGACGCACACGCACACCGACACACGTGATGTCACACACACACTGACATACACGCACACGCACGCTGACGCACCTGATGTTGCACACGCGCACCGACACACACACTGACATACACGCACATGCAAGCTGACGCACCTGATGTCGCACACGCGCACCGACGCACACGCACACCGACACACATGATGTCACACACACACTGACACACACGCACACGCACGCTGACGCACCTGATGTTGCACACGCGCACCGACACACACACTGACATACACGCACATGCAAGCTGATGCACCTGATGTCGCACACGCGCACCGACACACACACTGACATACACGCACACGCAAGCTGACGCACCTGATGTCGCACACGCACACTGACATACACGCACCCGCACGCCGACGCGCCTGATGTCGCACACGCACACCGACACACACACTGACATACACGCATGCTGACGCACACGCACTGACGCGTGCAATGTCACGCACACTGACGCTCGATGTTGCACGCACACTGACACGCATGATGTTGTATGCACACTGACACACAATATCGCACGCACGCTGATGCATACGCACCCACTCAGACATGCAATATGCTGCACGCACAGAGATGCACACTGACGCGCACAATTTCACACACTGATGCACGCACAGGCACACACTGACCCGCCCTGACACACGCAGTGTCGCACGCACACGCTGACATTCGCAGTGTTGCACGCACGCACCCACATCCACAGTGACACTCGCGCACTGTCGCACACACACCAACGTGTAAACGTGCACGTGCACGCACACACACACACACCACACACAGAGGCTCCAGGCCTCCTTGAAACATTCCAGGGCCATCTTTACACATGGCATCATCCCAGCACCTGCAGACTGGCCTACAAAGCCTCTTCCTGCCCCTCCCTGAAGAGCTTCTGCTCAAACACGCCCTCCCTCATCACCGGAAAAAGACCGACTGCACCCTGGCTCACAAGAGGTTTTATCTTTCACGGGCGGATTGTCCTGTTTTACCAACCTGAAGAACTGGGGGCCGAAAGGGCGGCCTACAGCTCTCCCGGACTGGAGCCGGTATCTCCCTGGGGAGGCGGGCCGGGTCTCCGATGTGGGCGCAGGCTGGGTCACCCCCCCCCATCCGGAAACAGCCCTACCCGGCAAGCCAGCAACCACCGATCCCACACGGAGCCGGTCAGGGGCCGGTGGTCCTCAAAGATGGGGCGAAATGGAGGAAAATGATGAAAGACGCCGAATCAGTTTGGCACCTTTCCGAGGTCTCCCCATTCCGCCCCAGCGATTCGTAGCGGGGGAGGCCTCAAAGAGACCTAGCTGTCGATGAATGGACCTGTGTATTCCAGTCTGAACGGTAGGATATATGTAGAACGGGCTGATCCCGTTTCAAGCCTGTGAATTCGCTCGGACACCTCCGCAGGTAAATACCGTTTCCCCTTCCCCTGCTCCTGTGAGTGTACGGGCAGGTGTATAACCCGATCTCAGACACAGGGAAACAGCCTTTTATACCAGAGACGAGACTCCTGACCCCCCCCCCCTCTGCTGTTTGTACGAGCGTACGGGAGTGTCGCTAGATTATTTCAAGGGTGGCGGCCTCTGTCTTTCGCTGTCTCGTGCAGGCGAGCTGGTCTTCGACGGGCTCGCCCAGTTCAAGGGCTGCTGGGGGCTGGGGGAGGGTGGGGGGGGGTGTGGCACAAGCCGGGTCTGTAATTCTGGGAGGCCTCTGAAACAGCTGGTTAAATAAATGGGGGGAAAAAATAAAACTAGCAAGAAGCTGAACAGCTTTACAATGTTGAGACGTTTTTGTCTGGTTTTTTTACAGACTTGCCTTAAAATAGTGTGTTATAATAGTGTATAATATGACTATAATAATAATAATTGCTTACACTTCTATAGCGCCTTTCGGGACACTCCACTCAGAGCTCTTTCCAGGTCATGGGGATCCCCCCTCCACCCCCAGCAGTGTGTACCCCCACCTGGATGAGGCGCCAGTCCGCTCCCCACACCCCAGCTCTCAGTGGGGAGGAGAGCAGAGTGATGGAGCCAGTTCAGAGAGGGGGGTTATTAGGAGGCCATGAGGGGTAAAGGCCAGGGGGGAAATTTGGCCAGGACACTGGGGTGACACCCCTACTCTTTTCAAGGATTTTTAATTGGAGCGGTTGGCTCTGTGGCTGAGGATCTGCGCCTGTGGCTGGGAGGTTGCCGGTTCAAATCCCCCTACTAACACCCCTACTCTTCTCGAGAAACGCCCTGGGATTTTTAATGAGCACAGAGAGTCAGGACCTCGGTTTGACGTCTCATCCGAAGGACGACGCCTGTTTACAGTCTAGTGTCCCCGTCACTATACTGGGGCATCAGGACCTACACAGACCGCAGGGTGAGCGCCCCCTGCTGGCCCCCACTAACACCTCTTCCAGCAGCAGCCTCAGCTTTTCCCACTAAGTTTTTTAATATGGCGTCTTTTGTCTATATAATGTGTCCACTGTGACCTTTAATGTGTAGTACCCGAGCTTGCTTATCCCAGACCCCGATTAGCGGGGAAAAAGGGGGGATTGGGGAGGTCGGTGTTCACAGGGGTACCCAGAAACTCGTTGTAAATGAGAAGGTGTCGTCACTGGACTTCAATGCTAAAAAAAAAAAGCGATTAAAAAAGACCTTTAACGCCACCGCCTTACGCCGTCAGGCTGAGGTTCCGGTTCGGTTCCAGTCCAGATTTGCGGGCCCTCTTCGGCTCCCCAATATTTCGCTGAACCGGAGCATCACTTCGAAGAACTAAAGGTGTCGTGCGCTGTCCTGACCACCAGAGGGCGCCACCGCCTTTTGAAAGAGCGCGTTTGTTTCTTGAGTAGCCAAAAAAAAAAGTCTTTTGAGCACAGAAAAATGATCTGAACCGATCGACTTGTTGCTTCAGAGAAGGATCTGTCGAAGTAAGAATCTCGGCTTCGATGACAACCAGGGGTGAGCCTGGCCAGTACCTGGAGGGGACTTCACACAGCTACCTCCTGTACAGCTCATTTCACCCCAACCACACTAAAAACTCTCTTCCTTTTTCACAGTTCCTTAGGCTACGACGATTATGCAGCGACGACATCGACTTCGAGAACCAAGCCCTCGAAATGTACTCATTTTTCATCAACAGAGGATACCCCAGCAGTGTGATTGACAGGGCCCTTGCCCGAGCCAAAAACACCCCCCGGACCATCAACCCGATCAGGAACTCCCGCCGTAACAACCGCATTCCTCTGGTGCTTCCTTACCACCCTAACACACTTCCTATCCCCAGGACCATTAACCACAACTTTTCCATCCTACAGGATGATCCCTCCATTGGGGCCCTCTTTTCTGATCGCCCTATTATCTCATATCGCCGACCACCTAATCTGCGTAACCTCCTTGTTCACAGCTCCCTTGACCGCCCTCAACAACCATCCACACCAGGCACTTTCCCTTGCAACAGAGCTCGCTGTATCACCTGCAAGTACACATCCACCACCACACTCATTCAAGGCCCCTCAGGACAATTCCGGATCACCCAGACAGCATCTTGTACCTCCAGCAACCTTGTTTACTGTATCTCTTGCAGTAAATGCCCAGCCATCTACATTGGAGAAACAGGAAGGAGACTTGGAGACCGTTTCAGAGAACACGTCAGGGCTGTAAAGATTAAAGATCTCTCCAAGCCCATTGTTTCTCATTTCACCTCTGACGGCCACGACCACTCTAATCTCTCCGTCTGTGTTCTCAAAGACGGTTTTCCAAACTCATACATCAGAAAGACCACCGAAACTAAAATTATTCTGCAGCTAGGATCACACCTTCTCCCTTCCCTTAACGACAGACTACTGTTCTTTTAAATTTTCTCCATTCATTGGAAGTTTCATTTCACACCTCTCTGCACCCATTCTGACTTCACACCTCTTGATTGGCCTCTCTTTCTGTCCCCTGCTCCCGCCTCTCACTCCTCCTCCCTCCCAACCTTTGTTCTCCCGCTACTTTACCTTTGCCTACTGCCCTGTCTCTCTCACACCTGAAGAAGGCTCCACGGCCGAAACGTTGTGTTCTCTTTCTTCTTTTTTTCAGCATGGAATAAACCTACTACTTGTTCCCCTGGAGGGGAGACTCCTGGGAGAGCTGAGGCTGCTGCTGGAAGAGGTGTTAGTGGGGCCAGCAGGGGGCGCTCACCCTGCGGTCTGTGTGGGTCCTGATGCCCCAGTATAGGGACGGGGGACACTAGACTGTAAACAGGCGCCGTCCTTCGGATGAGACGTCAAACCGAGGTCCTGACTCTCTGTGGTCATTAAAAATCCCAGGGTGTTTCTCGAGAAGAGTAGGGGTGTCACCCCGGTGTCCTGGCCAAATTTCCCCCCTGGTCTTTACCCATCATGGCCTCCTAATAACCCCCCTCTCTGAACTGGCTCCATCACTCTGCTCTCCTCCCCACTGAGAGCTGGGGTGTGGGGAGAGGACTGGCGCCTCATCCAGGTGGGGGTACATACTGCTGGGGGTGGAGGGGATCCCCATGACCTGTACAGAGCTCTGAGTGGAGTGTCCAGAAAAGCGCTATATCAGTGTAAGCAATTATTATTATTATTAACCAGATCGCAGGTCTGGGGGTCCCCCAGCACCAGAATGGGAATGGGGGAACCCCTGCTGTACTGTAGCTGCCTCTGGTGGGGGGGGGGGGGTCATTCTCCCTCTGATCTTGATTGAATCAATGAGTTGGATCAGAGGCCGGTCGCTCGTCTGGCGAACCTGCGTGCCCCTCTCTCTCCAGCTCCGCTATCTCTGCTCATCGGGACATCATTGTCTTTCCCGGCGCTAAGCCGCTCAGTCGCTGACCTGATCAGTCCCACCATTGTGTTGGCGCCGTGGGAGTCCGGTCACCCGTGCGGACCGGCATGCGAATCGCCCTAAAAAAGGATCCATTCACAATGCCCCGCTTCCGTGGGAGAAATAATGGCGCGCCTTTGAACCGAGAAGTGATTGATTGATTGATTGATTGATTGGTTTGAAAGTGAAGACGGGTGTCGGGACGTGAGGAGCTCGGGGCTGCTGCTCTGATCTGAAGGCGCCGCGTCACAGCCCCCGCCCCCTCCCGTGTGACGTCACGGCCGGAGGGGGTGGGCGTGTGTGAGTGGCGCGTGCGGTCGCCCTCGCTCACGGGAGCGACGCGCCAAATTTCAAACGCGCGCCCAGACGCCCAGGAGGTGAGACGGCTCCTCTCTCTCCTCTCTCCTCTCTCCTCTCCTGCTCCCTGTCCTCCGCCTTCCACCACGGGATTCAACAGGTAGGAGCAGCCCACACCCGTGGGGAAGAAAACAATTTGTGTGTGTGTGTTTGTGTGTGTGTGTGTGTCGCTCGTCCCCGACGTGGCGCCTCGTCCCGTCGTCGTCGCCGTGAGCGTTGTGGGCGGAAATAGACGTTTTTGCGCGGAATTGTCTAATTTAGGTCCCTGTTTATGAGCTGGGGGGAACAGGGCGGGTACCCGCAAAGCCGCTCTATTATTATTATTATTATTATTATTATTATTGTTGTCGTTGTACACCGCGCCTTTAAAAGTGTACCTGCACCGCTCATCCTTCACGCAGATGTCTGCTTGTTATTGTAACGCAACGGGGGCTCCGGCGGGCGCCCTTGCCGCATTAGGTCGCCCCCCCCCACCGTCGGGGGGCTCGAACCCGGGACTCCCGCGTCGCTCAGCAGGGACCCAGCCCGGTGAGCCAAAGAGAGATCTCTCTACAGCCCAGTAGCTGTGGTCCTGCTATCACTGGGAAGGGCGGTGACGTCACCTGCTCTTACACAGTACCTGTCGGGCGTAAGCGTTACAGTATTATAGTGACTGTTGTTATACTCGCCCTCCCTTGCGAGTATAACATATACACTGCGGGTATAAGGGGCGTGTGAGCCGGCGCAGGCTGTAACGGGACGAGTGAGGGTTTTATTCCCTGCGGGAAAGGAGGCAGCACCTTTCGGCGGTGGTCTCTAGGATCACTTTATCGGCCCCATCCAATGTCTTGCATGAGGAACGTGTCTTTTCGCAGACCCCCAGCCTGCTCTCCGGGAGACACACAGACAGGGAGAGAGAAGCTGGGGGTCAGAGCACATTTATACGGCGCCCCTGGAGCAGCTGGGGGTGAAGGGTTTCGCTCAGGGGCCCCAACAGAGTAGGATTCCTCTGCCGGCTGTGGGATTCGAACCGGCAACCTCCCAGCCACAGGCGCAGATCCTCAGCCACAGAGCCACCGCTCCGCCCCGGGTTTGGGGGTACAGTGGGGAAGCGAGGCGCAGACACGGATCCAGTTAGATAGAACCCTTCCGACGGAGAAGGTTCGGAGTCTGGGTTTGAAAGACTCGTTGTTATTATTATTATTATTATTATTTGTGGTGACAGCCGGCTCATGATCCTCCGGGGGGGGGGGGGGGGGGGAGTATTTTAAGGGGCGCACCTCTGATCGTCCGAGTGTGCGGGTGGGGGGGGGGGTCCGGAGTTATGCGCTCTTTTGCGATCGTGGGGGTAACAGGTGCGTTTGGCTGAGCTGTTACCCCTGTCTGTACCCCCCCCGCCCCGCCCCGCCCCTTTCCTTGTTTGGCCGCGTAGCGCACGTATTCGTACCGCTCCTGCCTCCTGCCTTCAAAACCCTGGACCGTGTCCCAGCACTTCCCGCTGTCGCTGCAGTCCTGTGTTTTGTTTTTCGGCGTTTCCGTGGCGCCTTTGTGTTGGAGCGTCCGTGCAAATGAGCCTGTCACTGCACGGGACAAATGAAGCCCGTGATCCGACCCCAGGGGGCCCACCCACGCGTGGGGGGGGGAGGGATTGTCGGGGTCAAGAGTACAGCCCTAATGGGGATGTCGGCACGTAGGACGGGATTGCGAGAGAACCGGCGTTAAGAGAAAAAAAAAACCGATTGCGTGAACAGGAGAAATCGAGCCAGGAAGGATGTCGTCGTCACGAAAGGAGAATTCGCTGCTCCACTCCGCAGGTGACCGGGAGTCCGATCTCGGGCGGCCCTGCTCGTCCTCGCTGAGAGACCTCGTAGCTTAATACCACCGGGGGGTGTGCGCTGAGCCCCCACGTTAAAGACACCCTCATCTCCGGCTTGTATTCACAGCCGGAGGTCGGCGGCGTGTTACTGTGTGAGGCTTTGTGGGGGTGGATCTGTGGCTGGGAGGGTTGCCGGTTCGAATCCCACGGATGGCAGAGGAATCCTACTCTGTTGGGGCCCCTGAGCAAGGCCCTTCACCCCAGCTGCTCCAGGGGCGACGTATAAATGTGCTCTGACCCCCCAGCTTCTCTCCCTGTCTGTGTGTCTCCTGGAGAGCAAGCTGGGGTCTGTGACAAATTCCCTAATGCAGGAAATCGTATATGGCCGATAAAGTGATCTTGTTTCTCAGGGTTTTCTTTTAAAGAGACAGCGCTCAGCTAATATTGCTTTTCCACCTTGATAGCGTGACGAAGAGGGTGGATCATTAGACCAGCGTCCTTCTGAAGCAGTGCCATCTTTCTGGCATCGCTGAAAGTTTAATTATTACTAAACGTCCTGTTTCCATACGACCTCTTGCGAAGTAGAACGTGACGTCAAACTTCTTCAATCCAACTGGCGCACTTAAGGGCATCAAGCCGATGTTTTGCAAGTCGATCCCAAACTGTTGTGTGTGTGTACTCACAAGCAGTTGGGTTTTCCAGCCTTACGACAGCCCTGCAGGGGGCATGCTTGCCGTCACACACTCCGCTCGGGGCGACGAAATAATTAATAATCGTAATAATAATAATAATAATAATAATTGCTTACACTTATATAGCGCTTTCCTGGACACTCCACTCAGAGCTCTGTCCAGGTCATGGGGATCCCCTCCACCCCCAGCAGTGTGTACCCCCACCTGGATGAGGCGCCAGGCCACTCCCCACACCCCAGCTCTCAGTGGGGAGGAGAGCAGAGTGATGGAGCCAGTTCAGAGAGGGGGGTTATTAGGAGGCCATGATGGGTAAAGGCCAGGGGGGAAATTTGGCCAGGACACCGGGGTAACACCCCTACTCTTCTCGAGAAACACCCTGGGATTTTTAATGACCACAGAGAGTCAGGACCTCGGTTTGACGTCTCATCCGAAGGACGGCGCCTGTTTACAGTCTAGTGTCCCCCGTCACTATACTGGGGCATCAGGACCCACACGGACCGCAGGGTGAGCGCCCCCTGCTGGCCCCACTAACACCTCTTCCAGCAGCAGCCTCAGCTCTCCCAGGAGTCTCCCCCTCCAGGTACTGGCCAGGCTCACACCTGCTGAGTCTCCAGTGGGGCTGCCAGCGGGGAGCTGCAGGGCGATATAACTGTTTAAATAGTTTTATTTTCAACGCGGTCGGTAGATCTAGATCGATTCATACTGTGCGCCGATTGGCGGCGTGTTATTTTGTTATTTTCTTGTCCACTTCTGTTCTCGGCGCTCCTTTGCTCCTTTTGTTTGGATGTTTTGACGTGTAAAACGGTCTGTCGCCCCCAAACCCCCCCTGCGGGCGAGGAAACGAGACTTTCCCCAGAGCCCGGCGGCGTGGAGGGAAACCGGCTCCTTTCCGTTTCCTCATACGCACTTCCTGCCCGCGCGAGCGCAGCGGAAAGGTGAAACGCGGAAGTGTAGCGCAACAGCGACACGCTGCTGTCAGCAAGGAAGAAAAAAAGAGCACTTGACACGCCGGCTGAGCTCACACGTGTGTTGAGACTCCGAGGGAGGTCCGATGGCGGCGTTTCTGAGACTTACACGGACTCTTTAACCTCTTTGGGTCCGAACCGACCCACCGTCTCGGACCCGGTTAGCCCGGACTAAGGCGATCGATAAGCCTCGAGTCGCGTCAGCAGCACGCCCGGCTTGTTTTGACCCTGAAGGTAAGGCAAGGTGAGGTGAGGTTACCTCACTGTTTCTGTGGGGAGACGGGGATCGCGCTGTCCTTGTAGTATGACCCCCCCCCCCCCCGGGGAAGGCGATCGGAGGCGGCAGGGGGGTTGGGTGAACAGACCAGCCTTTGTGCTTGGGGTGAGTGGGTGGGGGGGGGCATATCTAATTGAGTTTACTCAAGTGCCGCAGTTTGTCTAGCGAATTTCGTGGCTGAATCCGGCTACAATAAGGCCCGTTGTCCGCTCTCTCTCTCCCTCTGAACGGACTCGTTTGTCAGTGGTGGCTGTGGAGACACTGGCTCGAATCGTGAGGATTAGACCCGGACTCCCTGTAAATAAACGAGAACCTCCACGGTTTCGTCTGTCTGTCACCGGGCAGCTGCCTCAGCGTCCTTATCGAGCAAGCGTTTCAGGCGCTCGTGTGGCGTTGGGGTACCCCCCCCCCCCTGCGGTGCCGCTGGGACCCCTTCAGAAAGATATGACATTGGCCGATTTTTTCGATTCTCGTTTCCGGTCGCTTGATATGGATGTGCGAGGGTTCAGTATTTGGCTTGAAACGATTAGCTATTGTGATCGATCGATCGCCAGTCGCGCAGGTTTAGAGAGCGATACAAACCGGGCACATCGGGTTAGAGTGAGTCGACAGCCACTGCAGTTCTGTTCAGGATCATTGCGGTGGAGTTTGCTTTTAATATAACACAGTGTGCCTCTGATGCTGGATGCGTCGCCGTAGTGTGCTGTGAAGCGTTGAAGATGGATCGTGGAGAAAAGAAACAGGATTAATCTCTATTCTGCGCTAAAAAAAAAAAAAAATTCCTGTTGAATTCCTCGTCAGGTTTGTTGGTATTGATGTATGGAGAACCTGGCTGCACTGTGAGGGTACATGCCGAACAGTCCCTGGAAAAGGTGGTCAGGTTCCAGGGTCGGTGTCCTTAGATTGCTGCCTGCTGTTTTTAGTGAGTGAGCGCACTGTGAGGACAGTTCTGTAGTCCATGTTGATGCGTTACAAATGAGGAGACCTCTCTCATTAGGCCTCCAGCTGATCCAAGACGATCATCCGTTCCTTTGGTCAGCAGCCATATCTCCCTGCAGCTCCCCACTGGAGATTTAGCAGGTGGGAGCCTGGCCAGTACCTGGAGGGGAGACTCCTGGGAAAGCTGAGGCTGCTGCTGGAAGAGGTGTTCCTCTCAGCAGGGGGCGCTCACCCTGCGGTCTGTGTGGGTCCTAATGCCCCAGTTTAGTGATGGGGGACACTAGACTGTAAACAGGCGCTGTCCTTTAGATGAGATGTAAAATTGAGGTCCTGACTCTCTGCGGTCATTAAAAATCCCAGGGTGTCTCTCGAGAAGAGTAGGGGTGTTGACCCGGTGTCCTGGCCAAATTTCCCCCCTGCCTTTACCCATCATGGCCTCCTAATAACCCCCCTCTCTGAACTGGCTCCATCACTCTGCTCTCCTCCCCACTGAGAGCTGGGGTGTGGGGAGCGGACTGGCGCCTCATCCAGGTGGGGGTACACACCGCTGGGGGTGGAGGGGGATCCCCAAGACCTGGAAAGAGCTCTGAGTGGGGTGTCCAGAAAAGCGCTATAGAAGTGTAAGCAATTCTAAATTATTATTTTTTCTGGGAGATTCCTGTCAGATTTCCTTAAGCAGCCTGGCTGGGTAGCTTGTTCCGCGCCCCCGCCACCCTTTGTGTAAAGGGTGCCTCCTGTGCTTGGTTTTGAAAGCTCTTCCCTGTAGTTACCTCTTGTGCCTCCTGTCCCAGCTGGAGGATCTCACCCAGCCGGTTCTTAACGGAAACCAGGGGTCCGGCTTCATCAGCCCCCCTCTGCGGAGTCCTTACCACACGACAAAGGGGAGACGCGTGCAGGCTTCAAAGCGCGCAGCTCCCAACTTTTCTGGGCGTCTCCCCCCCCCCCCCCTTTAAAAAGGAAGTGAGAACGCTTTTTTTTTTGCACGTGATCGCTGGTTGTGGTCAAATATTAAAAGTGGAACTGTGAGCCGGTGGATTTGCGGCAGATCACCTTGCAAAACAAAGGGCGTAAAACTGATCCCCCTCCCCAGATTTTCCCTGGAGGGTTTCCCTGGGGGTTGTGTGTGTGGGGGGGGGGGGGGGGGGCTGGCTCCTCATAGGCAACTGGGGCATCCCCCTGCTCAAAGGGGGTTGGGGCTGTCTGAACCCAGTTTTTACTGGTTATGTGGGGTGGAATGTGCTGGAAAGTCTTCAAACTTAAAGGGGGAAGGAAAATAAGGTTGCACAGGGTTCCGAAGCCTGCCGATAACCCAGGGTGTTGGGTAGGTGGAGGGAGAGATCCAAGCACGAGATTGAGGTATTTATAGCAAGTCAGGGTGACCTTCTTCCCTGCAGTTTCAGTTCTCTGTGAGAAGAGAGATTCAATTATCTTCTCCTTACCCCCCCCCCCTCCTCCCAGCAGTCTGTGGGTCAGAAATGGCGAGCTCAGCAAAATCTCTCTGGCCGCCCGTCTCTATGTCACGGGTTTCCGGCGCGCGGGGCTCTCTTCAGCCAGGACCTGCCAGAGCCCTGGGACCTGAGCTCCTCCGGCCGGCTGCCTGTTTTAGGCCGTCCCTGAGAGCGGTGGCTCTGTGGCTGAGGCTCTGCGCCTGTGGCTGGGAGGTTGCTGGTTCAAATCCCGCAGCCGGCAGAAGGATCCTACTCCGTTGGGGCCCCTGAGCGAGGCCCTTCACCCCAGCTGCTCCAGGGGTGCTGTACAATGGCTGACCCTGCGCTCTGACCCCCCAGCTTCTCTCTCCCTGTCTGTGTGCCTCCTGGAGAGTGAGCTGGGGTCTGTGAAAAGACACTTTCCTAATGCAAGAAATTGTATTGGGCTGATAAAGCAACAGTATCATTACATTACACACTGCTGTTGCCCAGATCACGCATCAGCTCAGTTCTGGTTGGTTCTGGGGAGGCCAGGGAAGCATTCGGGTCAGTTTCAATGCGCAGGCGCTGGTGAGCACTGGCTACAGGGAGCTGCCAGGCTGTTGTGGGGACCGGGCACTGCAACCCCCGCAAACTACCTTTCCCGTGACGCTCTTCATTATAAATAGCTTGAGGTAAAGATGACAGATCAGTAAGTAATGATGGGAATAATTTTGATTAAGTTATTATTATTGCTTACAATTATATAGCGCTTTTCTGGAGCCTCCACTCAGAGCTCTGTACAGGTCCTGGGGATCCCCTCCACCCCCAGCAGCGTGTACCCCCACCTGGATGAGGCGCCAGTCCGCTCCCCACACCCCAGCTCTCAGTGGGGAGGAGAGCAGAGTGATGGAGCCAGTTCAGAGAGGGGGGTTATTAGGAGGCCATGATGGGTAAAGGCCAGGGGGGGAAATTCGGCCAGGACACTGGGGTAACACCCCTTCTCTTCTCGAGAAACACCCTGGGGTTTTTAATGACCACAGAGAGTCAGGACCTCGGTTTGACGTCTCATCTGAAGGACGGTGCGGAAGTATTGTGTGGGTGTGCTTGTCTGTGTGTGTCCTGCGATGGACTGGCGTCCTGTCCGGGGTGTACCCGGCCTGTCGTCCGTTGCTTGCCAGGATAGACTCCGGCTCCGCTGCGACCTTGTTCTGGATTAGAAAATGGGACAGGTGGAAGTGTAGTGGGGAAAGATATTAGCGCTGCACACACGCTCCGCAGCCCGCCGGCGGCGCGTTTCCATTTTCCCCCCGTTTATCTCACGACTCGGGCCCGTGGCGAGGGGCTTCAGAGCGGCGTGCGACGCCGAAACCCTTCCCCCGTGCCTTTCCTGCCGAGCGCGCCTCGGAAGCGTTTCCAGAGCAGCTCGAGCCCCGGACCCCGCCGTCCGAGGAAGGAGGCTGCGTCTGTGGGAAGCTGGTTACCAGGCGACACCTGTTTTGTTCCGTGTGAAACACCCCTACTCCGATAACAGCTGGGAGCTGTCCAGAGCTCCCAACGACGAATCGGACTCCCTCCCTCTCTCTCTGACTGGTAGAGGAGTTAAAGAGCCACACACTCAATTCAATTCAATTCAATTCAAGGTGCTTTATTAGCATGACCGATGGGTACAATCAGTGTTGCCAAAGCAAATGAAAGTAATGATATTTACATGAAACAAAACAAAAATAGAAGTAAAATAAAATCTACAGACATATTACAGACATTTACAACAAAGACATATTATACAATATTATGTTATTATGTTAATTATACACTCACTCTCCAGTTTCAGGCTTGCCGGGATCCCAGCGTGACTAGTATCGTGGGGCCTGTCTTTTTTATTTGTTTTATTTTTGCACTGCCAAGAGGCAGCCCTCTTCAGAGAGCGTGGTCTTGCTTGCATTGCGGGCCATCCCGAGTTCTTCTTGGTGGGGGGGGGGGCAGTATTCCGACCGTCTGGCGCCTGCCCTGTGTGGGAATGCCTGCTCCCTTCCAGCCCCAGCTTACTGACTTAACTGAAGCCCTGCTTGACTCCACTCCCCCCCGGGCCCAGTCACCGTGGAGACGTTCTTTGCTCCCATCCCGCCCCTTCTCTGTGTTTTTCCACTTATGAAAATCAGGAGCCGCTCCTCCTGTTTGCTCCTGCCGCTCGGATTAAGCTGTCCCGGCTCCCTGGTGCGGGGATCGTGCGGGGGGGGTCTCTCTCTCTCTAGGCGTTTTTATCCCCCTCCCTGCGATCGGAGGTCCAGCTTCCCAGAATCAGCCGGTTTAGTGTCCCTGAACGCGGAAGGGGACCCGACTCAGGCTCTCTCTGGCGTGTGGTTAACTGAGGCACGGGCGGCCCCTCCCTCCGTCTGAAAGTATGCGCTCCGGCTGCCTGGGCTTGCCCCCGTAGCCTGGCGCTGAGCTCCGGGGAAGACCGACTCCCGCCTGTCCTGCCGCGGATCCCGGCTCTCTCCGGAGGCTGAACGGCCTGCTGTCGTTTGAAACCTTTCTGCGGTCTCGGCGCCTCCGGTTTTCCACAGCTTGGATTTTGGAAATGTGGGAGATCCTGCCCTCTTTGTCTTTGGCTACTCGTTTTATCCCAGACGGGCCCCCTGGCGTTCTGAAAACGGGGGCTCCCCCTCCTGTTTAGGATCCAAGAAGGCCGAGAGGGAGTAGTGGAACAGGGGGGTTTCGGACCGACCGGGCCGAGGGGGCGTTTCCTGCGCGGCCGGCGGTTCTCGGAGAGGGGTCTCCTCGTCTGCCCCCCCCCCCCGCCTCAGGGGGTCCTTCGTCTCTCTTGCGTGCTCCCGTGTTTTCCTTCGGAGCGCCCGCCCCGTGTTGTGGAACGCCGTCGGATTTACTGTCGTCGCCGCCGCGGAGACAGCAGTGGGGGGGGGGGGTTCTGGGTTCTCGAAGAGATGTCCGCCTGTCGCTCGCCCGCGGCGTCCCAGATGCCCCCCGCGCCTCAGGAGGGGGGGGCGCCTGACAGGTGAGATTTCGCCAGCGGGCAAATGCGAACGCAAGGCCAATTGCGGAAGACTTCCCTGGTAAGCCATGCCAAATGCAAAAATGTAGCCTAAGATCTAGTGTAGAATGTGAGGGATGTTAAAACTGTTCTATCTATCCCTCCATTTTACCCAGTTCAGGGTCGTGGGGGAGCTGGAGTTTATCCCAGCGAGCAACGGGCTCAGGGCAGGACACTGTACGCCATCCTAGCTAGTCCATCCCAGGGCGGGCACGCACGCACGCACCAGGACCAGTTTTCCCAGAAGCCAGCTATCCCACCAGCATGTCTCTGGACGGTGGGTGGAAACTCGCGTGAACGTGGGGAGAACATGCAAACTCCCCGCAGACAGCACCCCCCGGGAATGGAACCGGGAACCCCAATGCAGCGAGGCAATTAACTAGTAATAGCAAAGGGACGTCTGGAATAGTGTGCGATGGCTTAGAAAGGTGTTGCTTTCTAGGTTTGATCATTCCTGGGCTCGGAGCAACGTTCCCAGACAGGCCCCGAACCTTTTTAGTCCTGCTAGACGTCTTCGGAAACCGCCAGTGAAAGCCAATCCAGAGCACGGTTTCGCTCTGTGAAAGGGACTTTAAAACCGGGAGCTGGAGACGCCTCTTCACGCAAAGGGTGGTGGGGGTGGAACAAGCTACCCAGCCAGATCACCTTATCGGCCGATTTCTTGTATTAGGAATTTATCCCAGCCCCCAGCTTGCTCTCCATGAGGCACCCAGACAGGGAGAGAGGAGCTGGGGGTCAGAGCGCAGGGTCGGGCATTTATACAGCGCCCCTGGAGCAGCTGGGGTGTTAAGGGCCTCGCTCAGGGGCCCCAACGGAGTAGGATTCCTCTGCCGGCCGCGGGATTTGAACCGGCAACCTCCCAGCCACAGTCGCAGATCCTCAGAGCCACAGAGCCACCGCTCCGCCCCATGGTGTTGAAGCCGATACCCCGGCTTCTCTTGAGGACCGGGCGGGCAGAGATCCCCACGTCAGCTGCTGGCTGACGACGGAACGACCTTGATGAGCCGAGCGGCCTTCTGTCGTTTGAAACCTTCCTGCAATGTCGGCACCTCCGGTTTCCCACAGCTTGGGTTTTGGAAATGTGGGACTTTCCTGCCCTCCTTGTCTTTTGGCTACCTGTTGTATCCCTGTGCGCTTGAGTATCGTGTTGGGAGGTTTTGTGCTCTGGCTCACTTGGGGAGCTTAAGAGTCCTGCGATTCTGAAATGGCAGAAGATTCAGTGTATCGGAATACGCTGTGCATTTAGCACAGTGCCATCGGAAGGGCCACAAAGGTCTCTGTGGGCCTCTGTGGGCCTCTGTGGGCCTCTGTGGGCCTCTGATTGAGAAAGCAGTCAAGGTCCAAAAAGAGCCGGTTGACTCAATCTCGGGCTGGCCCTGCTGTATCAAACCAGTGTGACTGACCCGCGCTAACCCCCCCCCCCTCTCTCTCCGTTCCCTACAGGAACGTGCTGACCATGGCCCGGAAAGACACCCCAACTGACCGGTGAGTGATCATCATCCACCCCCCCCCCCCCCCGTCTCAGTGGTCCGTCCAGGGTGACGTTCCCAACGCTGCATACCTTCCCGCGGCCCTGTTCCTGTCCGGCATGGCGGGATCGAGCCCGGACCACGCCGGAGCCCCGGGCTTTGAGCCGGCGTCGGTTCTGTGGGACAAGCGGCCGGGGGGGGGGGGGGGAGTGGACACTCGGGGATGTTTTCGGTTCTTCTCCCAAGTTTGTTTGTTTGTTTGTTTGTTTTCCACTTGTTTTTCCGACTGCCTTGTCCCCGTTGGAGGATTTTTCTCACGGCTTCCATGTGCGCATGACGTCACGGAAAATGAAAACTCGGAAGATGTTTCGGAGACAGACCTGGGGAGAGGAGGAGGAGGAGGAGGAGGAGGAGGAGGAGGAGGAGGAGGAGGAGGTCTCTCAGGGATTTTGTTGGGGTGGGGGGGTGGCTAGATGGCTGTGCTGGGCCGAAGAGACCCCCCTGGCTCAGAGGCAGAGCTGGGGGTCCCAAAGTCTGCGGGCCTGACCGACCCGCTGGGACCCCCACATCCGGAATCTGGCTTCCTTTCAATTGACTTGGCTGCCAGTCCGATCGGGAATGTTTCTAGGCTGCTCTTTTTTTTTTTAAATGATAAAATTCTGCTTTTAGCAACAGTGCTATTTTTCTTCGACATGCCAACTACAAGAGGCGAGGGGGGGGCGCTTCCGGGGAAGGGTCTACTGTTCTGTCTTCAGAAGCCGAACTGTTTTTCTTGAGCCTCAGGAGAGGGGCCGATCCCTCTCTCCCGGCATGCTGTCCGCCGACAGCAGCGGGACGGGCTTGTTTTGAAGGCCCGTGTTGTCCTCTCCCAGCGCTCTGTGGGGCGGGTTCCCATCAAATTTGCCCCCCCCTCCCCCAACAAAGAAACAGTCTGGCTCCATCACGCATCCCTCTAAATCCCTGAACTCCCCCCCCATGTTGTGTACACGTCTCCTCGGAGGCTCCAGTCAGGCGGGGCCGGTCCCGTGCTCACTGTACGTGGGAATAAACTTCTCACTGCTGGAGGTCCTGCCTTCTCTCTCGCTGCTCCTGTGTCACGGGAAGCCCTTCCTCCGACTCCTCCAGAGACAAATTCTCCGTCTCTCTCTCTTCACGTCTGATCTCAAAAACTTTTTACTGGGGCTTTTACTGGGTCTGGTTGGCTTACGTCCCGTCCTGTGCGATTTTACTGAACTTTTTATTATTTTATTTACCTCGTCACTAGGTGCAGCGTCCTTGTTTGTATGGAAAAGTGCTCTATAAATAGGTTATTATGACAGACTCGGGCATTTCACATGTTGCCAATACCAGGGGCCTCGTGTGACTGTGTCCCACATAAGGATCCCAGATCCCTCCTCTCAAGTGTGGGGGGGGGAAGGGGGAGACAGCCCTACATAGACAAAAACAGCCACCCTGACCAGCCTTTTCCGGCCTGTATGGGGAATTACAGAACAGTTGGGTTTTTTTTTTTTTTCCAGTTGATACAGTGTGGTCACTTACAGAAGGGTCTCGATATGACGGCTACATCAAAAACGTTGCCGTTTTAAAAAAAAAAACGAACAGTACTATTTTAGCACGGGGAGAGAGTGTTGAATGCTTCCTCTCCTGCCTGGCATAACATTTCTAGACGACGTCGTGTCTTCGTCCCTTTTCAGCACTGAAAGCAGCACTTGTAGCTTCACCAGGGAATTGTCCTCGTCAGCGGTTTGATAGACGTTTTTAATTAAATTTTTTAAAAAAATTTTTCCCCCGTTTTGCCGTTTCTGTCCGTAGCGGTTGCGATGAGGGGGAAGCGGAGGGGTGAGGCACACGGGCCGGGGCAGAAAAAGAGTTAGAGCAGGGGGGGGGGGGGAGCCTTACACAGAGGGTGGTGGGAGCGTGGAACAAGCCAACCAGCCGGCTTGAAGCCGACACCCTTCCCGAGAAATTGGCTCGCTCCGTTAATTGGCAGCCGACCCGATGGGCCGGAGGGCCTCCAGGCGTTTGAAACCTGTATGTCCCTGCGCTGTTGTGTGCGACGCGTAGCCGCTGTAGAGTGTGAACAGACCCTTTCTCGAACGGGGGGGGGGGTCAGCCGTCTTCCAAAGCCGGGCCGTTTTAAAATGAGCGGCCAGGGGCGAGTCCCGGGATGGCGAGGTGAGGTGGAAGCCCGGCTTTTGAGACTCCCTGTTCCTCCGCTTTCAGAGGCCGGATCGTGGGAGTGATCTTCTTCATCCTGGGGCTGGGCACCCTGCTGCCATGGAACTTCTTCCTGACGGCGACAGAGGTCAGTACCCTCCTCCTCCTCCTCCTCCTCCTCCCGTCTCCAGGTTTATTTTCAGATCCGGGGGGGGGGGGGGAAACGAGCCTTCTGTTAGCATCCCGGCTCCTGGAATGCTCTTGACACCCCCCCACCCCACCTTACTAATCTTTGACTTGAGTGAGGGAGAGCCGATTCCCAGGGCGGGGCAGTTTCCTTGCTAGGTTTTGCCGATTTCAGCCAGTCGGCAGCGGGTGGGCAGCCATCGTTTGTGGGGAAGCAGGATTGGGGGGGGTCGGGGGTAGGGAGGGGCAGCTGGAGGAGTTCTGACGTGGCTCTCTCCTTCCTCCCCCCGTCCCCCCCGTCCTCGGGCACAGTACTTCCAGCGCCGCCTGCGGCACGAGGTCAACGAGTCCGCCTGGGCCAACGGCACCGTGCCGCTCCAGAAGGAGTACCACTTCAACAACTGGATGACCCTGCTGTCCCAGCTGCCCCTGCTCCTCTTCACCTTCCTCAACTCCTTCCTGTATCAGTGGTGAGTGGGCGACGGGGCCACTGGGGGGGCGAAGGGTGAACGGGAGCGCTTCCTTAATAACCCCCCTCTCTGAACGGGCTCCATCACTCTGCTCTCCTCCCCACTGAGAGCTGGGGTGTGGGGAGCGGACTGGCGCCTCACCCAGGGGGGGGGTACACACTGCTGGGGGTGGAGGGGATCCCCATGACCTGTACAGAGCTCAGTGGAGGGTCCAGAAACTGCTTTGGGATGGGTGGGAGGGCGTCCCCCCCCCCCCCCCTCTACCGTCTTCATTGTCCGACTGAACGTGCGCTCTGTTGAAACCCGGGAGTCGTTATCCACAGCCTCATCCTGTGATGTTAACCCCCCTCCTCCTCCCCGGCTCTCCCCAGGATCGCGGAGAAAGTGCGCATCGCCGGCAGCCTGGTCTTCATCCTGCTCTTCTTCGCCCTCACGGCGGCCCTGGTCAAGGTCCCCATGGAGCAGGACCAGTTCTTCTCGGTCACCATGGCGACCATCTGGTTCATCAACTGTGAGTGCCCACGCGGGGGGGCTGGGTAGGGGTCAAAGGTCAGGTCCGGGAGATGAGCCAGCCCTTGTACCGGCTTCCAGAAGCTCAACATTATCAGGACTGGGAGCAACAGAAGAAAACAGTTTGATACTGGTATCTGCAGATTTATCCTGTTTGTAGCTGTCAGGTTGAGGAAATGACTTTTTTGTGGGGGGGGGGGGGGGTTGAATTTAAAGAAAGCTGAATACAAAACCAGCCCCTTTCTCCCCCGAGTTTCATCCCCGCAGAGCCCTGATCATCTGAGGTGCAGGAGAGTTGGGGTTGTTCCTCGTCGGTAAGCGACGGATCGGGCTTGTGAAACTCTGAGTCGTGGCGGCGCGCAGCAGGAGTCTCAGTGCGCTGAGCTGGTCTGCTGTCAGCGGCCGTGCTGACCGAGCTCGTTGATCTTGTGGGTGCTAACCTAGCCCCCCGTGTGTGTGTGTTTGTGTGTTGCAGCGTTCGGGGCCGTGCTGCAGGGCAGTCTCTTCGGCCTGGTGGGGATCCTGCCCCAGAAGTACAGCGCCGTCTTCATGAGCGGACAGGCCCTGGCCGGCACCTTCGCCGCCCTCGCCATGCTGATGGCCATCGCCAGTGAGTGCCACACCCCCTTCTCGCCTCGCACCGCCACGTGGCAGGGAAGCGGCCGGTCCGAAGGGATCTGGGCTGGGTGGGGGGGGGCGAAGAGAGGGCATCTGCCAGCATCAGCAGCCTTATCACTCTGCAACTCACAGCTGGCACCCCCACTCAGCAGGTGGGAGCCTGGCCAGTACCTGGAGGGGGAGACTCCTGGGAAAGCTGAGGCTGCTGCTGGAAGAGGTGTTAGTGGGGCCAGCAGGGGGCGCTCACCCTGCGGTCTGTGTGGGTCCTGATGCCCCAGTATAGTGACGGGGGACACTAGACTGTAAACAGACGCCGTCCTTCGGATGAGACGTCAAACCGAGGTCCTGACTCTCTGTGGTCATTAAAAATCCTGGGGCGTCTCTCGAGAAGAGTAGGGGTGTTACCCCGGTGTCCTGGCCAAATTTCCCCCCTGGCCTTTACCCATCATGGCCTCCTAATAACCCCCCTCTCTGAACTGGCTCCATCACTCTGCTCTCCTCCCCACTGAGAGCTGGGGTGTGGGGAGCGGACTGGCGCCTCACCCAGGTGGGGGTACACACTGCTGGGGGTGGAGGGGATCCCCATGACCTGTAAAGCGCTTTGAGTGGAGGGTCCAGAAAAGCGCTATATAAGCGTAAGCAATTATTATTATTCTTATTGTTGTTATTATTGTTATTAAATATCTGGGCGGGGGGCGAGGAGAGGAGATCTCGAGGCGCGGTTTATTCGCTCCAGCCTGTCTGTCCTGGAGCGGCTCTTGGCTGTGCGTCGTGTGGGTGTCTCCAGGGGACCCATGGCAGTCAAGGCAGTAAAGGGAGGGGATCTCTTGGGGGCGCAGGTGTGCCCTGCGGATCAGAGAGAGCCGGGTCACTCCCGGGTGACCCCTTCCTCCGGCTCCGTCTGCTGATTTCCCACAAGGCTGTGCGTGGTCTGCCGAGCCGGGTTGGTCGGGTGGGCGGGGGGGGGGGTGAAGTGAATCAATTTATTCCGGAGATCGGGGCTCCTGATGCGAGCCTGTCGCCTCTCCGGTCGGCAAGGTGCATCGTGGGTACGTCCGGGGAGAGCGCGTTCTTCTGGCCGGGGTGCGCCCGGGCAATCGGTGGGCGGCAGGGAGAAGCCCAGCGGTGTCCCAGGGGGAAGGGCGAAGGCCCGGGCGCAGAGGGCCTGACTGTGGCGCTGTCTCTCCGCAGGCGAAGCCGATAGAGAAACCGCGGCTCTGGGCTACTTCATCACCCCCTGCGTGGGCACGCTGGTCACCTTGGTGAGCTACCTGGCGCTGCCACACCTGGTGAGTGCTGCCCTCCTCGTCCTCAGACGGTCGACCGACAAGAAGGGTCTCGGTTTTAAACACGCTTCTGCTCCGTTTCTCCTTGTTCCATGAAAGTCATTTCTCACTGAACATCTTCCTCTTCTGTGAAGCCCAGTTAGAGAGCACGTTGACACTTTCTGTTGACGGGACAGTGGCACAGCGGTGAGCATTCCTACCTCACAGCACCGTGGCCCTGGGCTCAGTTCCTGGAGTCTGTATGCTCTCCCAGCGTTTCCTCTGGGCGCTCCAAGTTTCCTCCCACAGTCCAAAGACATGCTGGAGGGTTAACTGGCTTCTGGGAAAACAGGCCCTGGTGTCACTGTGTGCGTGTGTCCTGTGATGGACTGGCGTCCCATCCAGGGTGTACCCTGCCTTGCTCCCGTTGCTTGCTGGGATAGGCTCCGGCTGCCCCATGAGCCTGAATTGGAGGACGAGTTTAGAAAATGGATTAATGGAAGGGACTGTCGAGTCCAGACAGGCCATAAAGGATGAGAAGGGAGGGGTCTGGTGGAGGCCGTCGCTCCCACCTCGACCGAGTGGACGGTGGGGAAAGAACGAGTGTCTGTTCCCGGCGGGCTCTGATCCCGGGGCTGATCGGCCTTTCCTCCCTCCCTCCCTCCAGGAGTTCGCCCGATTCTACTTCAGCGCCGGCGGGCCGAAGAGCTACGAGCTGGAGAGCAACGACGAGCTGCTGCGCACAGGTGGGCAGGTGGCGGCCGTGGTCTGGGGAGGGAGGGGGCGCCGCCACCGGCCGCTGTCGAGCGGCGCTGGGCCTTGGTGTGGACAGCCGCGGCCGGCGCTATAGATTGGCAGAGCCAACGGCCCTTTCGTTTCTCCCCAGTCTGAGCCCTGGGTGTGTTGCTCGTGTTTGATGGGGTGTCGTTTTCCGGCCTGTCTTGTGTGGGGGGGGTTTTGGGGGCGTCATCTAATTGATGAAGATGACGAGCTGCGCCCGGCCTGCGGGTCTCATTCCTCCCCCCCCCCCTCTCTCCCAGAAAACGGTCCCACGGAGAACGGGAAGCCGAACGGCCAGGCCTGCCTTGCCCTGGAGAACGGCCCCGCCGGCCCAGCCAAAAAGTCTTCGGTCATCCAGGTTTTCAAGAAGGTGGGTCCGGCTCCTTCCTTCCTTCCCCCATTTGTCCTCCCTGTCAGAGACCCTGCTGGCCCGGTTTCCGCCTGCGGAGCTCTGGGGGGAGCTCCTGCCTGCTTCCCGATGAGGGGGGGGGCGCCATTTCTCCCAGCAGGCACCGCTCTCGAGCGGCTGCCCAGCACGCCGGAGAACGAGGGCGTGCAGACGGGCTCCTGGTGGCGCCGGGCTCTCCGCGCGTCCTCATCCTCCCCGCGCGCTGGACAGTCGGCTTTATCCCTCGTCTTCTCGCTTGTCCATCAGTCCTTCTCCCTTCGCTGCGCCCGTGACACTCCGAAGCTTCCAGCTGGCGCACTAGAGCAGGACATTCCATGCTCACGGGTTGTCGGTACCCGATTGATCCCAGGACTTCTTCCTATCCCAGGAAACCTGCTCTAACAGCATGCTGGGTGGTAGTGGGGGTGGGGGGGGGGGGATTCGTCGCCAGCCTCTGCGTCAAGTCCCTTCCGTTTCCCTGCCTGAATCCCAATCCTTCCTCAGCCGCCCCCCCCACCTAATCCCCCGCGTTCCCTCTCCGTCGCAGATCAAGGTGATGGCGCTGTGCGTGACCCTCGTGTTCACCGTCACGCTGTCCGTGTTCCCCGCCGTCACCGCCGACGTCAAGACCCTCTATCCCGGGAAGTGGGGTGAGTATCCCTGAACCCGAGCCTCCCCGCTTCCTGACGGGAGGGTTATTCCAGGAACCTCCGGTCCGGCATTGTTGCGGATTTTCATTTGGTTAAACTGCCTGCAGATGGGGAACCTTCAATCGGGGGGGGGGGTGGGGGGGAGTTGTGCATCATCCGTTTTACCTCTACACCCCCCCCCAGGATAAACGCTGTCCAGGGGCGGGACAAGGAAGTTTCCCACATCGTGCCCAGATCAGTAGGGGGGGACCCCCCCTCCCCCCGAAGGCCCTGGCCTCACGCCCCCCCCCCCCTCCCTCTCTTCCAGAGGCCTACTTCATCCCCGTCTGCTGTTTCCTCACCTTCAACCTGATGGACTGGATCGGCCGGAGCGTCCCCAGCGTCGTCCAGTGGGTACGTGTCGCGTGTCCGGCGGGCGGTGTAGCTCCGGGCGGGGGGAAAACCGATGGGACAAAATTCAGACGGAGGTGTCCCGTACGCGCATAAATGCGGCTCGGCCGTTTTTCGTTTTGTTGGAAGTTTGGATGGGATACAGATTTAAAAAAAAAAGAAAGAGAGAGAGTTCTGTCGACCCTGCCTCTCCAGGAGCCACGTTCCTCAGTTCCTCAGACAGTCCTCACGGTCGCTGTAAGAGGATGCCGTGCGCGTGTTTCCTCAAAACGTTTTATTTATCGGGGGCGAAAGGAGATGCAGATGGGCCTTGCACGGAATAAAGTAACGCCTGCGTCTCTCATTTTGTCTTTTATATAATTCGCTTTCTGACATCGGGATAGATGCGAGGTGACTTGTGGAATCGTAATCAGTAAAAACACACAAGCAGATTGCCAGATTGCTCTGCCCTCTTTCACAGATCTTCTCAGTGGGGGGTCACTAATGTCACCCAGGCGGCCCAGTACATGCTAAACCTTTCCTCATCGGTTACAGGCGGAGAGGTGATCTTTCCCCATTATATCCATCCCCTTCACAGCACTGACCTCTTGACCGGATTTCTCCAGTGATTCTTCATTGATAAGATCACTTTATTGGCCATATCCAGTTTCTTGCGTTAGGAATGTGTCTTTTATCGCAGACCCCAGCTTGCTCTCCATGAGACACACAGACAGGGAGAGAGAAGCTGGGGGGTCAGAGCACAGAGTCGGCCGTTTATACGGCGCCCCTGGAGCAGCTGGGGTGAAGGGCCTCGCTCAGGGGCCCAACGGAGTAGGATTCCTCTGCCAGCTGTGGGATTTGAACCGGCAACCTCCCAGCCACAGGCGCAGATCCTTAGCCACAGAGCCACCGCTCCGCCCCTCGTGTTTGCGATGTGTGTTCTTACTGGCAGCTATGAGATGTGTGTGTTTTACTTCATCCGATCAAAAGTTAAAATTACACGACGGAGAGTTCGAGAGGTAAGGACGTACGGTTAGTGACGTTTAATCCGAGGTGCAAGCGATCCAGTCTTAGCGCGGTTTGGAAACCTTCGGGGGACTGGATATCCAGTCACGCTTCGGGTGGGCTGACTACGTGCGCTTCTGGCGAGGATGGGTCGACGAAATTCTCTCTTTTTACTTTGTGTCCTTTCTAATTGAAACCAACAGAGCCGTATTATACGTGTATAGAACCGTTGTGTGTGTGTGTGTGCGGACTTGACCGGTCGGGTTCAGCTGGGAACTGAAGTACTGTGAGCTGCCGGGCTGTGCCCGGCGTTCCCAGATCTGTGAACGAGCGGAGTGGGGATCTCTCCGGCCTGACGTCGCTGCTGTCTCTGTCTCTGTCTCCCAGCCCCCCAAGGAGAGCCGGCTGTTCCCGGCGCTGGTGGCGGCGCGCCTGCTGTTCGTCCCCCTGCTCATGCTGTGCAATGTGCAGGCCCGCGCCCGCCTGCCCGTGTGGTTCGCCCACGACGCCCTCTTCACCGCCATCATGGTCCTCTTCTCCCTCTCCAACGGCTACTGCGTCTGCCTGTCCATGTCCTACGCACCTCAGTGAGTCCCCGCTTCCTCTCACACACCCCCTGCCCTCCAGAGCAGAGAGGGGACCCCCTCTCACACACCCCCTGCCCTCCAGAGCAGAGAGGGGACCCCCTCTCACACACCCCCTGCCCTCTAGAGCAGAGAGGGGACCCCTCTCGCACTCCCTCGCCCTCTAGAGCAGAGAGGGGACCCCCTCTCACACACCCCTGCCCTCTAGAGCAGAGAGAGGACCCCTCTCAGACACCCCTGCCCTCTAGAGCAGAGAGAGGACCCCTTTCGCACTCCCTCGCCCTCTAGAGCAGAGAGGGGACCCCTCTCACAACCCCCTGCCCTCTAGAGCAGAGAGAGGACCCCTCTCGCACTCCCTCGCCCTCTAGAGCAGAGAGAGGACCCCTCTCGCACTCCCTCGCCCTCTAGAGCAGAGAGGGGACCCCTCTCACACCCCCCTGCCCCTCTGACTCGGCGATGAAAGCAGCACAAACACTGCTCCACTGTGCAGACCGGCCCAGACAGGTGTGCTGGATGTAAGCGGGGGGTCAGCTGAATCAGGAACTGCCCTGCACTGCCCCCTGGTGGTGGTGGCGGCTTCAGAAAGCTCTTATTGAACCTCCCCCTCTGTCTCCCCCCCTCCCGCAGGCTGGTGGAGCCGCAGGACGCTGAAACCGCAGGGGCGCTCATGACCTTCTTCCTGGCCCTGGGTCTGTCTCTGGGGGCCGCCCTGTCCTTCCCCCTCCGCTTCCTGGTGTAAGAGGGGGGGGGGGGGAGGGTAGTGGCCCCCCACATGCGCGCCTGCTGAGGACGGCAGGACCAGACAGAGCGAGGAGAAGGTAGCAGGATCTGAACAGGGGGGCCCTCTCGCCCTGCCACGGACCCCACAGAGATGAACCCCTGACCTGGCCTGGCCTGGCGGCCCGAGTTTCCTTCTTGTTACAAAGACACCCCTGTTGTTGTTTTTTTATTGTCTTAGAAGAGGGGGGGCACTGCCTATACCAGGCCTTCCTTTGTCATTTATTTATGATTTTTAATGCCTTTTGTGAGTTTTATTGCGTTAGCTATAGAAGGGCACTCTTTGTCTTTTATCTTTCGACATCGTCTGAGAGAGCAGGAGGCCAGGTGTTGAGGTTCCTGGTCCGATTCTCCTAGGGGCTGGGCCCGTCTCTTGTTCAAGTCCCGTATGAGAGTCCTGCTGCTGCTCTTGCCTAGTTTTGACCTTTTTTTTTTTTTTAGTCGAGTCCTGTCGGCTCCTGCGCGGCCAGATCGTTCGGGTTTTGTAACGGCTCTCGCTCCGGCCCGCTTTCTCTGAGCCCGGGTCCAGGCGGTGCTCGCCGGGCTGGAGTCACGAGCGACTGAGCAGTGAGGCTCTTGGGAGGGGCCGACCGCGCTATCCCAGCAGCCGCTGGGCTGGACGCTGGCCTAGCCTGCCCGCCGGACACCTGTGGCGAGCGCTCGCTGCCGGGGGCCCCCTTCTCCCTTCCCCACTGCAGATATGAGAGCCGTTCGGTTCTTTGTCTTTGGGGGTGGAGTACCTCCCCTGTGCGAAGACCGCAGCTGCAGGAGAATTTCTTTTTTTTTTAGTGTTTTTGTCGGTCAGCAGCGGGCTTCGCTGGTGGGGTCCCCCCCGTTACTGGTGTGCCCAAAGCTTGGATCTTCTCGGAGAAAACGCCACAATGCTAACGGCTTGGCGGTTTTCAGATTGGGGGGGGGGGTGGCTAGGACTCCTCTGGCCTCCCTCCCGTGAGCCGTGTGGAAGGAGAGCCGATCGGAGTGGAGCCAAGCGGACCTGAGGGAGCGGGCGACACACGAGGCCAGTTTTCAGTATGAGCCGTGCGCGCGCAGTGGTCCTGTTACAGTCGCCAGCTCATCCCAGCACAGCCCGACAGGACCCAGAATACTGTTTTTAGCCAGACGCCACTAAATGCTTGTTCTTTTTTTAAAACCCAGCTCAGGAGGGGCAGTCGTGTGTTTTCTTGCTCAGGGGGCTCCGCGTCTGGATTTAAGGGAATTGAGTTGTGGGGAGGGGAAAGGCAGCTAATGTATAGGGTCAGAAAACAGATCAGGGTCTCTAAGGAAGAGGCTACAGCAATCTGGAGGAGAAACCAAGACTTTTTTTTTTAACCTGTTAATGTTAATTTATTGAATGTCGAGTGCAGTACAAAGAGAACTTTATCGATGGAGAGGACGAAAAAGGGAAACTCCCTGGCCAGTGAAAATGTCTCCACCCCCCCCCCCCCCCCCACCCCAGTTCATGGCTACGGGAGGATCAGGGCAGCAGAGTTTTTGGAAATCTGTGATTTAGGTCAGATTTGTTTTTGTTTTGTAAACCCAGGCTGACTTCATGTGCGGTCGTTTGATTATTTAAGTGGCCGATGAGAGTTGGCCGCCCGGGTGCCGAGCCATCTCGCTCCCTTGCTCTTTTGCGCTTGTGTGACTCGGTGTCCCTCTCTTTTTTTAAAGATCGGAGTGGCGCCTTGCCCCCCGCTGCGGTTTCTGGGGGCGGGGGGGACGTTTCACAGCGCCCGGCGCTGGGAGAGATGAACGGGGTTGCTGGAGTGTTGCTGGGGTTGCTGCGCTGGCGGGGGTGGCCAGGCTCAGTTTTCCGCGACACAGAAGGTGGCTGGGGAGAATCCCTCCACCCATTTTTCTTTCCAGCCAGTTTGATCCAGTACAGGGCCGCGGGAGAGCCGGAGCCTATCCCAGCAAGCAGTGGTCACAAGGTGGGGTTCCCCCCCAGGACGGGACGCCAGTCCATCACAGAGCACGCGCGCAGACGCACCCGTTCAGGGCCAGGTTTCCCAGATCCAAATCTACCTCCCGGCCTGTCTCGGACTGTGGGAGGAAACCCCCGTGAACCGGGGGGGGAACATGCAAACTCCACCCAGACAGCACACCGGGTCTGGACTTGAACCCAGGGCCCCCGGCGCTGACCTGCGCGCCAGAGTGTGGCCCGGATCCACGACCTGTGCTTTTTGATACTTCTTAAGAGGTCGGCCCCCTCCCCGGTTTGATTCAGGTCCTGAGGCGCCAGTCTGGGTGGAGTTTGCATGCTGTCCCTGCCTTTCCGAAGGCTCTTGAGGACCTTGCTGTCTCCGTCCTGGGGTAGCGCACTCCTGTGCACCTGGGATGGGCTCCCGCGACCCTTTCCCAGGGATAACCGGCTTTCCGATGATGGATGGAAAATAGTTGAGCCCAAGGAACATTTTTTTGGATAGTGCCTGGCTCCCCGCTACAGCACCCCAACAACCGCCCTGGTCCCAGCAGTTTTTTTTCCCCCTAATCCTCCAGTAGGTTGTGGATCTTGGGGGGGGGGGGTAGATTCGGTCACGCGAGCACGGCCCGTGTTTTCGTTGCCGTTACTCTAGCTAGGGCGGCGCAGGTAGCTGCCGGCGGTCAGTCCTGGATGGACCCCCGCTCTCGGAGACGAAGGCCCGGATCCTGTTTTGAGTCGGTCACAGTGCGACACCAAAGGATATACAGCTCTAGCCAGCACTGGGCACAGAGATCTGTGGACAGCCCCAGTACAGTCAAACCGGACTAATCAACCTCTTCTGCATCTGCAGCTGCGGACAATTGGAGAGACACCCCAAAACGCGCTGGGTTCTGGCTAAGCCTCCGTGGATCAGGACGGTCGGGGTACCTCGGTTCTAGCGTCTCGGAAGAGTTAGGGGTTTCTTCAGTGAACGTCATTGAAAAGGGACTGGAGGTGGAGCGACTGGGATGTGAGTTAAATGCTCAGGCTCCTGCAAGAGCATTTGAAATCCCAAGCTCCAAGCGGGGCTTTCTGAAGCAGGAAAGCCCGATCGGATCTGCGAGAAGATGTACATTCTGCTGGGAAAGCAGGCTGTGTTCCTTGGATCTGAATGTTTCAGTGGACTGTTGATGTTACTGTGTTAAAAAAAAAAGCTGGTAAAGTTATCTAGGTCCATGAAACGTCTCTGCTCCAGTATTTTGTTTCGATTCCATCTTCGATGTAACTATGTAGTTCGTCTTCAAACTCTCTAGGTGGGGGGTAGCTGCCCTGAAATTGTGGGGAGGGGAGGTCGCCATTGGCTGGTACCTGACTCATGTTACGTTTTCCAAGTTTATTCAACACTGTCGCTCTCCAGAGGGAGGAAGATGCTCCCCAAGCAGAGAGACTCCAGCCCCGGGTACTGAAGGGCCCGATCCAGCCGGGTTTGTAGGACGATGCGTTGCTGAAACCTACAGCCCCTACAATTAAGCCCGTTTATTCAACTTGGTCATTTAGAGATCATTCAGAACAGAATTCCTTATACCCTTCGGTCTGTAAAGGTTCATGCTTGGTTTAGGGTGGCCCTTTTACACAGCATTGACTGGACTGGGGCTCCCCAGGACCAGGTCTGGGCGACACCTGCTTCAGGGTGACCCATAAGAGTAACTGGACTGGGGCTCCCAAGAACAGGGCTGGAGACCCCCTGATTCAGGGTGTCCTGTAAGAATAACTGGACTGGGGCTCCTAGGACCAGGGCTGGAGACCCCTGATTCAGGGTGTCCTGTAAGAATAACTGGACTGGGGCTCCTAGGACCAGGGCTGGAGACCCCCTGATTCAGGGTGTCCTGTAAGACTGACTGGACTGGAGCTCCCCAGCTGGTGACTCCTGCTCTGGAAGGCTGGGGAAACACAGGGATACCGGAGAGCCCCAGAGCGGTAGCGCTGGTTGGGCGACACCCTTCTCAGGGTGGTGGGAAGATCAGGGACCATTTCTAAACAATAAGGGAAAAATGTACCGAGAGAGCAATAGAAAGGGAGCCCGTTGGTCTGCGGTGATTCTGTGTCCAGGTGCGTTTGATACCGATGACGCAGGTGTTGTTTGAGCTGGTTTGTCTGCTGGACTGTCTGAATGGGACTGCTGTTGCCTTTGGTTTTGAGGCCTGTGCTGGAGAGGGAGAATTTGCGGTAGTTCCTCGTCATCTTCACTGTCTGCTACAATAAACTGTTTTTCTGAACTGTGTCTTTTTTAACACTGTTGGCAGTGTTTTGTACAAGTCAGGGGGAGGGGGAGGCAGGAATCATTAAGCCCTTGGTAAAGGGCACCCTGACTAGGGCAATATTGGGGGCTCCCCCTCCAAATAATAGATCACATTGTCATTACCATTAAAACCACCTTAGATTTTTTTTTATCCATCCATCCATCCATTTTCTAGCTGCTTTATCCAGGAGAGCTGTGGGGGAGCCAGAGCCTATCCCAGCATGCAATGGGTGCAAGGTGGGGTACACCCTGGACAGGCCACCAGTCCATCACAGGACACCCGCGGGCACCCCAGAATGATTTGCCCAGATGCTGCCAGCATGTCTTCGGACTGGGCCAGGAAAGCAGCTCACCCAGAGAAAGCAGGGAGACCGTGCAAACTCCACCCAGACAGCACCCCGGAGCCAGAATTGAACCCAAGCTCCCCTACTGCTACCAAAAACTGAAAATAACCCAAGTTCTTGGATGGAGAATGGTGAGATTATCCAGATCATGTCCTGTAAGTCTGTGCAGCCTTTCATTCCTGCTGGGCTTTTAACACGCTAAACCTGCTCGTTATTAGATCATCTGGCCCAACGGCATAGCAGCAGCAGCACCTGCAAACCTGGGACAGGCGTTTCAGAGCCCTAGTGCACCTGCAGTGGCAGTCCAGAATGAAAATGAGCTGAAATTTCAAGCGTTTCTTGACGAACACCACGCACGCCCTCTACTCCTCTCCAAGTGCACAGACGTACCCGTAACCGCCAGGCTGCGCTGGTGGGGGAGGCATGTGTGTCCCACCCACGCACAAGCTGGGAGGAGTGGTTCCTCCTCTTCTTGAGAAACACCCTGGGATTTCTAATGACCACAGAGAGTCAGGACCTCGGTTTTACGTCTCATCCGAAGGACGGCGCCTGTTTACAGTCTAGTGTCCCCCGTCACTATACTGGGGCATCAGGACCCACACAGACCGCAGGGTGAGCGCCCCCTGCTGGCCCCACTAACACCTCTTCCAGCAGCAACCTTAGTTTTTCCCAGGTGTCTCCCCTCCAGGTACTGGCCAGGCTCAATTAAATCAGAAAAGGGAGATTTTTTTTTTGTCCAAGGCGGTCTCACAGCTACACTAAAGCAATATTGACGAAAGGAAAATAGCAGCTACATTTTAGATTATTAAATATGTGTTTCACCACCTGTGTCTGAATTATTACTCTTCACCACATCTGCGGCAGAGTAAAAGAAACCACTTGCCTCGAACTAAACCATCCCCTTGGATATAATTCTTGATAAAATCTTTACAAGGTGGTGGGGGGGGGGGGGGGGGGAGGGATTAATTAACTTATCAATTTATCTGCTTGGCTTATCACTGATTTCTCTACTTTCTTCACCCCTTCGCTGTAACAGTTTTTAAGAACTGAGGCATTGGGAAAAAAAAAGTCAGTGTCAGAGATTGGAATCGAAGACGAGTTTTTTTTTTTTAACTAGAGCTTCTAGTGCAGGTTTAAGTGACATCGGGCCCTGCCAGCTGTGGCCCTTGAACACCAGGAAGGCCTCTTGCAGGAGCTGTGCGATGACAACTCCTGTGTGGGGGGAAAAAAAAAAACTCCGATCTAATCCGCTATGAACTTCATTAAACGGGGGAAAAGCCCTGTAAACCAACCGCTCCGATGACACCGACCGGAGCCAACGCAACTCCCAGCCTAGTGCCGAAGAGCAGCTCACACCTGCATGACCGACAGCCACGGTCCAGAGCCTTAACTCTCCAGTTATTTATTGATAAGCCACCGATCAGAACTCACGTCGGAGTGCGGACAAGAACGGAGCTGGAAACACAGGAGGGGGAACGCCGTTCGGAAAGAAGGGGGGGGGGGGGGGGGGGGAGAGACTGGGGTAAAAGAGAAGAGAGGACAAGGCGCTGAATTTAAATACTTTTTATAAACAGGCGTGGTTACAGAGGGAAGGGGTGAGGGGGGCAGCAGTGCAGGAAATCAACAAGGCGTGAGCACCTAACAGGAGACAGGTTTTCTTTCCTTAAAAAAAAAAAAGAAGCAAGTTGTCGTTTCGGTTTTTAAATTCGTGTTGGTTTGTTTTTGTCGCTTGTGGTTGTTTATTTTTTCGGATGCGTCTTCTTCTCGCCTGGGGGGGGGGGGGGGGGGGGCGGTGATCGCCGCTGGGGGGTCCCGTCCTCTCGCTCTCTCTCTCTCTCTCTCTCGTCGCTCGCATGCGCTTCACCGCTTCTTCGGGGGGGTCGCTGTGCGCGGGGGGGTGACCGGCCGGCCCGAGTTCATGCCCCCGTACTGGTACTTGGCTTTCTTCTCAGACGGCTTCAGGATCTGGGGGGGGGGGGAGACAAGAGAGCGCGTTTCTAAGGCGTCTTTCATTTTGCACCCACCCGGCGAGAAACTACCGCAGCCCTGCGGGAGGCGCTGTTGAGCCGTGAGCAGGCAGAGGACTCTGGGGTCCCCCCAGCTCTCAGCAGCAGCGGGGGGTGGGGGGGGGGAGCAGTACTTAACAGACCCTGCTGTCAGTGTTGTGCGAACACCAGACTCGCACTTTGAAAAGCACCTTTTCGGGCCTCTATAGCACTTTGGCCGACGTGCATTTTCGCAAAGCCAACGCAGCTGTGAAAATGCCCGCGTTGCTTGTTAAGAACGAGCCTTGCTCGTCTTCTTGAAAGCCTCCTGTCCGCTGATTAAGAGGAGCACATGTCCTGCACACTGCTGGGCTCTCCTCAGCAACGACTCCATTTTACAGAAACACCCAGTAGAAATACTGCTCTCCTCTTCCAGACGGTTTCACTGACAAATACTCCTCACTGGTTAACTCTGCCTGCGGATCACGCTGGAACATTTCTGCAGTGAAATGTCTGCTGCACAACCTGTACTTATCTCAGTACATTAGTCAGCACAGGGACTAGTGAGCAGGAAGGGCCGCTGCACATCTCAGTACATTAGTCAGTACGGGGACTAGTGAGCAGGAAGAGCCGCTTCACATCTCAGTACATTAGTCAGTACGGGGACTAGTGAGCAGGAAGGGCAGCTTCACATCTCAGTGCATTAGTCAGTACGGGGACTAGTGAGCAGGAAGGGCCGCTTCACATCTCAGTACATTAGACAGTACAGGGACTAGTGAGCAGGAAGGGCCGCTTCACATCTCAGTGCATTAGTCAGTACGGGGACTAGTGAGCAGGAAGGGCAGCTTCACATCTCAGTGCATTAGTCAGTACGGGGACTATTGAGCAGGAAGGGCCACATGTCGCAATTCATGGGACGTGGGGTTAGACAGGAAACCTAACCACCACCCCCCAGCCTGCTTCAGCCTGTTGAGAGGGTCTCTGTGAACTTTGCATGTACTTCTACTGCTGAAGCTACAGTATTTACCTGGAAGGAGCACATGAGGGTCTCGTCCACACTCATCATCCCCCCGGCGTTGTCGAACTCCCCGCAGTAATTGGGAGCAGAGAACAGGGTGACCAGCTGCCTCTTCGCGAAGAACTCGTAGCCGTCCTCCACCACCTGCGGGGCGGAGCCAACAGCAGCTGACACTGAGAGCGTGTGGGGGGGTTTACTGAGAGCGTGTGTGCGTGTGCACGCGTGGGGGTTTGGATGCATGGCTGTTCTCCCAAGAACCCCCTCCGGGACCAGGGCTGCAAACTCCTGGGGTGAGCCGTATCGCACTGGGGTGTCCTCGTACCTGGTGCGCCCCACAGATGAGGGAACCCCTGAGCGGAGCTGTATCGCACTGGGGTGACCCCATACCTGGGAACCCCGGAGCGGAGCTGTATCGCACTGGGGTGACCCCGTACCTGGTGCGCCCTGCAGATGAGGTCCAGGTCGTGCCGGTTGAGGAACTTGCTGACCACGTCGGCCCCGAAGGTGAAGGAGACGCCACGGTCGTTCTCCCCCCAGCCCTGGACATCCTTGTCGGGGTCCGACCACAGCAGGTCGCACAGCAGCCCTGGGACGGACAGACAGACAGACAGACAGAGGGGGCCACTCTCACACAGGGTCGCCAAAGGGGGACGCGTTTCCCATGGGACCACTTTCACCGCAACACCTGCGCGATGTCATCGTTCAAGCACACCTGGCACGTGTCCTCACAGAGAGAGGGATGTACACACCCCACAACCTCAGGACAAACACCAGAGGCACCCACCACCCACAGACAGACAGACGCACCGCCCTGCCAGCACAAGTGGATATTTTGACAGTCATTTCAACCTGGAGGGGGCTCTGCAGTGCCGTTCTAATTTCAGAACATAAACACAGTATTCTGCATGTGAGGTGTGTTATCTTCCAAGCGGTTGACACACTATAGGAGAGTCAGGACCCATGTGGATATACTGGTGCTTTCTAGCTTCGCTGCTGCTGGACGATGCTGCCCTCTGGTGGAGGTTGCTGGTTATTGTAATTGACCTGCAGCATCGCTCCTGTGAACTGGCAGTAGAACTGCAGGCAGATATCCCGCTCACCCTGAAACTACCACTTAACTGAAGCACATCTGAATAAAACCTGATTGAGTGAAACCAGCCTGAAAGGCCGGACTGCGGTATGACCACTAACGAGACGGCGCTATGCTAACGAGCACACGTTGAAGCAGACCTGGCTGCGACAAATACCAGTGATTCGCTCTTCACTAAAGCCTGAAAAATCTCCACTCAGCAACTGGCTGAAAAACACTCATTTAACTTTTCAATTAACTCATTAACAGTTCAAACAGAGGGCAGCACGGTGGCACAGTGGTTGGCTTCGCTGCCTCGCAGAGCTGGGGGCCCTGGATTCAACTTTGGACCTGGGGTGCTGTCTGGGTGGAGTTTGCATGTTCTGCCCATGTTCATGTAGGTTTCCTCCAGGTGCTCCGCTGTTCCCCCATAGTCCAGGCACATTTTGGGAGGTTCATTTGTCTTCTGGGAAAATTGGCCCTGGTGTGTCTGTGTGTGTCTGTGATGGACTGGTGTCCCGTCCAGGGTGTACCCTGCCCTGTGCTCTTTGTTGGCCAGGATAGACTCCGGCTGCCCAGCGACCCTGAATTGGCTAGAAAATGGAGGGAGGGATAGGACAGGTCAAACAGTGACAAAGATATCGCTCCCGTGGTATTAAGTTCAATAACACTGAAGACCTGGTATCTCTGCTGGCAGAAGAGAAGATGAAAAACCCTTACAAGCATGAAGAGGACACAAGGCCCAGCTCAGCTGATCTGATGATGTCGCACAGCCTCTTCTTCAAGGGTCCCAGGGGCGTGGGAACACGCCTGCTCGTGCGAGGGGGGGGGGGCGTTTCAGGGCCGGGGCGGGACCTCACCTGTGTCCGGGACGTCTGTGGGTCTCATGATGCGACGGATCTGCTCCATGGACTGCAGGTCAGGAGACAGTCCTGGAGAGACGGAGGGAGAGGTCAGGACAGGGCGAGGGGACAGAGGACACAGAGAGACAGAGGGAGAGGTCAGGAGAGCAGACAGACAGAGGGAGAGAGGTCAGAGAGGGCGAGGGGACAGAGGACACAGAGAGACACAGGGAGAGAGGTCAGAGAGGGCGAGAGGACAGAGGAGAGAGAGGTCAGAGAGGGCGAGAGGACAGAGGACACAGAGACCAAGGGAGAGGTCAGGAGACTAGACAGAGGAGAGAGGTCAGAGAGGGCGAGGGGACAGAGACTGAGGGAGAGGTCAGGAGAGCAGACAGACAGAGGAGAGAGGTCAGAGAGGACGAGGGGACAGAAGTAAACGGAGAGACAGAGGGAGAGGTCTTTCTGAAGGAGGGGGTTTGGAGTCTGGATGTGAAGGAGTTTAGAGAAGGTGACTCTCTGATATCCTTGGAGACAGAACTCCAGAGCTGTGGTGTGCAGCAGGAGAAGACCCTGTCGCCCACAGAGTGTAGACGGGATTTGGGGGGACAGACAGGAGACCAGAGTCGGAGGAACGAAAGTTGAGAGGTGGGGAGGAGGAAGACAGTAACTCAGACAGGTACTGAGTCGCCGGGCCAGGTACCTCCGTGGCAGCAGAAGATCTTCTCGTCCACGATGGCGGCGATGGGCAGGCAGTTGAAGCAGTCGGTGAAGGTCTTCCACAGCTTAATGTTGAACCGCCGCTTGCCTGTCGGCAACGCACAGGGACTCGTCAGACCCGGCCCGCCACTCCGCCCAGCCCCACAACACCCTCCGCCTTCTTTCAGGACGGGGCTGGCCCGTTTCCTTCTTCTGGGCCCGCCCCGTCCTGAAAAGCACAAGTGAGGGGCTGACAAATTCCTCCTCTCCCCTCCCTCTGACCCACCCCCTCTCCCCTCCCCTCCCACGGACACCCCCCTCTCCCCTTCCCTCCCCTGGATCCACCCCCCTCTCCCCTCCCCTGGACACACACCCCCTCTCTCCTTCCCTCCCACGGACCCACCCCCCTCTCCCCTCATCATACACCCCCCCGTGCCTCCCACTCATCGTAGAAGCCGTAAATGCAGTTGATGGAGGAGCACTCTTGGTGGAGTCTCCCCTCTCACTCACACAACCCCCCCCCTCTCCCCCCGACACCCCCCTCTCCCTCCCACGCCCCCCGGAGACTCACACTCGTCGTAGAAGCCGTAAATGCAGTTGATGGAGGCGCACTCGTGGTGGAGTCTCCCCTCTCACTCACACAACCCCCCCTCTCTCCCCCCGACACCCCCCTCTCCCTCCGACGCCCCCCGGAGACTCACACTCGTCGTAGAAGCCGTAGATGCGGTTGATGGAGGCGCACTCGTGGTGGAGTCTCCCCTCTCACTCACACAACCCCCCTCTCCCCCCGACACCCCCCTCTCCCTCCCACGCCCCCCGGAGACTCACACTCGTCGTAGAAGCCGTAAATGCAGTTGATGGAGGCGCACTCGTGGTGGAGTCTCCCCTCTCACTCACACAACCCCCCCTCTCTCCCCCCGACACCCCCCTCTCCCTCCGACGCCCCCCGGAGACTCACACTCGTCGTAGAAGCCGTAGATGCGGTTGATGGAGGCGCACTCGTGGTGGAGTCTCCCCTCTCACTCACACAACCCCCCCTCTCCCCCCGACACCCCCCTCTCCCTCCCACGCCCCCCGGAGACTCACACTCGTCGTAGAAGCCGTAGATGCGGTTGATGGAGGCGCACTCGTGGTTGCCGCGCAGCAGGAAGAAGTTCTCGGGGTACTTGATCTTGTAGGCCAGCAGCAGGCAGATGGTCTCCAGCGACTGCTTGCCCCGGTCCACGTAGTCGCCCAGGAACAGGTAGTTGGCCTCGGGGGGGAAGCCGCCGTACTCGAAGAGCCGCAGCAGGTCTGTGTACTGCCCGTGGATGTCGCCTGCGCGCGCCGGGGAAAAGGCACTTTAATCAAGGGCGCCTTTTTCCACACAGCGGGTTTTAGGCCAAGTTCGAGGCAAAGCAACAAATGAGTTCATCACCAGCACAGCACACCCTCCGGCCAAAATATTAGGAACCACCTCCCATCACCACCATGACCATCGCCCATGTCTCAGTGCATAATGAGCTGGGCTTCGGGGAGCAGCAGAAACAGGATGGGGAGGGGGGGGGGGGGGGGGAAGGGGGGTGCAGCACTCACCGCAGATTTTAAGGGGGGCCTCCAGCTCCAGCAGGATGGGCTGGCTGAGGAAGATCTCCCGGGACTTGATGCACAGGCCCCGCACCTCCGCCTCCGTCATCTGCACGATCTTCCCCGGGCGACATCCCCGCACTGCGGAAGAGAGAAGGGGGGGGGGGCGGGCGTTAGGGAGAGGGGCAGGAATCCGATCCATGCGGGCTTTTTCCGAGCCCCATTCCTCCACGGCTTCCCGCCCCCAAGCCACAGACCCACACCGCCGAGGCGCGGTCGGCTCGGACTCTCGAGGTCCAGGGGCCCGGCGGACAGGGCAGCTCACGGTTCGAGGCCTGGGGCCTCTCAGGCAGAGACTCGCTGCGGGTGCAACAGCTCATCCCGCGCTGTATCGGAGCAACGGAAAAGAGGCTTTTCGGATTTGAACTGTACCGCAGCGGACCCACTGCCACCGGCCAGAGATCCACAGACTAGGGCTGCGGCGCCCCCAAAGCACCCCAAATAAACCCCCCACCCCCCAACCCCACTGAGACGTCTGCCTTGAGCGAGAGAGACCTTTCAGGACGGCCAGCGTTTCTCAGAGAAACGCGCTCCACTGTGCCCAAGGAAAGCTGCAAACTCTCGGGTAAGACATCAGACACTTGCTTAGTGTGTGGCAACCAATTCCAGTCTGAGGGCCATTCACTGCTGAGCCCTCGCCTTCGCCACGACGCCAGAGCACCATGTACTGACCCAGTTCAAAGGCCAAAAGACTAGAATCCGTCATTCCGGCTGGGAATTTTTTCCTCTCCAAAAAACAAATGAAAAGGGTTGGAGCGCTTTCTTATCCATCTAAGACAGTGCTGCGTTTGGGGACGCCCAGATTTGCCCCCTGAAAGGGCCGTGTAGAGATCAGGCTGTGGAAGGGGAGAGCAGCCGTTCCTGAACTCCTGGGGAGGCCAGTGCGGTTCCTGGGAAGCCTGTGGGAGGAGCTGGAATGGCAGAACGGACCGGGTGTTTACGAGCTTGGCGCGAGTCGGGCGGGGAACAGTGCCAGCGTTGTGGTCACACTGTGCTGTCTCAACACTGGACCCGTGCCCAGCTCGGTTTCCCTTGTCCTCCGTGTCCTCGCTGCCCCCAGGACGAAACCGCCCACACAGATCTGCGCCACAGGGGGGGCTGCTTGCCTGCGGTTCTCGGGACACAGGGCACTGCGGCAGCAGGTGGGGTGGATCGGCGAGCCAGCAGCCAGGAGATCTCCATCACACAGAGCTACAGGTAACACTGATCAGACTGAGAAGCTGGGAAAGGGAAATAGAGGGAAATTCGGATAAAGCAAGGAAGACGGACTACAGAGATCGGAGCCAGAGGTGGGACAGATCTAAGGAAAGGACACCTCTGCTGGAAGAGGTGTTAGTGGGGCCAGCAGGGGGCGCTCACCCTGCGATCTGTGTGGGTCCTAATGCCCCAGTATAGTGACGGGGGACACTAGACTGTAAACAGGCGCCGTCCTTCAAATGAGACGTCAAACCGAGGTCCTGACTCTCTGTGGTCATTAAAAATCCCAGGGCGTTTCTCGAGAAGAGTAGGGGTGTTACCCCGGTGTCCTGGCCAAATTTCCCCCCTGGCCTTTACCCATCATGGCCTCCTAATAACCCCCCCTCTCTGAACCGGCTCTTTTCGAGAAACGTCCTGGGATTTTTAAATGACCACAGAGTAGTCAGGACCTCGGTTTTACATCTCATCCAAAGGACGGTGCCCTTTAACAGTCTTAAGTCTGTGACCGTACATTTTCTGTATGAGCTGTATTTTTGCATCCATAGTTTTATTCTCTTTCGTGAAAAACTAAAGCCAAAAACATATCACCGAAACCAAGGAATATGGCCTCTCCAAACCAGGCTCTTGCGAGTGGTCAAGTCCCGGAGACAGCGTGCCCGAGTCTGGTGGCGCCCGTAGCAGTATCCTGTACTAGAAGTATTAATAGTTTCTTCTCCCTGGTGGGTTTGTCACAGCCTGAGCGGGCGAGGGTACCCAGGGGAGCGGGGCATTCTGGGAGATCGTGAACGCGCGGCGGCAGAGCGCCACTCGGTTGCCTGGCAACAGGACGGCGAAACAACAACAACAACAGCGCAACCTGCGCTAAACTCGGTTGTAACGCCTATTTACCAAGTTGTTTTGGCTAGACTCGCATTAAACTGTCTTTATCACAGTCCTACATGAAACATTTAAATACTTATTCTTCGCAAGACGCAAAAGGGGGGAAAAAACATTCGTAATTAACTTGTTAGTAATACGGGGCAGATATCGTATCCACAAACTAAAACGGTCTAACGCTACTCCCTTCTTTAAAGCTTGATGGAAACGCAATATTACTTAAACGGCATGAAGAATAACGAGGCGAAAAACACGACTGATGTAAAATGTTGAACTTGTGCTCCGACTTGGGTAGCGAATTGATTCGAGCAGCGCATTGAGGAGCTGTTTTTTTTTTAGGAGCGTCTTTTTCTGGATAGTTTTTCTCCTTTGCATGATTTCGTGTTCAATAAATGCCTCACGCCGTCCCGTCCCCCCAAGTAGCCCCTGCTATCGACGACAACAGCTCGGCGCTCGGCTGAGCCGGCCTGAATCACAGGCGCTGTCGCAGGGGCCGCTGGGAACTCCTCCTGCCCCCCCCCCCCCCCGGCCTGCCGGTTCACCTTACACGCCGGTAAACAGGGCCCCGTCGTCAGCGGCTGCCTAGCAACCAGACCAAGGGTGACGGAGCAGGTCCCGGCTCAGAGACCCGGCCGGGGGAGGGGGGGGTGGAGAACAGCGGAAGGGGGCTGAGTGACGTCACGGGCAACCTCTCGGCTCCGCAGCGACAAGCCATTAACAACCCGGGGAAGAAATACATTCACCGCACACAGAAGCAGCGGGGGGAGGGGGAGAAGCTGGTTTACTAGGGAGACCTTGGCTGATCGTGGTAGTCGGTTGATGCATTGCCCTCCCCCCCCCCCCGCGGTGAAGCCCGACAGGCTATCCAAACATTGGGGATCACGTGAAAACTGCGCGGCAGGATGTCAGAAAATAGCTCTGGGATCAACTGGGGTCAAGTCAGGAGAGCAGGAGACCTCCCCTCCTGTGCCCCACCTCCACTGCTCCCTGGAAGGCGCCGATTCCCCCAGGAGCCCAGAAGCAGGCTTGCTCACCCCGCAGTTGTAATGAGCTCAGCTCGGGGGTCTCCCCCGGGTCCCCCAGAACCCTCCCGCTGCTGACCGCGCAGCAAAGGGCACTCGATTCACTCGGTGCCAGCAAGCCGGTGGCACAGCTGGGAGGCGAACTGGGGACCTCTGGTCCGCAGCGCACCTTTTCCTCGCCCCCAGCTGCCGGCTAGATTAGGGGTTCCCCACCCCCTGGGCCCGCCGACCCACGCACCCCCGGCAGATTTCAGTTCTCCATCACACCGTGGAGCTCGCTCCGTAGCGGGGTGAATCCGCTCACCCTGCGGTCTGTGTGGGTCCTGATGCCCCAGTATAGTGACGGGGGACACTAGACTGTAAACAGGCGCCGTCCTTCGGATGAGACGTCAAACCGAGGTCCTGACTCTCTGTGGTCATTAAAAATCCCAGGGCGTCTCTCGAGAAGAGTAGGGGTGTTACCCCAGTGTCCTGGCCAAATTTCCCCCCTGGCCTTTACCCATCATGGCCTCCTAATAACCCCCCTCTCTGAACTGACTTCTCGAGAAACGCCCTGGGATTTTTAATGAGCACAGATAGTCAGGACCTCGGTTTGACGTCTCATCCGAAGGATGGCGCCTGTTTACAGTCTACCGCATTCGGTTGTTGTCATTTCGACTTTCAGATGGGAGAGCACATTTAATGCAGCGTACCTGTGGTTGCCTGTATGAAGCCTGTGAGATGCCCGTGTGAATGCCCATAGTTGCCTGTATGATGCCCGTGGTTGCCTGTGTGTTGCCCATGTTGATGCCCGTGGTTGCCTGTGTGTTGCCCATGTTGATGCCTGTGTGTTGCCTGTGTGTTGCCCATGTGTTGCCCATGTGTTGCCCATGTTGATGCCCATGTTGATGCCCGTGGTTGCCTGTATGATGCCCGTGTGTTGCCCGTGTTGATGCCCGTGTGTTGCTCACGTGTTGCCCATGTTGATGCCCGTGGTTGCCTGTGTGTTGCCCATGTTGATGCCCGTGTGTTGCCTGTGTGTTGCTCATGTGTTGCCCATGTTGATGCCCGTGGTTGCCTGTATGATGCCCGTGTGTTGCCCGTGTTGATGCCCGTGTGTTGCTCACGTGTTGCCCATGTTGATGCCCGTGTGTTGCCTCTGTGTTGCTCACGTGTTGCCCATGTTGATGCCGTGGTTGCCTGTGTGATGCCTGTGTGATGCTCGTATTGATGCCCGTGGTTGCCCATGTGTTGATCACGTGTTGCCCATGTTGATGCCCGTGGTTGCCTGTATGATGCCCGTGTGTTGCCCGTGTTGATGCCCGTGTTGATGCCCGTGTGTTGCTCACGTGTTGCCCATGTTGATGCCCGTGCGTGTTTCTGCTACTGCTCTCCCATCCTGCTGCCTCTCCTCCCCAGAGCTGTTCCTGCAGCAGCTGCCAGCAGGCCTGTCGCCAGCACCTGGGCTTGAAGGCCTCCTCAAGTGGAGCCTCTCATCTCCGGCGCCCAGGGCCGGGGGGGTGAGAGATCTCAACAACGACTGACTGAGGAGGACAGGAGGAGCCAGAGCAAGGCGACAGACCCGAGGAGACCGCTGGGCCCCACCAGCCCGAATTTGGTAGCTAACAGCCCGTCGATCCCAGGATCTCATCCACCTGTTTCTTGTCAGGCGCCAGGGTATCGGCTTCAACACCAGGGCCGGGCAACCTGCTCCACTCTCCCACCACCCTTTGTGTAAAGAACTGCCTCCTATCCGGGCTGGACAGGGAACTGCAATACTTTCCCAGCAACATGCAAACTCCACACAGACAGCACCCCAGTCTGGAAACAAAACCCCCGGACTCCAACACCGCAAGGCAGCAATAATAAAAACCCGACAACTGAAACGCACCGAAGCCTGAAGGCCGATCCTGAAAAAGCCCGTTTCTTCTAGCGTAACCACCCCTCACCTGCGCCCCGGGCGGCGCTGTGCGCGGGCGAGAGAGGGGGAACGGGGCATGGCGCCGCTCCGGTCACCCCGCAGGACTGACCTTCCTCAGGGAGGTAGCGAATGTCCTGATTTTTTTTTTTTTTGGTCTTGTTTCAAGTACATTTTATTTTTACGTGCTTGGGCAACACTGATGCCAGTACATTAAATGCCATTAAAATGCCAATAAAGCGCCTTGAGTTGAATTGAGACCGAGACAGAGAGAGATGGGCCGAGCCAGCTGCACCTATCCGCCACTTCGGAGAATGCAGGGAGGAGAGGAGGAGGAGGAGGAGGAGGAGGAAGAGGGGGCAGACTGCAGACGAGGAATCTGCTGTTGCCTGACTGCAGCGCTCAGGAATGCCTGCCCCCCCCACCCCCACCCTCCCAACGCTGCCTAATATGGGAGCCGAGAGCCCCCCCCAAGACGGAACACAATGTCCTAGCCACAGAGCAGGCAAGCGCCCTTGAAGACACCCCAGCCTGGGGCACAGAGCCGAAAACAGCACATCAATCAGCCCGCCCCGTGTGCCACCACCCCCAGTGGTGAGAGGCCATGTCTGCACACGAGAGAGAGAGCTGGGCCTCGTCTGTGCCACGCACAACCCAACCCACGCAGCAGCCTCGCGGAGAACGCCAGTCGAAAACGGAACCGAGGCACCGCGCCTCAGTTATCAGGCGGTGAGCCGACAGCATCGAGATGAAAGGAGGAGTTGAAACCCAGCAACGTGGGATCTGAAAAGCTTCACCTTAACTTGGCCAAAAAAACAAAACGGGGCAGGGATTGTGGGATGTGCCTCGGCCTACAAAAACAGTCTGAAGACGGCAGTCGCCAACAAGAACAGGAGAGGCAATCCAGCCGGTTGGTTGAGCTGTTAATTGAAGACGCCAACGCTATGCACGAGAAGCCTGTCCCACACCCCCACCGCCCTTTGTGTAAAGGAGCGTCTGCTGTCCTGATGCCGGGATCCTATCCAGCCGTGTCTGTTGCCCGACTCCAGGTTTGTCCGCTTCCACCACACGGCTGGGCGGCCTGCTCCACACCCCCACCACCACTTGGTGTAAAGAGGGCCGCGTTTTAAAAGCGGGGGCACCATTCCCACGCAGTCCAGAGATGAAGGGACAGGGAAGAAGACGAGGCAATTTCAAGTTTTAAAAAAAAAAAGCTTCACTGTCTTACAGATGCGACTATTCCACTATCGCTCATATTTGCTTGGTGGATCAATTGGATCAACAGGGGGTGAGAGGTCACGTTCGTCCTGTTAAGCGCCTTTAAACTGTGGCCGCAATGAAATAAAGAAACAAGAAGGGCCAGTTTTTAAAAACAAATGACCTATATGCACCCATTTCCTAGACGCTTCCTCCCATTCAGGGTTGGGTGGGGAGCCTATCCCAGCATGCAATGGGCACAAGGCGGGCTACACCCGGGACGGGACGCCAGTCCATCACCGGACACACAGACACACCAGGGCCAGTTTTCCCAGAAGCCCATTAACCCACCAGCCTGTCTCTGGACTGCGGGAGGAAACTGGAGCACCTGGAGGAAACCTACACAAACGCATGGAGAACATGCAAACTCCACCCAGACAGCAGCACCCCAGCGATCGAACCCAGGGCCCCCGCGCTGCGAGGCAGCAATGCTCACCACTGCGCCACCGCCCTTTAGCCTGCATCCTTGTCTTTAAATATTTATCGCAGGTCCAAGAAAACAGATGCCGCCCGCGAACCCTCCACACAGCCTGTGGCTCGCGATGGTTAACGTTTCAGGAGGGCCTGTGTCCTCTGCATTCCTGCCGGAGGCTCAGTTCCTACCCCCTGCCCTTCGCTTGCTCCTCTCTCCCGGGGGGGGGGGGGGGAGGAGACGGGCTCGGCTGACCGGGGCTGTGTGCCGAACTCCGTCTTGGATGAGGGGCTCAGCGATGCCCTGGGGGGGGGGGACTCTCTCAGCCGGCAGAGAGCCTGAAAATTTCATAGGCGAGACAAAGGGAGCGAGGCCTCGGAGATACGAAGGGATCCGATACTTGATATCCCGAGGGGTCGAGAAAAACTCCAGGCGACTGCGACCCAACAGTCCCGAGACCGAGGGAAGGGACACACGGACAGCACCGGACCAGAAAAACAACACAGCTCTCGTGTCGTACAACAAGGCCCACCGTGGGACGATTCCACACCCGGCTGGGTGCAAATGTTGACTTTTCTTGTTCTCCTCCCCCCAAGGTTTGGCCCTCGTGTCTTTTTTTTTTAAATTTATTTTCCAAATCTCAAGACAAGCCAGTGTGGACCAAGCCCTGTGTTTTTCCGAACCCTTCTGGTCGCTCGTAGAGCGCCTTGGTTCGCGAAAAGTGGAGGCGCTGTGATCCGACGCTCAGCAGTTTTGCCACTAGTCATGCGAACGGCGGTCAGTTTCAGTTTCGAGTGAACAGAGCTGACAAACGAGACGACTGATCTTGCTTGTCCTCCTGCTCATTTGCTACTCGGCACCCAGGTTATCCTGAGGATCTCTCACGGGCTGTTTCTCGAAGATCCCCAGCGAAACGCCACTTCCAGAGCGCGGCCAGGAGGCGCCTGGTTCCAGACACCCGCCACCCTTGGCGTAAGGACGCGCGCGCCTGTGCCTCCCTCTCGCGATCTGCAACGCAGCCCCCCCCCTCTTGCTTCACCCCCCGTCCCCCCGTCCCGTTTACAGAGCTCATCCAATGCCCGCAGATCGAACCCAGGCCCCTAAATAAGGAGAGCAGATTACCGGGTAGGTCCGCTGGGCTCTGTGGGAAACAGATACCCAAGACCCCCCCCAGGCTTGGTTTTGTTTTTACTTCTCTGCGACTCGCCAGCACAGCAGCCCCCTCTCCAGCTAATAGAGACAGAGCCAAGGTCTGGGCCCGGAGGCCTGGAGATGCACTCCTGAGGAACACAGCAGCCCGGCTCCTGGCCATATATGGGCAGTCTTCGGAGAACACACAGTGCGAAGCCGTGACAACAGAGGCAGCGGCGATGGAGGCCGCCGTCGGACACAAACGGAGGGAGGGGGGGGGGGTCACGCGCCGCCGACCCCCCCCCCCCAAAAAAAGGCAAACGACTGCCCTGAACGTCCGAGGAAGCCCCGAGAAATTTAGGATCCTTTCTGACGCTCCGTCAAAACAGTGTTGTTCAGCAGTTTGGGGGGGGGTGGGTCCTGTGACACCTCCGATCGGGGCGGGCACGTTTGAGGGCGACTGAAGATTGATACCTCACTGCTGGGCAGCGTGGGTCAAAATCTCCCCCCCCCCCCCACCTCCTCCTCCTCCTCCTCCTCCTCCTCCTCCTCCCAGCCACACCGGTGGCCTGCAGGGAGGAATCGGGGTACGGCTCCGTGCCTCCATCGGGGGGGAGACCGCAGCAGGTGCCAGCGCTGCCCACAGCAAGGAAAGGGTCCTGATGAACTCGGGGGGGGGGGGGGCATACGCGGAGGGGGTCACAAGGAGCCCACTCAACCGGCCGGCGCCGGGCACGGCCACCGTGGGAGAGAACGAGCTAGAGACTTAACCCCCCCGCGCCCCCACGCAGCTCGCTCGAGCAACACCCCCCCAGACAGCAAACAGCATGTCTGCCCTTGCTGATCTCCCGAACTGGGCTGGCAGCGGCTCGCCGTTAATTCAATTCCATTTTATATAGCGCCTTTCACAACAAGGTTGCCCCCAAGGCGCTTAACAACGCAACTAATCAGGCATTTTGCGACTGTGAATACAGACTGTTCTTACTTCTTACAGAAGCTTACTTCTTGGAGAAGGGGGGGGGGGGGTAGGTATTGGAACAAAGCCCAGTGAATTCCCCCTCCTCGTCGCTTCTGGGAAGCACGATTCACTCCCCCGCCCCCCCCGGGCTGGCAGTGCCACGCGGAGACGGCCCCTCGCGCTGGGCACAAAGGGCCCTCTGTGAGCCCTACACACTGGGGCACAGTCAGCCCAAGGCACACCGACACGACCGCCCTGACACTGGAGAGCTTTCCCAAGTCGAAAACAGGCTCGTGACTTCTGATCCTCCGCGATCCCTCTGGTGCTTGTTCCAGTAACCACGACCAGGGCACGGCAACCAGCCACAGACCCCTCTTTTGGAAGAGTCATTCGAGTCCGACCTGTCCCAAACTTCCCCAGGTTAGAGCCGGGGGGGGGGGGGGGGCAGCGTGCGAGAGCAGCCGGTTACTGGCTTTACTGGGGACACTTACCACAACAACAACTTACTCGCACAGCGCCTTCCCAAACCCAAGCATGCCGTACGTAGCGATCAGGAGAGAGAGAGACCAAAATACAAGCAAAGGTCACAAAGGTTAAAAAAAAAGGTGGTGTCTGAAGTCACCTCCCTACACCTTGTACCTACTGTCCTCCTCCCCACCTCTCAACCTTCACTCTCCGAATCCTGGTCTCCTGTCTGTCCAGCCCCCCCCCCCCACCCCCAAAGCCTGTCTACACTCTGGGGGCGACAGGGTCTTCTCCTGCTGCGCCCCAGAGCTCTGGAGTTCTGCCCCCAAGGATATCAGAGAGCCACCTTCTCTAAACTCCTTCTCAACCAGACTCAAGTCCTCTTCTTAAGAAGAGCCTGTACTGAACCGGTTCTGTACTTCACTCCTCTGCTCCTGCTGTATCCAGAACCCCCATCTACCGTCTCCTCTCACTGTGCGTTCTCATTGGGCACATCTTGTGGATTTTTTCCCAGTGTCATTGCTGTGGTTCTGCAAAGCGCTGTGAAAAGCCACCTGCAAAGGCGCTATATAAAATCAAGTTTGCTCAAAATAAAAAATGACTAGTTACTATTTGCTTCCTACGATGCTAAAACTTCAATCTTTGTAACGGCTGAGGGCTTCGATAACTGGGCTGTGGCTTTCTTAAGGCAGAGTCCAGCCGGTTCCTGACTCACTGTCTGTCTGACCTGGAACAGTGGGTCGGGGGGGGCGATGCGTTTTGAAGGGGGCGCTGCAGGCCTGGCACAAGCACGAGCTGGACGCCGGGCGTCTCGCGCGGGTAACACTCGAGTGCAGGTGCCCCCTGGGTGGGGAGGGAGTCTGTAGGAGTCACAGTCCTGCGGCACCAACCCCAACCTCTGTATCCCCCCCCGCCACAGTGCCACCCCCCCCCACCTGCACAGCGCCCATTTCCCTGAAGCCTGGCTGAGCCCTTTTCGGGAGATCACACTGGAACGGTTTTCACCACGTGCACGAAATCAGGACAGTCCTACCACTAGGGCCTGTAGCTCCTATCCAACTCCTGAACATACCGCTTCTCCCAGTCCAGGGTCGCGGGAGACCGGGAGCCTATCCCAGCAAGAAATGGGCACACACACACACACATCCCAGGGCACACACACCCACACCGGGGCTCGTCTTCCCAGAAGCCCATTACCCTCCCAGCATGTCTGTGGATTGGGAAACTGGAGCACCCGGAGGAAACGCACGTGAACACAGGGAGATTCCGGAATATCTAAAGGACTTCAAAGATTCAGCCGTCTCTTAAATAAGACATCCATCCGATATGAATCTCCGGGTGAGCGGAGCAAACGGCAGATCCAGGAGACGCTGAAAATTTCGCCCTGAACCGTACATTAAAAATCAAAACTGCCCCCTCCGGGTTATATAATCAAACACTCCCTCCCCTAAAGCTCTTCTGTAACCCTCACTTTTGGAAAAAAGGGTTTCTGTTTCCAAATATAGTGCCAAACTGTGGGACGCTACAGGCCCAGAACGGGGAGCCTGGAATTTATAACGTGGGACAGCGGAATGGAACAGCACAAACTGCACAGCTGAGTCATCTCCATATATGAACTACTCGCAAAAGCAGAAAACGCCAGATGGGAGAGAGAAATGTTTTGCTCTTTCTACAAGACTTGAGGACCTTCAAGTCACCCACACCCTGCGGGGGAAACCTGATTTCAAGGACGAGAAAGTGGGAAATGTCACCGTTATCCCACAGGGGTCAGGTTGAGAACTTGTATAAACAAAAGGGTTGGTTAACGGGTTACTTGCCGGTTAATCATACTGAAAACAGATGAAAAGATTCCGGTTAAATTGCTCACATGCAGCAGATGCTGAGACCTTGGGGAATTCCTTCAGTGCGAGAGCAAGGCAGAGGCAGAAGAGCCCTGCGCGTCTTTCTCGAGCACGGCTTTCAGCCCCTCTCCGTACAACCCTCTCTCCGGAGATCCTGTGAGATTTGGGGGGGTCTAGCGCGTCGGATAACACGGGGGCAGAATCGGTTTCCGACGCCCCGAGTTTCAATGCGATTATGCGACAACCGGAGCCCGACAGAAATATCCTAGGACAAAGATCTCATTGGCGAGGGTCAGGAATTCGCCCCGTCTCGTCCTCTGGCTTCCTTTAAAAAAAAACGAAAACCAGCTCAACCGGGAGAAAAGCAAACCGATTTCCCTGCAAAGCCGAATTCCTATGGCTCCCGGGCGTTCCGGGAAATATCGGAGCAGCCTCCCCCGACAGCCGGAAACGGATCGCCGTGCCTGGCCTGGCCTCGGGTGAAAACAAAGCTCTCTCTCTGGTCACCGAGGCCCGGCGCTCACAGGCTGACACCCTAGACCAGTGGTCCTCCAAGCCCTATGGTCTGCGGACCACTTACACCAAGTCACAGATGCACTGGGACCACCCACGCCTACGTCCACATCTTACCCTGTAAAAAATCATCGCCTACCAATGTACTGAAATTTAAGATTGAATTCGATTTTATTAAAAAAGGACTCATATTTTTAGAAACAAAAGAGCATATTTCGCCAATCTTTGTATGACTTAAAAAGTTCCAGGTGAAGAAGGGAGACTTGCTTTAAGAAAGATGACTAGGGTCAGCTCGCGGACCACCAACGGTCTTCGGACCATACTTGGGAGAACCACTGCCCTAGACCACCCTAGAGCAAGGGGCTGCCCCCCCCCCCCGACTGCTACTGAAAATCGCGCAGGCCCGTTTCAGTCCAGGAGCGCTCAGCCGGAGGCTCAGACTCTCTGGTGCGAGGCTGCAGACCGAGCCACAAAACACAGACGTGCATTTCGCAGACAGAACCGAACCGCCCGCTGTCGGCCCACCTGCTCCTCCTCGGACCACCGGGACGAGAGAGAGAGAGAGAGAGCGTGTGCGCGTTTCCGACGCGGTAGCGCTGCTGTCCGGGGAAACCGCAACACGGACGGATTTCCGAGACCGTTAAAAGCTCTGTTCTCGATACGAAGGTGTCGCGGGCTCCTGAACGCAGCCAGGCACCTGCTCTGTGCCAAGACGCGCAGCTGGGGAACCCCAGCATTGAACCGCAGGCCAGTGAGAAACCCGGGTGTTTAAAGCAGGGAGGATTTAGGACATAAATGAGCAGCCAGAGATGGGGGAGGGGCGAGCTGGTCGATACCAGCAGTCAAACTGGACTTCAGGGGACCGTACAGTTCAGTGTTGGCTCTGGCCAGAAACTGCCCTCTGTGCCATGGGGAAAAAGGGCTATTACCAGGCTGGGGCACAATCCTGAAAGGCCTGGAATACTACTTCAGCCTTAACGGAGACACCCAGACCAAAGGACACCGGCCAAGGTCAGTGCAAGTGTATTTTAGGACTTCTAAAAACACAGGAGGCCGGAAGGGGAGCGGACCTACGTAACCACCCTGCAGAAGCAGAGTCGGCATCACTGAGGTCTCTGTCTCTCACGGGGAGATGGCACAGCTGTCCTGTGGACACCGCTATCCTGTCTCTCTCTCTGGGAGATGGCACAGCTGTCCTGTGGACACCGCTCTCCTGTCTCTCTCTCTGGGAGATGGCACAGCTGTCCTGTGGACACCACTCTCCTGTCTCTCTCTCTGGGAGATGACACAGCTGTCCTGTGGACACCACTCTCCTGTCTCTCTCTCTGGGAGATGACACAGCTGTCCTGTGGACACCACTCTCCTGTCTGTCTCTCACAGGGAGATGGCACAGCTCTGGGAGACGCCAACAAGAGGAGGCCATACAGACCGTACTAGTCTGTGGCCGGTAGCCGATCCCAGGATGACATCCAGCTGTTTCTTGAAGGAAGCCAGGGGGTCGGCTTCAATAACGTGTCCGAGCTTCTCGTTCCAGACTCCCTCGTGTGAAGAGGGTGCTTCCCGCTCCTGTCCTCCGATTTGTGCTTCACTGTTCCTTCAGCCGGAAAACAGCGGGGGGCACCCAGTGTCGCCCAACAGGGGACACCCGATCGGGGCCCCCGGTTTCCTCTCGGGGACTCAACACCCGCCCCCCCCTTGTCTGAAACCTTCCCATGAACCTTTGAACTTTTCCCAGAGTTCATTCCCCCCGCACGCTCCTGAAACCGCCGGCTTTAAAAGTCCCGGTCAGGAGCCACCTCTCCTCACTCCGAAGAGTTATTCCGGCAGGCGCTTTTCACCAGAAGGAGTAAACACAGGGAGGTCGGGGAGAGGGCTGGGGCGGACTCGGGGGCCGACTGGAGCCCGGGTTTTCAAGACTGGTCTGTGGGACAGGGGATCAGGGAGGGGGGGGCCCTCCGGGGTGACCAGCAGAGATCGGGAATCGGGACCCTTTCCCTCCGCCTCCAAACCAATCCGAAAGAAAACACAAAACAAGCCCACGCTCGAGACCGCCCTGCGCCCGGGAGTTTAAGACTGGCTGAAAGTTAGAGTGTGGTGCCAATAACGCCAAGCTCGCGGGTTCGATCCCCGAACGGGCCACATCTGCCTTTGGGGCGGAGCGGTGGCTCTGGGGCTGAGGCTCTGCGCCTGTGGCTGGGAGGTTGCCGGTTCAAATCCCGCGGCCGGCAGAGGAATCCTACTCCGTTGGGGCCCCTGAGCGAGGCCCTTAACACCCCCAGCTGCTCCAGGGGCGCCGTATAAATGGCCGACCCTGCGCTCTGACCCCCCAGCTTCTCTCTCCCTGTCTGTGTGTCTCCTGGAGAGCGAGCTGGGGTCTGCGAAAAGACACGTTCCTCATGCAAGACATTGGATAGGACCGATAAAGCAACAATATCATTATTTATTAAAAGCGCCCCCAGACCTCGCCGAGCATGATCCGGAGAACCAGACGCCATCGGAGCGCGGCTCTTCATGCTCGTGTTGGGGGACTGAACGCCATGCTTCACAAGAAGCTGGAGGGAAAGCCTGCTGAAAGCCTGGCAGCCCCGTCTGATCTATTCTGAGACTTTAAGCCTGCCCTTCCACACCCCGGAGCTTAATCCGTCTCTTAATTGGCTACTCGGATGACACCTGAGAGAACTGGCCTTCTGCTGCTTCTCTGTCTTTTTTTTCGGTTTCCTGGAGACTGTTAGGTGTCATTGGCCCCCTTCGCAAGGCTCTGTGTGTGTGTGTTTCCCCCCCCCCCCCCATCGCTCCCTCCTTTAATTTGACTTCTTATCGTGAGAGAAGGTCTGGAGGGGAGAACGTTTCCCCTTTCCTGAATTCCTCTCGGATACCGCACTGGTCCCAACGGTGTACCGCTCCTGTGATAGGACTACAACGCGTAGCTGACGCGGCGGGTATTTTTTATTGGCCGAAAACACTGTTCCTAAACAGGAAGTTCACGAAAACGAGTCCCGCGACGCGAGCGTTTGGACTTTGGGCAGCGGGATGGAGCTCAGAGCTCCAGCTCAGCTCGGTTATCTGCGGGTTATCTCCCACCACTACTGCGCGGGTCCAGCTCCCACACACCCCACCATTCTGGTGCAGAATGATCGCTGTGTGTCTCCCAGGTGGGGGCTGCTGGTGCAGAATGATCACTGTGCGTCTCACAGGTGGGGGCTGCTGGTGCAGAATGAACACTGTGCGTCTCACAGGTGGGGGCTGCTGGTGCAGAATGAACACTGTGCGTCTCCCAGGTGGGGGCTGCTGGTGCAGAATGAACACTGTGCGTCTCCCAGGTGGGGGCTGCTGGTACAGATTGACCACTGTGCGTCTCCCAGGTGGGGGCTGCTGGTGCAGAATGAACACCGTGCGTCTCCCAGGTGGGGGCTGCTGGTGCAGAATGAACACCGTGCGTCTCCCAGGTGGGGGCTTCTGGGGCAGAATGATCACTGTGCGTCTCCCAGGTGGGAGCTGCTGGGGCAGAATGAACACTGCGTCTCCCAGGTGGGGCTGCTGGTGCAGAATGATCACTGTGCATCTCCCAGGTGGGGGCTGCTGGTGCAGAATGAACACCGCGAGTCTCCCAGGTGGGGGCTGCTGGGGCAGAATGATCACTGTGTGTCTCCCAGGTGGGGGCTGCTGGGGCAGAATGAACACTGTGTGTCTCCCAGGTGGGGGCTGCACTCTCCTACATCTGTCAAGCACTTTGGGATCTTTCAGGATGAAAAGTGCTATGTGCGTATATACTGTAAATGCGATTCATTATTAAATATTTGACAGTCAAGCTTTTTGGATGCCTGCAGAAAAGAAATGCCGGGCCATGTCTAAGAGTTATCTCCAAAATAACACACAGATCTAGCGGACTTTTCAAGTCCTCTGTAAGCTCCACACTGCACAGGATCTCGAGCTCGTCCAGCCCAGACGACAGCCAGCTATAAAGCCCACATCAGCAGCAGAGGGAGGGGTCTGTACGGGACCTTCGAAAGCTCAGAGTCTCCCAGCTCCAGGCCCCTCAACCCTGACAGCTCGAGGCCAGCTGCCATCATCTGGGACCGACCCAGCGCTTCTGCCACATCTGGAAGGCATTACATCTGGATTCACCAACTTCCCAGATCTCCTCCAGGCCCAGGAATGTGCAGCCAGACCGCCTCCTCTCCCAGTCCGCAGACTTCGGGAGAGTTACGCAACAACCCCCCCCCACCACAAGCCGTCCTAAACAGGCTTACTCCTCCATCCCCAGCCCAGGGAAAAGCCAATTACAGTCACCCGTGCGCTCCCATGTGAGTGCGGTGTGTGTGTGTGTGTGTGTGTGTGTGCCTGCCTGTCCCTCTCTGTGCGTGTCTGGCTGCCTGTGCCTCTGTGTGCGGGTGCGTGTCCCTCTCTGTGTGCGTGTCTGACTGCCTGTGCCTCTCTGTGTGCGTGTGCATGTCTGCCTGTGCCTCTCTGTGTGCGTGTGCATGTCTGCCTGTGCCTCTCTGTGTGCGTGTGCGTGTCTGCCTGTGCCTCTCTGTGTGAGTGCATCTGTCTGCCTGTGCCTCTCTGTGTGAGTGTGCGTGTCTCCCTGTGCCTCTCTGTGTGAGTGTGCGCGTGTCTGCCTGTGCCTCTCTGTGTGCGGGTGCGTGTCCCTCTCTGTGTCTCTCTGTGTGCGGGTGCGTGTCCCTCTCTGTGTGCGTGTCTGTCTGCCTGTGCCTCTCTGTGTGCGTGCGTCTGTCTGCCTGTGCCTCTCTGTGTGCGTGCGTCTGTCTGCCTGTGCCTCTCTGTGTGCGTGCGTCTGTCTGCCTGTGCCTCTCTGTGAAAGTGTGTCTGTCTGCCTGTGCCTCTCTGTGTGCGTGCGTCTGTCTGCCTGTGCCTCTCTGTGAAAGTGTGTCTGTCTGCCTGTGCCTCTCTGTGTGCGTGCGTCTGTCTGCCTGTGCCTCTCTGTGTGCGTGCGTCTGTCTGCCTGTGCCTCTCTGTGTGCGTGCGTCTGTCTGCCTGTGCCTCTCTGTGTGCGTGCGTCTGTCTGCCTGTGCCTCTCTGTGTGCGTGCGTCTGTCTGCCTGTGCCTCTCTGTGAAAGTGTGTCTGTCTGCCTGTGCCTCTCTGTGAAAGTGTGTCTGTCTGCCTGTGCCTCTCTGTGAAAGTGCGTCTGTCTGCCTGTGCCTCTCTGTGTGCGTGCGTCTGTCTGCCTGTGCCTCTCTGTGTGCGTGCGTCTGTCTGCCTGTGCCTCTCTGTGTGCGTGCGTCTGTCTGCCTGTGCCTCTCTGTGTGCGTGTGTCTGTCTGCCTGTGCCTCTCTGTGAAAGTGTCTGTCTGCCTGTGCCTCTCTGTGTGCGTGCGTCTGTCTGCCTGTGCCTCTCTGTGAAAGTGTCTGTCTGCCTGTGCCTCTCTGTGAAAGTGTCTGTCTGCCTGTGCCTCTCTGTGTGTGTGTGTCTGACTGCCTGTGCCTCTCTGTGTGCGTGTGCGTGTCTGCCTGTGCCTCTCTGTGTGCGTGTGTCTGTCTGCCTGTGCCTCTCTGTGTGCGTCTGTCTGCCTGTGAAAGACTGAGCTCGTGCATGCTGGATCCGCTTTCGAAAAAGGAGGTCTGGCTCTCCGAGAGGTAGTTTCCGTTCCTCTGAGCGCAGCACTCCTGGAAAAGGGTTCTCCGTCCCTCTCGGATCTGACTTTTCGTTTCTGGCCCGCGTGCGACCCGGCACGACCTCGCCAGTCGCCGTGCCCACCTGCTGCTCCTTCTACAAGGATACGGATATACAAGGATGGGCACAGGCCCCGGCACAACGCTCCAGGGAGCCAGCGGTGGTTGATCCGCAGCTGGTACCTCGCAGCGCTGGAGCCCTGGGTTCAACTCCTGGGGTGCCATCTGGGTGGAGTCTGCATGTTCTCCCCAGGTTGGCGTAGGCTCTGGGATAACCAGCCCTGGTGCGAGCGCGCGTGTCTGCGAGCGTGCGTGCCAAGGTGACGGACTGGCGTCCCATCCAGGGCGTACCCTGCCTCGCGCCTGCTGCCGGCTGGGATAGACCCCGGCTGTCCTGCAGCCCTGACCCGGAAACAGCAGTTCGAAAACGGCTGGACGGTCGTCTTCGCTTTCGGGAGAAGGGGGGGGGGGTTAACGCAGACCCCCGGAGCTGCCACCCGAGCTCCGTCACGCCGAGGAGGGCAGACACACAGCGCAGGAAGGACACCCAGTGTCTGAGCTTCCACCACACCTCCCCCAGAACCCCGACGTACGATGAGCAGCAGATGCAGAATGAACTGCATGGTGCCAAAATAACCCTCCCCCCCCCCCCATCCATACACAGCCGTTTTCCAGGGTCCCAGTAAGTTTCTTTCAGGAAAAAACGCGCCAGGTCGTGCCCATCTCCAATGCCAACACGCAGCAACAACAACTAGGCGGAAAAACCACATCTTGGGGGGGGGGGTCGAACAGAGGCGCATCCGAGGCAGAGGGCGGCGGGTCCGAGCTGAAACACGCACTCCATCTCCTCCCCTTGGGGTCAGGCGCGTCAAGAGCAGCACACACACACCGGGGCATTCACTACAGTAAACAACGGGAGACCCAGGAACACCATCACCGACACGCCAGCTCCCCCCACCCCCGCCGGCCGAAGAACTGCAGCACCCAGGGGGGCCGAGGAGCCAGGGAGAGATCCCCCAGAGGGGTCGAGGGGGCAGGTCGGGCGCGCACACACGCGTGCACTTCCACACCCACTGGAGGTAAACAGAGCCACAGCGCCCCCCCACCACCACCACCACCACATCCCCGCTGACACTGGACGGCGAACCGAAATAAAACCCGCAGCCCCCCCCCCCAAACCAGCGATCGGCAGCCAGCGGGACCCCCCTCCTCCTCCACCACAACAGATGACCGTTTTCTTTGTGTTTTTTTCCCTTCTTCACGAGGATCCGAGGGGGAAAAAAAAACCAAAACAAAACACGACACACATCGCAGCTAGGCAGCGGCGCAAAACAGCAAAACACCGCGTTCACAGACGCATCCACTCCGTCTCGCTGACGGAGACTGCCTAGCAGTACACAGGGCGATTTCAGCCGTGACATCAGCGGGGCCGGCGGCGGCGACGGCGGCGGCTCCCAAGCCGGGCTGGGCGGGTTACGCGAGCCCGAGGCTCCGCTGGCCGCCGCTAGGCCTCTCGCTCCAGCCCCGGCGCCGGGTCCCTCCTCCTCCGCCTCTCTCTCTCTCTCTCTCTCGCCGCCGCCCGGACGACTGAGCCAGAAAACGAAAGCCTGCGCGGTCTGCAGCGACCGTGACACCCGCCGAGAAGCACCAGAATTCGTGGGCGGGGGGGAAAAACCCAGGGAACTCACCTTCCAAAAGCCTGGAGATCAGCGAATCCACATCCAGCTCCCCCTCCGCCATGACTGTGACTGCCGTCAGAGCTCCGCTCGCGCTCCGGCCCCCCGAGCCAACCCCGCGCGCCCGCCGCCCCCGTGCCGAGAGATAGCGAGAGCCGCGGCCGCTGGGTCCCGCCGCCCGCCTGTCTCCGTCTGCCTGTCGCCCTTGACAACCGCCCCTGCTGCGGCTCTCGCGGTAAACAGCCCCCCCCCCCCCCCGCCCTCGCCTGCTGCGGACGCGCGTACGCAGGGGCGCGGGCGCGGGGGGCGCGCACGGCGAACCCGGCTGCGCTGCGTGAGCACGCAGGAGGCGGGAGCGGATGTCGCAGGGTGTTCGGGAGAGAGAGGATTTATTCCCTGTTTTCTTTAAAACATCGTTTTTGACAACGATGAAGACCCCCCCCCCCCCCAGCAAAGGGAAAAGTGCTGTCGAGACTCCGGAAGAGCAAAGATTGTATCAGCTCCGCTTCTCCTTCGCCACGATAGATATTTATGGCGGTAAATGGCGAAAGGCTAGTGAGATCAGGTTCAGACCTCCTGGGGAAAAACTAAGGCTGCTGCTGGAAGAGGTGTTAGTGGGGGCCAGCAGGGGGCGCTCACCCTGCGGTCTGTGTGGGTCCTGATGCCCCAGTATAGTGACGGGGGACACTAGACTGTAAACAGGCGCCGTCCTTCGGATGAGACGTCAAACCGAGGTCCTGACTCTCTGTGGTCATTAAAAATCCCAGGGTGTTTCTCGAGAAGAGTAGGGGTGTTACCCCGGTGTCCTGGCCAAATTTCCCCCCTGGCCTTTACCCATCATGGCCTCCTAATAACCCCCCTCTCTGAACTGGCTCCATCACTCTGCTCTCCTCCCCTCTCCCACTCCGATGGCAGGCGGAGCGACGCGCCGGTTGGAGTATTTTCTCGGTCGCAGCTAATGGCAACATCAGCTCAAAGATTTGGTTCAAACCACCAAACGGAGACGGGTGTGCCGACAAGAGAGTGAGATCAGGTTCAGGCGAGGAAAAAAAAAATCCTAAATATCACCAGGCAGCCTGTACTGCAGTGAAAAACGCGGGTGGCCTCCTGGTTTGTGTTCCAGCCGGTGCCTGTTCCTGATCTGCTTCCTGGTTTGGAGCAAAACGTTTCAAACGTACCCCCAGATACAGTCAAAATTCTCGGCAACAGCAGCACTCAAGAACTCCACACAGCCTCTCCCTGACTTGCTCAATTAAACAGAATGAGCAAATTTGACCCAGCTACCCCGTTCAGGCCTGATCAATCGATCCGATGATCTCGTCTGGCTGTCTTCCCGAGAGAAGCCAGGGTATCGGCTGCAACCACACGGCTGGGCAGCTTGTTCCACGCTCCCGCCCCCCTTGGTGCAAAGAAGGGGGGGGGGCACCTGTTCTTCGTTGTAGATGTGCTTCGCCTGCGATCTCCCCTTGTGCCTCCCGTCCCGGCTGGGGGATCTCATCCCTCATCCGGCTGTGTCCCGAGAGGAGCCAGGCCTCTGCAGCGTGGCTGGGCAGCGTGTTGCACACCCCCACCACTCTTTGTGTAACGCAGCGCCTCCTGTTCTTGGTCTTAAAATGTGCTCCTGTGCTCGTGTCCTCTGGTTTGTGTTTCTCGCCGGTCAAGATCAAGGTTGATCAAGACCAGGGCTGTTAGGAGATGTTCTCCCTGGAGGGTGTGAGATCGAGAAACTCGGCACTTTGATTTGGAGATTTTTGCACGGTTCAGTGTTATTCCATCTCTCCCTGTTATGCATTACACTACTGTTGTGTGTTTAGAACTGTATTATTCTCTCTGTGCTGTGTATTTGTCACGGATGTCTCTTAATTGTATGAGCTCAACAGAAAAAAAAACAAATTCCACGCATCTAGCTGTTATGACAACAAAGTACTCAACTATTTAGGATTAATGTGAAAGGCCTCCAAGCCCATGAGGGTACTGCAATACCTCCCAGCAAGAATGAATAATAATAATAATAATTGCTTACACTTATATAGCGCTTTTCTGGACACTCCACTCAAAGCGCTTTACAGGTCATGGGGATCCCCTCCACCCCCACCAGTGTGTACCCCCACCTGGATGAGGCGCCAGTCCGCTCCCCACACCCCAGCTCTCAGTGGGGAGGAGAGCAGAGTGATGGAGCCAGTTCAGAGAGGGGGGTTATTAGGAGGCCATGATGGGTAAAGGCCAGGGGGGAAATTTGGCCAGGACACTGGGGTAACACCCCTACTCTTCTCGAGAAACACCCTGGGATTTTTAATGACCACAGAGAGTCAGGACCTCGGTTTTACGTCTCATCCAAAGGACAGCGCCTGTTTACAGTATAGTGTCCCCCGTCACTATACTGGGGCATCAGGACCCACACAGACCGCAGGGTGAGCGCCCCCTGCTGGCCCCACTAACACCTCTTCCAGCATTTACTTTTTTAATTTCCAGATTTACTTTATGAAAAATCTTAAAAGCCAGCGGGAGTTGAAAAGGTTAGAGAATGGATGGATAGCAGTGGGATTTGCTACCTCTTCATTATAGCCAGCAGCCATATCACCCTGCGGCTCACCACTGGAGCTCAGCAGGTGTGAGCCTGGCCAGTACCTGGAGGGGGAGACTCCTGGGAAAGCTGAGGCTGCTGCTGGAAGAGGTGTTAGTGGGGCCAGTAGGGGGCGCTCACCCTGCGGTCTGTGTGGGTCCTGATGCCCCAGTATAGTGACGGGGGACACTATACTGTAAACAGGCGCCGTCCTTCAGATGAGACGTAAAACCGAGGTCCTGACTCTCTGTGGTCATTAAAAATCCCAGGGTGTTTCCCGAGAGAGTAGGGGTGTCACCCCGGTGTCCTGGCCAAATTTCCCCCCTGGCCTTTACCCCTCATGGCCTCCTAATAACCCCCCTCTCTGAACTGGCTCCATCACTCTGCTCTCCTCCCCACTGAGAGCTGGGGTGTGGGGAGCGGACTGGCGCCTCATCCAGGTGGGGCTGCACCCTGCTGGGGGTGGAGGGGATCCCCATGACCTGTAAAGAGCTCCGAGTGGAGGGTCCAGAAAACCGCTATATAAGTGTAAGCAATTATTATTGTTGTTGTTGTTGTTGTTGTTAAATCATCACAGAAGTAGCATGTAAGTGTAACGGAGTACGTGTTAAAATACCTTCCTCCAACACTGCAAAGACCGAAAAGTACCCAGCTCTTCATTCAGCGCCAGCAGAGCCTCTGCTTTGGGTGGGAGGAAATGTTGTAATGGCGCTCCGCTGCCGGGAGGCGGCGCCACCGACCCCGCCGCCTCCCGGCTCGAGTTTCGCCCCCGCTTTTCACCTCCGCATCAACCGACGGCGCTGGAAACGCCGGCGTTTCTCGGTTAAACTCTCTCTCTCTCTCTTTGGACGGGTTGTGAGTGAAACAGGAAGCCGCCATCGAAACTAACTCTCTCTCTCTCGATTATGTCAATTTTCCTCTCGGCTCTCGATTTCTCGTCTTCTCCCCCACCCGCCTCTCCCTTCTCTCGGAAAAGGTCCTTGCTGAGAGAGGCGCAGAGGCGAGGCGGGACGGAGACGGCAGAAAAAAAAACAACAAAACCCGTCCGGAACCAGAGATCAGTTTGAAGGTGGCAGTGGGGAAACGGGGAGCGACGCACCGCATTACCGGAAAGCCTCTCGGTTTGTTTTCCGAGCGTTGTGAGCGGCAGCATTTACTCAGAAGGAGAGGACGCCTACGGCATATTGTTTCCTAACCAAATAAACTTTATTTCACCATACACATCTTACCATGGGGCGGGGCGGAGGCCGGGAGGTTGCCGGTTCGAATCCCGCGGCCGGCAGAGGAATCCTACTCCGTTGGGGCCCCTGAGCAAGGCCCTTCACCCCCCAGGTGCTCCAGGGGCGCCGTATAAATGCGCTCTGACCCCCAGCTTCTCTCCCTGTCTGTGTGTCTCCTGGAGAGCAAGCTGGGGTCTGCGAAAAGACACATTCCTCATGCGAGAAATTGTATACGGCCGATAAAGTGATCTGATCTCTCTCTTACTGTTGAGTCCAGACTGTAACAAAACCGTGCGATCTCTAGTACATTGCGAAGGTTCTTCAAAAGGGTGATCGTCCTTGATCAGTCCGAGTAAGGGGTTGTGGGGCTGGATTTGCACAGTGTGTGTCCCTCCAAGTCCTACCCCTTGCTGTTGTCTGTGCCTTGCCCCTGTCCCGGCTCGAAAACTGGGGCCGTCCAGTCTTCCGCAGGCGCTCAAAGCATCAGAGCTTTCTGCGGATGATTGCTGTAGCAGACAGGACCGGCAAAAACACAAAACGGAAAAGCAATGCAATACTGTGCGTTACCCGTCCATCCACTTTCTAACCAGTTCTCTCAATTCAGGGCAGCTGGGGAGCCGGAACCTATCCCAGCAAGCAATGGGGCACGAGGCGGGCTACACCCTGGACAGGACGCCAGTCCGTCCCAGGGCGCGCGCACACACACTCACACCAGGGCCAGGTGTCCCAGAAGCCAGTTAACCCACCAGCCTGTCTCTGGACTGTGGGAGGAAACCGGAGCACCTGGAGGAAACCTGCACAAACACAGGGAGAACATGCAAACTCCACCCAGACAGCAGCACCCCAGGTCCGGAACTGAACCCAGGGCCCCAGCGCTGTGAGGCAGCATCGCTAAACTCTGTGCCTCAGTGCTGCCCAATACTGCATTTAAGGGAGGCGCTGATTCATTGTTGTTTAGTTATATTGGTTCAACTCTTCTCTCACTTATCGCCAACTACCTCTCTTGGGGGGGGGGATTAGTTCTGAAACTGGGTTCCCCAAGGCTTGATCCTCGAGCTCTTCTATTGGGCAGCAGCCATATCACCCTGCAGCTCCCTACTGGCAGCCCCACTGGAGACTCAGCAGGTGTGAGCCTGGCCAGTACCTGGAGGGGGAGACTCCTGGGAGAGCTGAGGCTGCTGCTGGAAGAGGTGTTAGTGGGGCCAGCAGGGGGCGCTCACCCTGCGGTCCGTGTGGGTCCTGATGCCCCAGTATAGTGACGGGGGACACTAGACTGTAAACAGGCGCCGTCCTTCGGATGAGACGTCAAACCGAGGTCCTGACTCTCTGTGCTCATTAAAAATCCTGGGGCGTCTCTCGAGAAGAGTAGGGGTGTTACCCCGGTGTCCTGGCCAAATTTCCCCCCTGGCCTTTACCCCTCATGGCCTCCTAATAACCCCCCTCTCTGAACTGGCTCCATCACTCTGCTCTCCTCCCCACTGAGAGCTGGGGTGTGGGGAGCGGACTGGCGCCTCATCCAGGTGGGGCTGCACCCTGCTGGGGGTGGAGGGGATCCCCATGACCTGGAAAGAGCTCTGAGCTCTGGAGGGTCCAGAAAGGCGCTATAGAAGTGTAAGCAATTATTATTCAGCATCTTCATGTTCCCACTTGGTCAGTAATTAAAATCACAGGTCTGAATGTCTGAATTTTCCTTTCCTTTCCTGATGATATTCCGATCTATGTCCATACTAAACCTGACACTGAAGCAACTGCCTCTGCTCTCTCTAAACGCACATAAAAACCTGGATGACTCAGAATTTCCTTCTCTCAAACTGCGACAAGACTGGAGTCGTGCTTTTCTGCACGTCCCCTTAACGAGCTGCAGCCAATGCAGTAACGCTCGAATTTTAATCCAGATTGAAGAATTGAGGGCTGATGTTTGATCCTGGCTCGTCTTTCGACCCTCGTGTGCAGAATATCGCAAAACACATCCTTCTTCCATTGCAGAAATATCACAAGACTACCTCCTGTGTTGATGCTAGCTGTTGCCGAAAATGCATTTTCCTTCTCTCCTGTCGACTACTGTAACGCCCTACTGTAGCTGGGGTATCCACACTGGAAAAAAAAAAAACTACAGTCTCTGCAGAATTTCTTCAGCCAGTATCCTGCCCCGGTCATTGTGCCAGTGATCACATCACCCCTGTGCTGGAGTCCCTGCACTGGCATCCCGTCTGGTTTCGTGTCGACTTCAAAACCCTCCTGCTCACCTTGTGAGGCTCTGCGCGGCCTCAGCACCTCAGTACCTGGCCGAGTTACCACCACCCTGTTTTACTTCCTACATCACTCCTGTGCTGGAGTCCCTGCACCGGCTCCCTGTCAGGTTTCATGTCGACTTCAAAACCCTCCTGCTCACCTATAAGGCTCTGCATGGCCTCAGTACCTGTCTGAGCTGACCTGATCACCCCCCCCCCCCCTCCTCCCTCCCTCCTTGTAACGCCTTCGGGTCAGACAACGAGCTGTTGCCTTCATCCCCCACACGGTGAGCCCGCTCTGAGCCCGCTCTGGGCGGGCAACGGCCGGTGCGTCTCACAAGCAAGATGAAGCGAGGTGAAGTACGCGCAAATCTCAGATAACTCCCCCTCCTGGAATAATTTGGAGCCACGCCCTTAAACCCAACGTGGGGGTGTCTTTCCCAGAGCCTTTTTCTCTTCCAGGTGTGAGAGAAGCGGGGCGCGTTGCGCGCAGGGGAGTGTTTTTGCTCCGACGGGCGCCACCTGCTTGTAGGCTCGCTCGGCCGCCTGCCTCTGACGTCAGCGGGGTATTTCCGCAATTCTTCCTCGCATGGGGCGGAGGGAGAGAGAGAAAGAGATAGAGAGAGAGGGAGAGAGAGGGGGAGGCGGCGGAGTAGTGGGGGTGTCGTTCTCGCCAGCGAGTCGTGCTCTAGTTTGACTGCAGGGAAGCGAGGGGGGAGGCACCCCAAAACACGGACGTGGACGGGGGGATACGGAGCTCCCAACCTCCCCCCCTCCTCCTCCTCCTCCACCCACCCACTCGTGTCAGGACGAGGCGAGGAACTCGGGCTCCCTGTGTGGCGAAGCGTATCTCCCGGGATCTGTTTTTTTTTTGTGTGTGTGTGTTTCGGATAGGAGAGAGAGAAAGTCCGGAGATGGATGGTGAGTAAATGGCGCACCGGAGCTCGCACTGGAGTCGTCTTGTGCTTTTTTTGTGTGTGTGTGTTTTGTTGTGTTGTGCGTTTGTCGTGTCGTGGGATTTCATTGGGGCTGGCGCCCTGGGTGAAACCGGGACTGGGGTCGGTGGGGGTGGGAGGAGGAGGAGGAGGGAGGGGGGGTTGTTTTGCAGTCCGAAATCGGACGCGACTCGGAAGTCGGTGCGGACCCCCCCCCCACCGGCGGGGGGCGACACGGGTCCCCCGGCGGCGGGGACGCGCTGCGCCCCGGTTTGTTGTGGTCGTGGGGGCTGGGCGGTTTCTCTCCCAAGTGGGCACCCCCCCCGGGCCAGGGGACCGTCGGGGTTGGGGGTTGGGGGTTGGGGGGGGGAGTAAGAGCGGTCGGCCCCCTCCTCTTCCTCCTCCTCCTCCTCCTCCTCCGGGGTGAGCTTGACGCGGCCTGCGTGTTTCTCCGAGCGTCGCTCCCCGTGGCCCTGGGGTTTTCCTGCGCCCTGAACTTTCTCCCCTTTCTCCGATACTTTATTTTTATTTTTTATTTTTTAAGGCGGCGACGCTTTTTAAATGCGGGAAGCGTAAGGCGACAAAAAAAAATGGTGGCGGCGGTGTTGATAACAATGGCCTGTTTCGTCGCCGGTCAAGCCCCGCTGACACTCCCACTGGTGGAGCCAAACCAAAAGTTTTTCTGCTCCGTGTCGCTGCTGCGACGCGAGTAGTCCGGTCAAAGGCCGTTGTTTTTGGTTTTGTTTTTAGTGTGTTTTTTTGGGGGGGAGGGGGGCTGTTTTGAAAGACGTACTGCCGGCGCCGGAAGTGCGTAAGATGGACTCCGCGGCGAAATTAAGCCCCCCCCCCCCCTCCACCCCAGTACCAACCTCTGGAGGTGTGGTCCCCCAACCTGGTTCTGGGGTGCCCCCTGTCCCCTTCCGAGTGTCGCTCCAGACGAGCTCTTGAATTGCAGGTGAATTGATTTCGCTGCTTGAGAGGTTTAAAATGGCCGCTTCGTCTCTCGTCTGGGGTTGAGAGCTCTGCTGAAGGAAAGCCGGTCGCGGCGGAGGAGGAGCGGCACCTGTCGCTGCCTCAGGCAGGAGCGCGGCGAGAGCCCGTTTGTCAAAGAGAGCAAACGGGGCGCCGCGCTTTACACAGAGGGTGGTGGGGGTGTGGAACAGGCTGCCCAGCCGGGTTGTGCCCAGACAGGGGTAAGAGGACTGTGTGTGGGGGGGTACAGGGGAGCGAGGAGCGAGGGGACTGTGTGTGTGTGTGTGGGGGGGGGGTACAGGGGAGCGAGGAGCGAGGGGACTGTGAGGGGGTGGAAGGAGCAGTGCAGTGCGGCCCCTCTCTGGACAGGACACACTGGGTGCAGTGCAGCCCCCCCCCCTCTCTGGACAGGACACATTGGGTGCAGTACAGCCCCCCCCCCCTCTCTGGACAGGACACATTGGGTGCAGTACAGCCCCCCCCCCTCTCTGGACAGGACACACTGGGTGCAGTACAGCCCCACTCTCTGGACAGGACACACTGGGTGCAGTACAGCCCCCCCCCCCTCTCTGGACAGGACACACTGGGTGCAGTACAGCCCCACTCTCTGGACAGGACACACTGGGTGCAGTGCAGCCCCCCCCCCTCTTTGGACAGGACACACTAGGTGCAATACAGCCCCCCCCTCTCTGGACAAGACACACTGGGTGCAGTACAGCCCCCCCCTCTGGACAGGACACACTGGGTGCAGTGCAGCCCCCCCCCTCTTTGGACAGGACACACTAGGTGCAATACAGCCCCCCCCTCTCTGGACAAGACACACTGGGTGCAGTACAGCCCCCCCCTCTCTGGACAGGACACACTGGGTGCAATACAGCCCCCCCCCCCCCCTCTGGACAGGACACACTGGGTGCAGTACAGCCCCCCCCTCTCTGGACAGGACACACTGGGTGCAATACAGCCCCCCCTCTCTGGACAGGACACACTGGGTGCAGTACAGCCCCCCCCTCTCTGGACAAGACACACTGGGTGCAGTACAGCCCCCCCCCCCCCTCTGGACAGGACACACTGGGTGCAGTACAGCCCCCCCCTCTCTGGACAGGACACACTGGGTGCAATACAGCCCCCCCCTCTCTGGACAGGACACACTGGGTGCAGTACAGCCCCCCCCTCTCTGGACAAGACACACTGGGTGCAGTACAGCCCCCCCCCCCCCTCTGGACAGGACACACTGGGAGCAGTACAGCCCCTCCCCCCCTCTGGACAGGACACACTGGGTGCAGTACAGCCCCTCCCCCCCTCTGGACAGGACGCACTGGGTGCAGTACAGCCCCCACCCCTCTCTGGACAGGACACACTGGGTGCAGTACAGCCCCCACCCCTCTCTGGACAGGACACACTGGGAGCAGTACAGCCCCCACCCCTCTCTGGACAGGACACACTGGGAGCAGTACAGCCCCCACCCCTCTCTAGACAATACACACTGGGTGCAGTGCAGCCCCTCTCTCCCTCTGGACAGGACATACTGGGAGTTTCGGGGCTGAGCAGTCTCTGCTGGTTTTGGGGTGCCCAGCCTCGCTTGGCCTTTCACCCCATGCGCCACACGGGGGGCCCATCTCGGCCTCATCCGGTGCCCTCTGAGCGGATGTGGAGTCTTTTTCAGGGGGGGGGAGGGACCCGAGATTAGATCGTACTGTCGCTCAGTAGCTAATCGATCCCAGGGTCTCATCCAGCTGTTTCTCGAACGAATCCGGGGTGTCGGGCTTCAACCGCATGGCTGGGCAGCTTGTTTCACAACCCCACCACCCTTTGTGTAAAGAAGAGCCTCCTGTCCCGACTGGGGGGGGGGGGATCTCATCCAGCCAGTTTGTGGCCGGGTTGCCCTTGCTTCCCTGCGGGTGGACCAGAGATGACCCCCCCCCTCCCCCCACCCCAGAGGGGATGTCACCCCCCCTCCCCTGGCTCAGGGCCACAGTTTCTGTATGTGACGAGACGAGAAACGACTGCTTTCGTTTCCCCTACCCCCCTCCCCACCCCCCCAACTGTCAGGAAGCGCTGGAGGCCACTCTCGCCGAAGCCACCTGGTTTCGGGTCGCCTGTGTCTTCTGGTTCCCTTCAGACTAAAGACAGTCAGTTCCTTCAGCCTGTCAGTGTAGGGACGCTCCCTTCAGACTAAAGAGAGTCAGTTCCTTCAGCCTGTCAGTGTAGGGACGCTCCCTTCAGACTAAAGAGGCTCAGTTCCTTCAGCCTGTCAGTGTAGGGACGCTCTCTTCAGACTAAAGAGAGTCAGTTCCTTCAGCCTGGCAGCGTGGGGACATTCTTCTAGTCCCAGAGTGCATCTCGTTGCTCTTCTGTGGGCTGGTTCCAGAGCAGCAGTATGTTTTTGTGACGAGGTGACCGAAACTGGGCGCAGTCTTCTCAGTGAGGCCCAACTACTGCACTGCACAATTTCGACACGACTACCCTGGATTTGGATTCCTTTTGGGAAGAACTTATATCTATAAGAGCCGGCAGCCGGTAAGAGCCGAGATGTGGGAGGGGACTCCTATGACAGCCCTAGTCCCTTCAGACTAAAGAGACTCAGTGCCTTCAGCCCGTCAGTGTGGGACGCTCCCTTCAGACTGAAGAGACTCAGTTCCTTCAGCCTGTCAATGTTGGACACTCCCTTCAGACTGAAGAGACTCAGTTCCTTCAGCCTGTCAGTGTGGGACACTCCCTTCAGACTGAAGAGACTCAGTTCCTTCAGCCCGTCAGTGTGGGACACTCCCTTCAGACTGAAGAGACTCAGTTCCTTCAGCCCATCAGTATGGGACACTCCCTTCAGACTGAAGAGACTCAGTTCCTTCAGCCCGTCAGTGTGGGACACTCCCTTCAGACTGAAGAGACTCAGTTCCTCCAGCCCGTCAGTGTGTGACACTCCCTTCAGACTAAAGAGACTCAGTTCCTTCAGCCCGTCAGTGTGGGACACTCCCTTCAGACTAAAGAGACTCAGTTCCTCCAGCCTGGCAGTGTGGGACGCTCCTTCAGACTAGAGAGACTCAGTTCCTTCAGCCCGTCAGTGTGGGACACTCCCTTCAGACTGAAGAGACTCAGTTCCTTCAGCCCATCAGTGTGAGATGCTCCCTTCAGACTGAAGAGACTCAGTTCCTTCAGCCCGTCAGTGTGGGACACTCCCTTCAGACTAAAGAGACTCAGTTCCTCCAGCCTGGCAGTGTGGGACGCTCCTATGACAGCCTTGACGGCTTTAAAATTGCTGCTCCGCTTTTCCTGAGCCCCAGAGGTCTTGATCCGTTTGTGTTTGTCTTCCAGGGATGTCGTTTGGCTGGGGTCAGCCCGCTGTGAACCCAGGTAAGAGCCCGGCGGTCTTTCTCCTGCTGTGCCGTCTGGGATCTGAAGTGGGCCCGGATCAGCTGTGTTCTGTCGGGGGGGATCTTGAGAGAGGTTACGAGTGAGAGGAGAGAGGGGGGGCCCTTCAGCCCCTGTGGCTTGTTAGGTAGTTAGTCGTTAATTGATCGCAGGATCTCATCCAGCTGTGCCTCGAGAGAAGCCAGGGAATCGGCTTCAACCGCAGGGCCGGGCAGCTTGTTCCCCACCCCCACCACCCTTTGTGTAAAGAAGAGCCTCCTGTCCCGACTGGGGGGTCTAATCCAGCCAGTTTGTGGAGGAAGCCAGGGTACTGGCTTGGCAGATTGCTCCCCACCCCACCACCCTTTGTGTAAAGTAGTACCCTCCTGTACCGACTGGGGGGATCTCACCCCGCCGTGCCTTCGAGAGAAGTCAGGGTATTGGCTTCAACGGCTGAGCACCTTGTTCCACACTCCTGCCACCCTTTGTGTAAACTAGTGTGCCTCCTGGTTGACTCCTTGTCCCCCCTTTTTTTTTTTTGCCAACCCCCTCCTCCCCTTTCCAGGGACCCCCTACATCGAGATCATCGAGCAGCCCAAGCAGAGGGGGATGCGCTTCCGGTACAAGTGCGAGGGCCGGTCGGCGGGCAGCATCCCTGGGGAGAAGAGCAACGACACCACCAAGACCCACCCGGCCATCAAGGTCAGGCGGGGTGACCGCTGGACGAGCCCCAGCGCGCGGGAGGCCGGATAGCGGGCAGGGCGCTGCTGTCTCCTTCTGCCCTCCGGCGCGGGGCGGAGTGGGGGTGGGGGTGTGTGGAGTGGACATAGGAGAGGGGAGTGGGGGTGTGTGGAGTGGACATAGGAGAGGGGAGTGGGGAGGGGGGCTGTGGAGTGGACATAGGAGAGAGGAGTGGGGGTGTGTGGAGTGGACATAGGAGAGAGGGGGGTGGATTGGGGGCTGTGGAGTGGACATAGGAGAGGGGAGTGGGGGGGGGGGGCTGTGGAGTGGACATAGGAGAGAGGAGTGGGGGTGTGTGGAGTGGACATAGGAGAGGGGAGTGGGGTGTGTGGAGTGGACATAGGAGAGAGGGGGGTGGATTGGGGGCTGTGGAGTGGACGTAGGAGAGGGGAGTGGGGGGGGTGGAGTGGACATAGGAGAGAGGAGTGGGGGTGTGTGGAGTGGACATAGGAGAGGGGAGTGGGGTGACTGGGGGGAGTGGTGAGTGGGGGGGAGTGGGAGTGGGGTGACTGGGGGGAGTGGTGAGTGTGGGAGTGGGGTGATTGGGGGGAGTGGAGTGGGGGGGGAGTGGGGTGATTGGGGGGAGTGGTGAGTGGGGTGATTGGGGGAGTGGGGTGATTGGGGGAGTGGTGAGTGTGGGGGGAGTGGGGTGACTGGGGAGTGGTGAGTGTGGGGGGGAGTGGGGTGATTGGGGGGAGTGGTGAGTGTGGGGGGAGTGGGGTGACTGGGGGGAGTGGTGAGTCGGGGGGGAGTGGGGTGACTGGGGGGAGTGGTGAGTGGGGAGTCTTCAAACAGCTGGTAATTCCAAGCTGGTTTGGGGGAGACCTATTAAACCCGCTGGATCACGTCTCTCCACAACCGGGGTGCCTTCCTGCTCCCCCTAAAATTACTCTGGTCTCGCACGCTCCCGCACACTCCCGCACGCTCTCGCACACGTGCTTCAGGGGTCCTAGTAGGACGCGAAGGTCCGAGATGGGATGAAAACCAGGAACGGATTCACCGGAGCCGGGAGGGCTGATGTGTGCCTCTCCCCCCCCCCCCCCCCCGTGTCCCCCCAGATCCACAACTACAGCGGTCCGGTCAAGGTGCGCATCTCGCTGGTCACCAAGACGACGCCGTACAAGCCCCACCCCCACGAGCTGGTGGGCAAGGACTGCAAGCACGGCTACTACGAGGCGGAGCTGCAGGACCGCCGCGTCCACAGGTAGCGCCCGCCGCGGGGTGGGGGCTCTCACTGTCTGGGGCCCCTGGGCCGGCGATCGGGGCGTCGCGCGGAGGAAGGTTGCGACGGGGAATCTGCTCGTGGAAGAGAAAGCGAATCCCCGATCGGGGAGGGGCGGTTTCGGGCTGGTGCTGGGACGTGCCTAAAAATCAACACCTCCGCATTCTGGAGAGGGCAGTGATGGCGCCCCCTGCTGGCCCGGTCTCTCTCCCTCTCTATCCCTTCTCTCATTTCTCATCCTCCTCTCCCCCCCCACCCTTCTCTCTCTCTCTCTCTGTCCCTTCTCTCATTTCTCATCCTCTCTCTCTCTCCTTCTCCTCCTCTTTGTCTCCTCCTCCTTTTCCTCTCCCCCATTCTCTCCCTCTTTCTAATCCTCTCTCCCACTCTCTCATTTCTCATCCTCCTCTCTCTCATCTCTCTCTCTCTCTCCCTCTCCTCCCTCCCTGTCTCCTCCTCTTCCTCTCCCTCTCCTCCTTTTCCTCTACTCCTCCTCCCTCTCCTCTCTCCCTCTCTCTCTCATCTCTCTCTCTCTCCCTCTCCTCCCTCCCTGTCTCCTCCTCTTCTCTCCCTCTCCTCCTTTTCCTCTACTCCTCCTCCCTCTCCTCTCTCCCCCCTCTCTAATCTCTCTCTCCCTCTCCTCCCTCCCTGTCTCCTCCTCTTCCTCTCCCTCTCCTCCTTTTCCTCTACTCCTCCTCCTCTCCTCTCTCCCTCTCTCTCTCTCTCTCCCTCTCCTCCCTCCCTGTCTCCTCTTCCTCTCCCTCTCCTCCTTTTCCTCTCCCCCATTCTCTCCCTCTCTCTAATCTCTCTCCCACTCTCTCATTTCTCTTCCCTCTCTCTCTCTCTCTCTCTCTCTCTCTCTCTCCTGCAGCTTTCAGAACCTGGGGATCCAGTGTGTGAAGAAGAAAGATGTGGTGGAGGCTGTGGGTATCCGCCTGCAGACCCAGAACAACCCCTTCAACAGTGAGTACAGGGCCCAGCAGCTCCCCCTCTCTCCCTCTCTCCCTCTCTGTCTCTCTCTCCCTCCCCCTCTCCCACTTCCCGCCGCGTTCCCGCGCACCCTCCGCGCAGGTTCCCCCCCCCTCCTTGTCCATCCAGCCACTCCTCCTGTGTTTATCCTCCCGCAGTCCCGGAGTCGGAGGTGTGGGGGAGGAGTACGACCTGAACGCGGTCCGGCTCTGCTTCCAGGCCACCATCACCCTGCCCAGCGGCGAGCTGTACCAGCTGGAGCCCGTGGTCTCCCAGCCCATCTACGACAACCGTGAGTCCCGCTGTGCTGTGCCACCTCCAAGGGGGCTACGGGTTCAAATCCCAAAAGAAGGCGCCGGTTCAGGATGGGAAGCCTTTTATGTCCGTTTCTGATCCAGGGAATACAAAGCGGAGGTCATGTCCGAGCAGGAAGGCCCCCGGGCGCTAACGACTCTCCTTTTAATCGAGCAAAATGTTTTGGATCTCCTTAAGAAGCAGCCGTTAAAGCACGTTTGAAATGCGGTCACTAGCGGTCACTAGCGGTCACTAGCGGCGAGGCGGTCCTCTGTACTGGAGTCGCTGGAGTTCAGACTGAGAGGCGGAGATGTGAAACGTTATCGCTTCCGAAACCTTAAATTCCCACGGTTCGGATTCCAATTTGGGTCATCTTTCATGTACAGCGCCCCCCCCCCCCAGAAGGATGAGATGAGGTCAGCGCTGCTGGTTTTGCCGTTGAGTCAAGCAGTTCGGCTTCGAGACGAACGGATGACTGTGAGGCAGAAGTGCAGAATTATGGCCTTTTATTTCTGGGCATTGCTGTGCTTGTATGTTGTACAGTCCTGACAAATAGCATCTAACTAGCTGTTGACGATGTACTGTTTTAGAGCAAATAGCACTTAAAAAGCTCTAAAATATTATCTTCGAATAACAGCATTTAAATAGGACCTTAGTAGAACACAAAAGGTGTTATTATTCTAAAATGTTAAAGCTTATACGCGCAGAAATACCCAGAAATATGTATTTGTTCCTCTCGAACGCGAATTGCTTGAGTATACAGCAGGAATAGCACTTTGATCTCACTGTCCCAATACTTACAGAAGGCACTGTAGCAGATTATCTGAGGCAACACAAATGAGTTTTTTTTTTTTCAGTGGGGTTAAGCAGAGTTAACAGATCATCACCAAATGAAAGATGAAATTACTACAGAACTACAGGAATCCAAGCCACTTACAGTACTTGGGATTATTCTGGGGGACTGTGGTGCATTGCTGTAGCATTTCTGCAGAAGTTTGTGTTGTTCTCTAGCTAGCTGTGACCCCAAAACAGCCCTGCTGGATCCCCAAAACGCACCCCCACTGAACAGAGGGGTGGGTGGGGGGTGGGTGGTTTCCCGCTGTCTCACGGCCGTGCCTGTCTCTCTGTCTGCGGGGTGCAGGGGCGCCCAACACCGCAGAGCTCAAGATCTGCCGCGTGAACCGCAACTCGGGCAGCTGCAGGGGGGGAGACGAGATCTTCCTGCTGTGTGACAAGGTGCAGAAAGGTGAGGCGGGGGCAGGGGTGTCAGGCTGCTCGTCGGCACGTTGTTTCCCCCTCTCCCTCTCTCTCTCATCCCTCTCCACTACCCCTCTCTCTTATCCCTCTCTCTTATCCCTCCCCTCTCTCCCATCCCTCACCCTCATCCCTCACCACTGTCCCTCTCTCTCATCCCTCCCCTCTCTCCCATCCCTCACCCTCATCCCTCCCCTCTCTCTCATCCCTCTCTCTCATCCCTCTCTCTCATCCCTCTCTCTCATCCCTCTCTCCCATCCCTCACCACTGTCCCTCTCTCTCATCCCTCTCTCTCATCCCTCTCTCTCATCCCTCACCACTGTCCCTCTCTCTCATCCCTCTCTCTCATCCCTCTCTCTCATCCCTCACCACTGTCCCTCTCTCTCATCCCTCACCCTCATCCCTCACCCTCTATCCCTCCCTTTCTCTCAGAAACGCCCTGGGATTTTTAATGACCACAGAGAGTCAGGCCCTCGGTTTGACGTGGAAAACCACGTTTTTACGTTTTACGTGGTTTTTCCATGAACACAGGAAGAACATGCAGACTCCATGCAGATAGCACCCCAGGTATGGAATTGAACCCAGGGCCCCAGGACTAAACACTGTGCTGTGCCTCTATGTCGCCCAGCATCATATTAATACCTGGTGGAGGTATGGGGTGCGATAAAACCCTCTTTAACCAAATAATAACCCGTGATCACCCCCCCCCCCAGAGGACATCGAGGTGCGCTTCTTCCGCGACTCCTGGGAGGGCAGGGGCTCCTTCTCCCAGGCGGACGTGCACCGCCAGGTGGCCATCGTCTTCCGCACGCCGCCCTACAGCAACCCCAACCTCACCGAGCCCGTCAAGGTCAAGATGCAGCTGCGCCGGCCGTCCGACCGCGAGGTCAGCGAGCCCATGGACTTCCAGTACCTGCCCGCGGACCCAGGTCAGAGCCCGCCCCGCCCCGCCCCGCCCAGTCCTCTCCTCCAGCTGCCCCTTCAAGGATCCCAGCGGATCTCTGGGATGGGGGGAGACTCCCACAATCCTTTGCCCGGATTGGCGTGATGGAACTAGGGGGGGTGCCGCAGGGGCCTGTACTAGGGCCACCTGCCGTTCTTCGATGATCTAGATTCCTGAATCGTTTTCTAATTTGTCGTCGTCGTCGTCGTCGTCGTCGTCGATAGTCAAGTATGAGATTCCAGCCGGGGGGGGTTGGGAGAGGTGACCAGCGAGGGGAGTCGAGCCTGTGGGGCGTCGAGCAGCTGATCGCTCTGAAGGCCCTCATCCGGCCGTTTCTGGAGAGAAGCCAGGGTATCGGCTCCTACAACAAAAGTCTGGGCGGCTTGCTCCCCCCTCCCTCCACCCTCTGTGTAAAGAAGGGCCTCCCGTTCAGTGGCACACGTGTAACACGTTACAGGGTGGGACTCTCTCGCGGTGTCGTGCGCTGTCCAGGGAGGGGCGCTGTGCGAGCTCGGAGCCCGGCAGGAGGGGGGGCAGGGAGAGCTTCCCAGAGGCCCGAGGAGACGCAGCGGCGCTCCGTAGGGGACCACTGATTCGGCTGCAGCTGCCCGTGACTGACCTTGTCCCCCCCGCCCTCTGTCCCCCCCCCCCGCAGACGAGTACAGGCTGCTGGAGAAGAGGAAGAGGACGGAGGGGATGTTCCAGAACCTCAAGCTGAGCAACATCATGTCAGGTACGCGGGACAGCGGGAGGGAGCGGGGGGGGAGATCCCGGCCTTCGGAAGCCGGAGGAGCCAACGTTGCTGGGGAGGCCGCAGAGCCGCCCGGTCAGTCCGCCTGCGGGGGGGGGGGGGGGGGGGGTGCGCGCGCGCGCGCGGGAGTTGGCGTCTCCCCAACGCCTCCCACCTTGCCCGTGTTTCCCCATTTCCGCAGGGGCGACCCCGGCGGAGCGCCGGATCCTGAACATTCCCAAGAGGACGGCGACAGCCGCCAAGCCGCTGGCCAGCCGGGCGCAGCCGGGTGAGAACTCCTCTCGCGCTCGCCGGCTGAAAGGGGGGGGGGGGGGAGGCTGCGATGCGGGGTCCCGGGTTCGAGTCCGGCCTCCGGTGCCTGTCTGTGTGGAGTCTGCATGCTTGTTGCCTCCCGCTGCTGGGTTCAGCTGGCGACCCTGAGCAGCATTCCTCCCGGATTTCGATCCCTGTCCCCCATGAGGGAGCCCTCCGCCCTTTCTGGGAATCCGGAAGCCGGGAATGATCAGGAGGGCTCACGGCTCGGTAGCTGGGGTGTGCGGAGTCAGGGGAGTGATCTGGACTTCGCCCCCCCCCTCTCTCTCTCCTCCTTTTCCTCTACTCCTCCTCCCTCTCCTCTCCCCCCCACCCTCTCTAATCTCTCTCTCCCTTCTCTCGTTTCTCATCCTCTTCCTCTCCCTCTCCTCCTTTTCCTCTACTCCTCCTCCCTCTCATCTCCTCTCTCCCTCTCTCTAATATCTCTCCCACTCTCTCATTTCTCATCCTCCTCTCTGTCCCTCTCTCTCATCTCTCTCTCCCTCCCTCTCCTCCCTGTCTCCTCCTCTTCCTCTCCCTCTCCTCCTTTTCCTCTACTCCTCCTCCCTCTCCTCTCTCTCCCTTCTCTCATTTCTCATCCTCCTCTCTCCCTCTCCTCCCTCCCTGTCTCCTCCTCTACTCCTCCTCCCTCTCCTCTCTCCCCCACTCTCTCCCTCTCTCTAATCTCTCTCTCCCCCCCCGTAGTGAACGCCGTGGCCCCGATGATGTCGGTCAGACCGGTGGCGCCCGCGCAGTCCCTCTTCGGCCCACCCGCCCCGGCGAAGCTGTCCGAGGCCCCCGAGCCCTGGCAGTTCCTCAGCGACCTCAGCCTGGGCTCGGACGCCCCCCGGGCGACCCCCGTGGGGAGGTTCCCGGCCCCCGGCCTGGGCCCTGCCCCGGCTCCGGCCCCGGCTCCCCCGCAGGACTACCACACCGTCAACCTGTCCGACCTCTACGACTTCGCCCTGCCGGCGTTCGGCAAGGAGGGGGCCGGCGGTGGCGGGGGGGGCGTGGCCGACGGGGGAGGGGGGCCGGCGGCCAGGCCTGGCGGCGGCATGCCCCCCCCCCCGTCCTCCTCCTCCTCCTCCGCCGCCGCAACGGAAGTGGGGCCCCTGGGGGCCCACTTCGGGGCCCCGCCGGCCGAGCAGCTGTGCGACGAGGAGATCCCCGAGTTCCCCAGCTTCAGCGAGGCCCAGGCCTCGGCCGCCCTGGACAGCATCAACACCGAGGACTTCCAGGCCCTGCTGGGCCACAGCGCCATGGCGGTGGACGGCCCCCCGCCCCCCGACCCCCCCCAGCAGGGGCAGGGGCAGGGGCAGGGGCAGGGCGGGAGCCCCAACACCTGGATGAGCTACCCCAACAGCATCATGAGCCTGCTGCAGAGCGAGGGCCTCCTGGACGTCCCGGCGCCACCGAACCTCCCCGTCACCCTGGACGAGACGGACGTGTTCAACTCCCTGGACGAGGACCGGCTCATGTCCATCTTCAACAGCGGCGCCCAGTCCGCCTTCATGCCGGGGCACCCCAGCTAACTCCGTCTGCCCCCCCCTCCCCGTTCCAGCTGGGGCGGCTCCTCACCCCCCCACCCCCACCCCCTCTCTCGCCTGCCCTGAGCCGTTCCGCTTGGCGGGGGGGGGGGGCGAGATCCCGCAGTCAGGGTGCAGAAATGGTAAGAAAGTGTTCAAGTCGGCACTTTCCGAGTTTAATCCCCCCCCACCACCCGTTGCAGTGCATCATGGGACACAGTCACGTCATTGGCGGGAGGGCTGACTGAGGAGGCTCCGCTGGAACATGGAACCAGCAGGTGTGGGCGCGGGTTGGGGGTACCCCCCCCCCCCCGAGACCAGAAATTACTGTAAAAGAGGTGTGAGGACCCCCTGGACAGACTTTTCTTTCAACATGCATGGGAGGGGTTACCAGCCTCCATGGCTCAATATATTTCAGACCTCCTGACGCTTGAAGTTGATCGCGGGGAGCTTGTTTTCATTTAAAGGTGTACATACGTCTGTTTTTCCAATTCTGACTTCCAGTGAAACCCGGTGTACCATACACCAAACAGAGGGCGAGATTTCCTCACAGCCCCGGAGGCTGTAGTACGAGGTTACTTCAGATCCCTCAAAACAGTCCAACACTCCTACACACCCAGATATTGGGGGGGGGGGGAGAGGGGAACATGATTTTCAGCCAGGTGCAGGTCTGTTACAGAAGACCTACAGCCTCCGTTGTCCCCTGTAGGCCTCCAGATTGAAATTGGTTAGCCACCTGCAGCTGGCTGGCTTTTAAAAGGAAAAAACGATTCAAGAAGAGGGTCTGCAGCTCCTCGTAAAACTGGGGCCGGTGTCGTTTTGCCGTGTTACAGGCCGGGGGGTGTCGTCCTCTCTCTGCGTCGCACGAAGGACAGACGCGATCGGTCCTGTTTGGATGCTGCATCGGGTTTCACTCTTCTCATTGTAGCAATATGAATATACAAGACCTTGTCTTAATGAATATTTTTGTGTGCCAGTAACCCTTAGCAAGTTAGCATTCAGAAAGCCAGAGGCCGAGATAACCGGAACAGATTGTAGAACCATGCACGTGCTAATCGAGAATTCTTATAAAGATTCCTTTTTATCGCAGACGCGAGTGGGTTTCTTTGCTTTGGGGGGGAATGACGGTGATGAGGAAAGCAGGCCGAGCTCTGTGAGCGCGAGTTGGAGCCTGGGTCACGTCGCTAACCGGCTTTGGGCCTTAAGCCACTGTGACCCCCCCCTCCACTGTCAGTGAGGGACAGACTTCTCCTCCAATCGGCGCTGATCCTCCAGTAGGGGGGCGGTGCTACCTGTGAGTTGTCAACAGACGATTGGCCCCAAGGGAAGGTGGGAGGGGTTCCCTCACTTCCTTATTCTCCTTGTTTTGCAGGTGCCGGGGATCATAGTAGAAACCAGACATGGGGAAAAAAGCCTACAACTGTCTCCCTTAAGGCTTGTGGGTTTAACAACAATAATTGGCCATTTCAAACTTAAGTAAAGATCTTGAAAGACTAGGTTTGGAAGGCTTCATTTACTGTGCAGTGGACTGGTGTTTACCATTCTGGTGTTTTGAATTACTTAAAATTTGAGGATGGGTAACATAATACAGCCGTTGGAGTAGTTCAAGCAGGGAGCTGCGTCAGCAGGCGTAGGCTGCAAAGGAACAGGTGATGGGTTTATTCCATGCTGAGACGAAAGGAAACACAACGTTTCGGTTGTGGAGCTGTCTTCAGGTGTGAGAATAATACAGTAATACGTCATACAGTCATCGCCTGCTTATCCGGTCCAGGAGATCCCCGTTCTTTAAATATTTTCTCTGCTAGAATTTCTACCCCCTCTGTCTTTACCACTAGGGCGGCGCCAGCGAGTAACAGTTAGGCCAGAGCGCTGAGGGTTCTGAGACACCACCCTGCACTGCTGCTGCTGTGCCTCAGACGAGACCTTTAATCAGCTGCACACCTGGCAAAGTCCAGCGGGCGGGGGGGTTCAGGAGGGAGCACTGTGGCTGCAGGTTTACGAGACGTCGCAGCAGCAGCAGCTGAGGAGCTGGGAGTGGCCCTCTATGAAAGGGGCCCTGTTGAGACAATACTGAGCTCGTGCAGAGCCCGGGGTTGGAGTGAAAACCTGCACCGGCTCTCTGGGACCAGGGTTCCCTCACCCCTGGTGTACACCAGCGTTGCCCAGTCCAGATCCGTATGGCCCGGCTCCGTGCCGGGTCTGCGATGACTGAATTGAACCCCAAATGTATTAATATCCAAATATAACTACCGAAAACTCTCAGACACTGCTGTATAACTACAGAAAACCCTCAGGCACACATGCACACAACAAAGTTTTATATAGAAACCCAAGTGTGGACTCCATTCAGAGAATTCACTTCTAAACTACACCAGGCCAATAGTTTTCACCAAAACAGGCTCCCCTCCCCTAAAAACGACACAGCTGAACATACATAGATCTAAAGGAGATGTTACATTTTGGTGCAAAGAAAGAAAACCCATTTCTCTTCTTTGTCTTTATTGCTAGTGCTCCCAGTTCTGAACGGAGGCCGACAGAAACAACACAACAGTTAGTGTTCGTTTCAAACATGTCAAATTAAAAAGACAAGAAATGACAAAAAAGCCAATGTTTTACTGAAAGAACATCAAGTGGATGGTAAACCATTACACAGACTTTCCTAAAAAAAAAAAAGTGTACTTATTACTTACTTCCAAAAAAGTCAGGAGTTACCAACGCATGAATTATATAGGGCTATTTAGCTGAGGGTTTCATATTTCATATTATTCATCTTGTATTATAACAATTCCTGCTTGGGGGGGGTCGGGGCTTGGCTGATCAAACTCAGCACCCAGCACGTCTCCCAAGAACTGACCACAGGGAACAAACTTGGGGACGCATATAAATGTTGCACCACAGCAATTCAGCGGTGAGCACAAAGAGGGGGCACCACCCATCTTCTTCCCCCCTGCAACAACTACCTTTAAACTTGCGTTCCATCTCGCCTGCAGGGCTGAGCCAAAGAAGTCGGGCCTCCAGCACATCCGCAGTCAGTGCAGTGTGCCACATGCTCAAGAGTTCAATGTGGTTGGGACAGATAAGATTCTGAGCTCTAGGCCTCTCTGAATGGGTGGCATCTTAAAACAAAGGAAAATTCATTCTAATTATCTAGGGGAGGTGGAATCAGGTTAGTTTTGCCCTCTGCTCTGGGTATAAGCTGCTGGTGATTTAGAGAGATCCAGGATGCCTGCAGGACTACAGTCTTTTCAATTTATACCTTAACACCAGTGGCTCTCAGTCCTGGGCCTGGAGGGGCGCCTGCTGGGTTCTGCTCCGGCTGAGCTCAGCCTAGATTATTAAGACTCCCAAGAAGGTACATGGGGTTGATAATTGGCCTCAACCCTTCACTACTTTCACCCCTCTCATTTGGGTGCCCTGTGATGTAAGTAACTAGACCTCAGCACACCACACCCAGTTGTTTTTCCTCGCTGGGGACCGTGGGACAGCCTCGTGCCCACTGGTGCGCGGGACGTCCTTCACCGGCCACTCCCTGGTCTGGACCGAGGCGAGGCGGCGGCCACTGCGTCATCACTCACAGGACCGGAAGAACCCAGGGATCTGTTGCCCTGTATGGACGTGAAACCACAACGCCCCTGCCTGCGGCCCGGCCTTTCTGAAAAAGCAAGGAAACGAGCTGGGAAAAAAAAAAACAAACTCTTTAATTACAGAGATCAGTCAGCCTCACAGGAAGGTGACAGGGGGACAGTCCGGACTGAGGACTGCTGTCTTGGATTAGAGGTTGTATTTATTTAACAACTGCCCATTCTGGCTTCCTTTCTCTTTTATACCTGCCTGATACCCCCTCAGAGCCTCGTCTCTGGCAGACGGGGCGAGGAGAATCAGAAGAATTGAAATCACCTGAAGGCAACAGTAGGAGATCCCAGTCGAGACACCCCCCACTCTATGAAAGCAATACCAAGACAAAAGGTCTGCAGGCGTTCATGTCCCAACGTCCAGCACAGCTCAGGGCTTTACACCAGCGGTGCACGACTCCAGTCGGGGGGGGGGGGGGGGGGCCGGGAGACTACGCTCCACGCCTCCGCGCCTCGTTAAGAAGCTGCACGAGCTCGGCTGGAGCCTTTTCAAAGGCCTCCAAGTGATGGCGACGCATAAGGCGCTGGCGCTGCCCCGCCCCCAGGCCCGCCCCCCCCTCCTGCCCCGCCCACTCCCCGGCGTGTCATGTGACCTCGGCGCCGGTCACTTTGTTGACGACGTGGGAGCGCCGCGGCACGCACTCCAGGTCGAACCGGCTCTCGTAGATGGTGGGCGAGAGCTTCCAGCGGTTGTTGCGGTAGACGCCCAGGTAGGTGTAGACGTCGGGCTTGTAGGAGAGCTGGCACTTGACCCCCGTGGCGCGGATGGCGGCGTCCAGCCTCATGACCTCCTCCTCGTCGGTGAAGGCCCCGTTGTAGGCGCAGATGACGTGCTTGGCGTCGGGGTCGGGGGCGCGGGAGCTGACCTTGGCCGCGCCGATCCTGCCCTCCAGGGTGGCGCGGGCGATGCCCTCCCAGGCGTGGTCCACCTTGAAGCCCGTGTCCAGGTGCATGAGCCACTTGCCCGAGAGCACGCCGCGGTTCAGCGCCAGCTCCCTGACCGCGGCGAAGGTCACGGGCCGCCCGCTGTCCAGCAGCCGCTCCCAGTCCTCCTGCAGGCCGCCGACATCGCCCCTGCTGGGGCAGTGGCACGGGCCGTAGACGGCGATCCAGCCCACGGGGCCCTGGCCGCCCGCGGGGTCGCCGTAGCGGCTCACCTGCGAGGGCCGGTTGCTCTCGAGCCAGCCCTCGAACTCGGCCCGGGGCGTCCGGCGCGAGTCGAACACGTTCCAGGGGTCCATGTCGGCCGCCATGGCCTCGGCGGCGTAGCTCTCCGCCGTGGGGGGGGGCGCCGGCGCCGGCTCCGCGTCCTCGCCGTTCCACTCCCGGACGGGCCCCTCGGCCTCCATCCTCCTCCTCCTCCTCCTCCTCCTCCTCTCTCTCGCTCGCTCTCTCTCTCTCCTTGCGGTCAGCCGGCTGTGAGAGAGGAACAGGGGGGTCAGAAACAGGACCCTAATCCCGCTGCCGCGGACACGGGCGCAAATCACGCCTAGAGAGTCACCCCCCCCCCACTTCAAAGAGCGGAGGTGCTCGTTCAAACACGGGTGTGGCGCCCCCCGGTGGTCACCCGGGAGATTGTGGGAATGCAGTGAAGGGACGTCTCCGTCCTGCAACCCGCCCTCTGCCGCTGGCAGGGACATGCGTGAGGAGGCACCCCCCCCACCCACAGGGAGCACAGAAGGCGTCTCCCAGCTCAGCCCTGACTGCTCTCACTCCGTTCAAGCCATCTTGCTCTCCAGCCCCTTTTTTATACACAACTCCTCCAGTATAAAGGACACTGGGTGACATGGAGAGCATTGCTGCCTGGCAGAGCTGGGGGGGCCCTGGGTTCAATTCCTGATCTGGGGTGCTGTCTGGGTGGAGTTTGCATGTTCTCCCCGTGCTCACATGGCTTTCCTCCCACAGTCCAAAGACACGCTGGTGGGAGAACTGGCTTCTGGGTAAACTGGCCCTGCTGCGTCTGTGTGTCCTGTGATGGACTGGTGTCCTGTCCAGGGTGTAGCCTGCCTTGTGCCGGTTGCATGCTGGGATAGACTCTGGCTCCCCCCACCACCCCTAAACCGAGTGGAAATGCATGAGCGGGTGGGCGGAATTCAAGTTCCCTCTTTACCTTCTTAAATGAAAACTAAAGAGATTCAGTTCCCATTTCAGGTCCGCCGGATTAAAACCCAGATTCTCCCCTCAAAGGAGAGGGGGTCCAGCCACCCACACCCTCTCCATTGCACAGCGGGTCTAATTATTTAATTAGCTGCGTAACACTAATCCGTATAGCCCGGCTCCCGGGTGTGTACAGGTAACTCGAATGAGCCATGAACTGCAAAAGGGGAGAAACATTCTTGTTCACGAAAAACCAATTAACCTCGTTAACCGACAGGCTCGAGTTGGAATCAAGGGCAGAAAGACAGGAGACTCTCCAGCACCTGTGCGCCACTGTGCGAGTGGCGCACAGGTGCTGGAGAGTCTCCTGTCTTTCTGCCCTTGATTCCAACTCGAGCCTGTCGGTTAACGTCCGGCAGACGAGGGGTTTTTCACGATGTGCAGAACGCAGCTGCGCGCGAACAGACCTTCTGTGGCGTCTCCCAGCACCCTCCTGACTTGAAGCTCTTTTACTGAAGGCGTTTTTCTGCAGTCCGCCGGTTCGCATCGCCTGACACACAAAGACGTGACCCGAACCCTCAGCCCTAGAATCACAGGCGAGTCCTTGAAGACCCCCCCCCCACCCGGCTCGGCCCTGTGCCCAGCAGAGACAGGGTCTCCATCATCTCGCATCCTTCATCGGGCTCCTGGGCTGTCTCCTTCAGGAAGACGGGTTCGCTGTCCACGGCGTCCACGGCGTCCACAACATCTATAGCGTCCGCAGTGTCCACAGGGTCCACAACATCTATAGTGTCCACAGGGTCCGCAGCGTCCACAGTGTACACAACATCTATAGCGTCCACAGCGTCCAGTGTCCACAACATCTATAGCGTCCACAATATCCATAGCGTCCACAACATCTATAGTGTCCACAGGGTCCGCAGCGTCCACAGCATACACAACATCTAAAGCGTCCACAGCGTCCACAACATCTATAGCGTCCACAGCGTCCACAACATCCACAGGGTCCACTACGTCTGCAGGGTCCGCAGCGTTCACAGTGTACACAGCATCTATAGCGTCCACAGGGTCCACAGCATCCACGGCATCCACCGTGTCCGCAGCGCGACACCAGCAGGAGGAAACTGAGCTTCGGTCCAGAAGCAGGCTGGCCAACGAGGAGCGTGAAGCCGTTTCGTCGCTGTGATCCCTACTGGACAAACCTGCACGCACTCCAACGCTTTCTGAAATATCTAAAATGTTCGTAGTAAAAAAAAAAGGGGTTCCTTACCAATACACGCTGCTACTTTTACGATTACTAGACGGCTCGTCCGCTGTTTTTTATGCGATATACTGTACGGGTGCACGCTGGGCGTGTTCAGCCGAGACATCTGAAGAAGACTCGACGGCCGAAACGTTGGGCCTCTTTTCCTTTCAGCCTTTAATGAACCTTCTTCACCCGTTCCCATCCAGATGTTGCACCGCCTGCTGCTTCAATTGCCAATAAAATATTAGTCGTCTTCTCCAATTCTGCCCCCCCTACAAAGCCTGGCTCGGCCCGAGTCTAGTTTTTCCCGACCACAGTTTCGCTCGGTCCCGCCCGCCGCCTGAACTTTGAACGCGGGTTCAAAACACACACACACACACAACAAACTCGCTCCCTCACCCCGAGCACGAAAACACGCCGGTTTCCCTCAGAAGAGGCGAGAAACGCTTTCAGTCGGCCGTAAAAAAAAAAAAAGAAATAGTGTTGTGTGCGACTTCAAAGACGGCCGGTTTCTAACTTGTAACGCCCGGACGCAACGCGCATTGATGACCCGTTACTAGTGTATCGCGTTGAAAAACAAAACTCTCTCCCTCCCTCCTTCTCTTCATAACCCCACCACGAACACGCACACGCACACGAGCGGGCCCAACCCACTGCCACACAGCCGCACGGCTTCACCCGAGGGAAACCCACGGCGGATATACCGTACAGGCCGAACATGTCGGAAAGCGAGCTGCGCCATAGCTGGGTCAAACCCCGCACGTCCTGCCCTTAACCCAGACCCGCAGCGTGAACTTCTCTCCCGTGGGCCCGGGCGGTACTCACCGCGTTTTCTCTAGCCGTGTCCCGGGTGCTGTCCGTCCGCTAACCTCCTTCTCGAATCTCCATAATTATATTTTTTGTGGTGGGGGTGGAAAAGGAGGAAATAGCTGTATCTACCGAGTGCGGCTGCCTAATACTCACAGATCCCCGTTTACCGTAACACCGGGTAAACGAGCGCATCCCAATACCGACCGACACTGCTCAGCGAGGCTCTGAAGCGCCACTAGAATTTTTATTTTCTTGGCTTTTTTGTTTTTTCCTTCAGGATTTCCCTATAGGGATCCTGAGGATGAAGTCTGAAACGGACAGGTGAGGGCGACGCCCCTCCAAATGACGGGACTAAATCGATTTTATTTTCCTGTGGTCGAAAAAGCGCGCAGATTCAGTTATCGATATGGGGTTAAACCCCAAACAAGGCTAGGAAAAAAACAACGATTATCCGTCGCTCGGGAGCCGCAGATGATAAGTTTACGCGAGCTCGCCGTTTTAAACGTTTAAACTCGGCGGATGTGGTCTTATGCTTCGAGTCGGATTGTTTAAAACTGTGCTGCAATCCAAAAGCTGTTAAACGTGAGAATCGAGTTCAGACTGTTTATATTATATGTATGTAACCACACTAGGGCTAAATGTACAATCACTGAACTGATTTAACCTTTATTGCCCGTAATGAATTTGGCTTTCGCATCAAGAGCTCATTAACAGCTCATAAACAGAGAACATATGTATGACAATAATAATAATATAATAATAATAAATTATTTTATATAGCGCCTTTAAAGGTGGCTTCTCAAAGCGCTTGATACAATACAGCAACAACACAATCCCATGATACAAAACAACCGGACTGTTGGATTGATTGAAGGAGGATTAATCGACAACTCATTACCAGATACACGATGCGAGAAGTGTTAACATTTAAAAGATTAAAAAAAAAAAAAACTCTTGGTGGACTGGAGTTGTTTCGTGTTTGGCTGATTTAGAGGCTGGCGGTGCACAGGGCGTACAAAACAGAGATTCCGCACGCGAGGCGGGGATCAATAAGAAAATTGATCCGAGGGTCTCATCCAGCTGTGTCTTGAGCGAAGCCGGGGGCATCGGCTTCAACCACAGGGTTGGGCCGGCTTGTTCCCCACCCCCACCACCTTTTGTGTAAAGACGCCCGCCCTTTCGGCCGCGTATGTTTAACACATTTTCCCAAATACGTTATTACACACAATTTCGGGGGGGGGGCGCAACTTGTAAGTTTGCTTGTAAGCGAGCTTGTATACGTGTGTATGTTCCCCCTGAACAGAAAACTCTGAGGTACTTTTTTTTTTTAAAGGCACGACACGCAGGCACACACTACATGGCGTAAAAAAAATATATATATATTCCTTATGAGTCACTAATCTCAAACCGAGCGGTACACACAAGGCCGCGCCGCCTGATCCCTCAAGCCGGAGAGGCGAAGGGAGCGCCGCCCAGTCGCCGGCCCGGCCCAGCCCAGCCCGGCCCTTTTACACCGGTAACTCGGGGGAGTCGGGCAGCTGGACCCTGCGGAAGCCCCAGGACTCCCCAAGAGGAGGCGCTGCTGCCCGGCACCGTCTCGGAAGGGAAAGGGGGGGGGAAATAAAATATATATCAATTTAAAAAAAAAAACAAGAAAAAAAAACCCACCCACGAGAGGCTGAGTACGTTCAAGATGCCGAGTAAAAAAAAGAAGTACAACGCCAGGTTCCCTCCGGTAAGTGTGCTTGGGTTTTATTAAAAGGCAAACAAACTAAAGGAATTACAATAACTGCGGTTCGGGGTTTTTTTTTTTCTCCTCTCTCATCTGTATGAAAGTGAATGGGGAAAGTCGGGCCTGGTCGGCTGTGCCGAAGCCCGGGGCTCGAGTTGCAGGCGGTGACCGAACCTGTCGCGCCTGGTGCAGGGGAGAGAGATTCGGGAAGCGCGGGGGTACAACATCCCGGCAATTTGTTTACCATTCTCGGGAGGTAGATTCGAGAGGCGTTTTTAAACTTTTCCCGGGCCATGGCCTGTTTTATCGTGTCGGTTTGGTTTTAACAGGAAACCGGTTTTTTTTTTCGTGAATTTGTATCTTTTTTTTATGTAACAGTCGGTGGTGTTGTTCGCTGAAAAATCGTCAGAAGTTTCCTTTTCCACGCTGAGCAAGGACGATTTTACACGGGGGCCAGATCCGAGCTAAAAACGAAATCCTGTTGCCACAAGCAAATCTTGAGAAACCTCGGTGGTCTTAGAAGTATTTTGGGTTTTTTTTTTAAAAAAAAAACACCATGTTTCTTAGAGGAGAACCGGGCGGGCGTTTAAATCGAAACCCTGCTCTGTTTGAACCCGTTTTTCAAAGAGATTCAAGCCAAAGAAAACGATGTTAATTCGTTGTGAGTGACTTGTGTTTCGGTTCCTGTCTTCCAAACTTATGCTGGGAGCTCGTCACTGCTGCGCCGCTATCTTAAGGCTAGAAATATGAAGCTGATCCTCTATAATAATGGCCTGAATGGGTATTATCCTCTCTATACAATGGATCTGAGCGGTGCTGTTGCCTTCTAGATCGCTATGAGCTCCGGAGGACCAGCTGTTGTGGTCCTGTAACCACAGGAATGCTTGAGGCTGGTTTAATGATGAGTGTGTGTCTGATATCCCTGACCCATGACTGCTGTTCGTCAGCCCGGGCTGATTCCTGCGTTTTCATAGAGGTAGACAGATGCACTGCAATCAGAGCAATTTACAAATGGCAGGGTCATTTCGGGCTCTCCTAAGTGACTTCCAGTGTTTGTTCAGTCCTGCCTTCCAGAAGTGTGCTGCCCAGGTTAATCTTTCACTAACGTGTGTGTGTGTGTAATAGACTGGTGCCCTCTCTCTAGGATCTGGGTTGGCACAGCTCTTAGCAGGACTTACAGTGACCATGGAGAGGCCTGTAACATCAGCGACCGTGGCTGTAGAGTCGGCGCTGTTGGGATTTTGGGAGGATCGGTCCCTCCAGGGGCGAAACACTGGGAATCGGTTTCAAAGCTGGTCAACTGGAAGCTACTGCCCAGCCCTGAGCGTCAATTACAGTACCACCTTCTCTGCTGTACTGTGCATCTTGGAATGCCCGCCTAGATCAGTTGAGTGATTGGGGGAAAAAAATTGTGGATATTTGAGAAGGTGAATAATGGACACAGTGGCACAGTGACCAGCATTGCTGCCTTGCAGCTCTGGGGGGGGGGGTTCAATTCTGGACCCGGGGTGCTGTCTGTCTGTGTGGAGTCTGCACGTCCTCTCTGTGTTTGCATGGGTTTCCTCCAGGAGCTCCGGTTTCCTCCCGCAGCCCAAAGACATGCTGGTGGGTTAATCGGCTCCTGGTGTGAGTGTATGTCTGTGTCTCTGTGTGTGACTGGCGTCCCGCCCAGGGTGTAGCCTGCCATCTGCCCAGTGCTCGCCGGATAGGCTCCAGCTCTCCCTTGACCCTGTACTGGATGACAGGGGGGATAATTGAGTAATAGACAGGCAGCAAACAGACCCGATTGGACAAAACACTGGTGTGTTACGTTGCAGGAAGTTGGAGTTGTTAGAGGCACAGAAGCAGTAGCTTAATGGCCGAGCTGTTGATCTCCTAGATGTATCTGCTGCTTTTTTCCCTGAAGAAAGCTGAAGGCCCGCAGTCTGAAAGGTGGGCCCTTCTGGCAAAACCGGCAGGAGTTGAGCTCAGGGAAGGAGAGATCGCCGCGGCCGCCGCCTGGCAGCGCTGGGGTCCGAGACACCGCTCAGGAAGGTGCAGCAGTCGGCAGCGCGTCGGGCGAGGCGAGGTTAACAGCAGCCGGGCTCGCTCTGTGGGTGGGGGGGGGGGGGGCTGAGGAAAGTTTAGAGCAGGGAAGCCCGGCTCCGGTCCTCAAAGGCCACTGTCCGGGTTTTCTCGGTCTCTTTAAATCCCCAGCTTCTTGAGAACAAGGGAAGGCTTTTACTTGTCCAGTTAAGCAAATAATGAGTTCAGTCAGGCAATTAAGGGCACAGCTGTAAAGAGCTCCAGAAACCCCCTGTCCCTCCTGGGGGGTCAGTAGGGGTCCCCAACACCAGTCCACCAAGAGTCTCCCCACACGTGTCTGAAGGTTTTCCTTCTAGGCGCTTGAAGGGGAACTGCAGTCCTAATTTCTAAGACCGGGCAGGAAATCTCTGTAACGGAATACATCCATTGAGGGCGCAGAATAACTTTACAAATGTCGAATTCGACACAAAATTGGGAACTTTGTAGCGCTGTAACTTTGAAAGTACCACAAGTCGCCATGCTATTGCAGACCCCTGGTCTGGCCACAGGAGAGAGCGAGAGTTCCCACGAATTGTGGCGTGAAAGCGGCCCTTCCTGCTCACTAGTCCCTGTGCTGACTAGTGTACTGAGATGTGAAGCGGCCCTTCCTGCTCACTAGTCCCTGTGCTGACTAGTGTACTGAGATGTGAAGCGGCCCTTCCTGCTCACTAGTCCCTGTGCTGACTGATGTACTGAGATGTGAAGCGGCCCTTCCTGCTCACTAGTCCCTGTGCTGACTGATGTACTGAGATGTGAAGCGGCCCTTCCTGCTCACTAGTCCCTGTGCTGACTGATGTACTGAGATGTGAAGCGGCCCTTCCTGCTCACTAGTCCCCGTACTGACTAATGTACTGAGATGTGAAGCGGCCCTTCCTGCTCACTAGTCCCTGTGCTGACTGATGTACTGAGATGTGAAGCGGCCCTTCCTGCTCACTAGTCCCCGTGCTGACTGATGTACTGAGATGTACGAGTGAATAAGTACAGGTTGTGCAGCAGACATTTCACTGCAGAAATGTTCCAGCGTGATCCGCAGGCAGAGTTAACCAGTGAGTAGTATTTGCCAGTGAAACCATCTGGAAGAGGAGAGCAGTATTTCTACTGGATTAGAAGAGCTGGATCCACCAGCCTGCTTGTTTACAGGTTCACAGGGCCGCTCCACCTCACCGGAAGTCCTGCTGCTTCGTTCTGAAGCACAGAAACATGGCACTGAGCAGACCTGGAAATTTCCTGTATTCTGTGATGTGGATTGGAGGTTTTACAGGGTACTGTGCACATTTTGTGGTTTGAAATGCGCTCTTCAAGTCCGATTCTTCCTAACCCTGAGATCTAAAAGTAGCCTCGCAGCCCCCCTTCAGTAACCCCGATCAGCCCCTCATTGCCTTCGCCCAATGAGTCCAGCGGAAGAGCAGCTCGCAGTCTCTTCGTGCTGCTGCTGCTGCTGCTGCTGCTGCTGCTGCTGCTCTGCAGGGGACCTCCAACACCTGCACGAGGCGGCAGCGCCCCCTGCTGGAGCCGGAGAACAGCGCGCGCGCCCGCCCGCCCACGCGCGCACCCCCAACTCCTCCAAAACACGGAGCCGCGCCACTTCCGTCACCTCCCCGGGAGACGGGGCCCGGCCGCCTTCCTGGGGCGCGCGCGGCCCTCAGCCTCTCCCCCCCTTCTCCCTTCTCGGCAGGCGCGGATCAAGAAGATCATGCAGACGGACGAGGAGATCGGCAAGGTGGCAGCCGCCGTCCCCGTCATCATCTGTATCCTGAGCGGGAGTGGGGGCCGGCCCGGGACCCGGGGCGCTCGGAGATAAGGGGATCTGTGTCGGTGCTGATCCGGGAGGGTCGGGGAGGAGGGGACTCTTCCCTTGGTTATTGTAGTGTTTGCGCCTGGTGTTTCCCTCAGACTAGAGTAGAGAGCAGAGGACTTGAGTGCCCATGTGGACATGCTTATTCGCCCTGAGCTCTCTGGACAGGCCCAGTACAGCAGATGACACTGCGCAAGGCAGACAGTACATTACTGGCAGCTTCCCACTGGAGCTCCGCAGGTGTGAGCCTGGCCAGTACCTGGAGGGGAAACTCCTGGGAAAGCTGAGGCTGCTGCTGGAAGAGGTGTTAGTGGGGCCAGTAGGGGGCGCTCACCCTGCGGTCCACGTGGGTCCTAATGCCCCAGTATAGTGACGGGGGACACTAGACTGTAAACAGGCGCCGTCCTTTGGATGAGACATCAAACCGAGGTCCTGACTCTCTGTGGTCATTAAAAACCCCAGGGCGTTTCTCGAGAAGAGTAGGGGTGTTACCCCAGTGTCCTGGCCAAATTTCCCCCCTGGCCTTTACCCATCATGGCCTCCTAATAACCCCCCTCTCTGAACTGGCTTCATCACTCTGCTCTCCTCCCCACTGAGAGCTGGGGTGTGGGGAGCGGACTGGCGCCTCACCCAGGTGGGGGTACACACACTGCTGGGGGTGGAGGGGATCCCCATTACCTGTAAAGCGCTTTATAAGTGTAAGCAATTATTATTATTATTATTATTATTATTATTATTATTACAGACATGATAAATAATAACTAGAGCAATACATATTGTGGGAGCAATAAACATGCAGTAGTGAAGGAAAGTAAAAACATGGTAGTCCCTGATAAAAGTGTACAGCGCACTGAGTCTGAGCTACTGCCCAGGCAGCTGTTGGGGACGCACGCTGCAGGGGGGTAGACGCTGTTCTTAAGCCTGGTGCTCTGAGCTTGAATGGGTCGGTACCGCTTGCCAGAGCGCGGGGGGGGGGGGAGAACAGTCTGTATCCGGGCTGGCTGGGATCCTGAATGATGGATCGGGCTTCGTTGCGACAGCAGAGGGTCTGGATCTCGCCAATCGGTGGTCAGTCACATCCCATAATCCTCTGTGCTATTGCCTCATCCCTCTGTAGTGTGTCTTTGTCGTGCACGGTACCACACAGCAGTGATGCCTCTAGTGGGGACACTTTCCATGGTGCTGCGGTCAAAGTTCATGAAGAACTGCCCCCCCCAAACCGCACCGCAGAAAGTGCAGGCGCTGTAAGAAAACAGACCCCCCAACGTGCTGAGGTGGTGCTGGGTCACAGAAACCTCCCAGCATGCCCGGAGAGGTCTCCCAGCAGCACCTGTGACCGCGTCTCCTAGGCTGAGTGACTCTGTCTTCTTCCAGCAGAGAGCTGCAGGTGTATCGAGTTTGCGAAATGCTGCGCAGACGTGTCCGTTCGAAGCTGCCTCTTTTGAAACTTGTGACGCGGTGGGACGTGGGTTTCCCAGGCAGAGAGAGAACGGGACAGTCCCATCCCCAGAGTTCTGTGCCACTTGCAGGTGGTTATCTTGGAACTCACCGCAGTACTGCCCAGCTCCAGTCCTGCAGGACTGCAGTGTCTCCGGGTTTTCCCTTCCACCTCGGCTCTTAATGACTAAACTGTGGTTTCATTGAACCCATCTTCAGCTTAAAGAGCTGGAAAACCTGCTGGAGTTTGGCCCTTGAGGAATGGAGTTGATCGCCAATGGCTTAAGGTTAAAAAAAATAGGTTGCCTGGCTTTCTAACCACAGAACTGGTGCCATTTATTCATTCAGAGCAAACCACAGAAACCTTGCAACATCAAGGGACTTGGTTTCCAGAACCACACCTTGTTTCAGGGATGGGCTACATCAAACAGGGGGTCCCCAGGCCTGCTGCTGGTGACCCCCACAAACCTGCTGGTCTTCAGTCCCTCCCGCCTGCATGAGATCGCTGGGGCCTGACGTGATCTAAGAAGTTGCTGCGTTGGAATAGTTGGCGTCGTGTTTCCAGTCACCTGTCTGGGGTTTAATCTCACTGACAGAACACAACCGTTAAGGCTCCAACAGGTGTAAGAGCTGGGAGCAGACAGGTCAGATCGATCCTAATGTGATAAAGTCAGTGAGGAGGTGTGATTGTGTCGCTGAGGGCTCGGTTCACAAACGCAGGTGTGTCTGGGGGTCACCAGGGCCAGGATTGCGAACCCCCCTGCTATCGCGGGTCGTATTTTGCCAAGCAACTAAGTGTCTCAGACCAGAGGAGAAGAGGGCGGTTCCCGACTGTCTGAACTGCCTTTCTGCCTGCCTGCCTTTGAAGAGGCCCGAGCCCAAGGCGTCAACTGCAGAGGAACAGGCGAAGGTTCATGCCGCTCTTGAGAAGAGGAGAGACGCAACGTTTCGGCTGTGGCGCCCCCTTCAGGCGCGACGCGGCCGAAGTGGTGTGTCTCTTTCCTTTTCCTCTCGGCCTGGGAATTAACCTTCGCCCGTTCCCTGGAGGAGCCCGACGTAGCCCGTCCTCAGAGGAAGGAAGCGCGCGGCTGGTTGTGTCTGAAAGTGAGAGGGCAGTAGGTGTTGTCCCTTGACTCCGGTGCTCAGCCCGGGCTCTCGAGCTCTTCCTGGAATCCCTCCTGACGAAAGCCTGCCAGGTCACGCAGTCCCGGAACGCCAAGACCATGACCACATCGCACCTGTAAGAGCCGCCACTGCCACCCCTCCGCCCGCCCGCTCCCCGGCTCCTGCCCGGCACGCTCTCCGGCGCCGGCGCTGACCCGGTTTGTGTGTGTGTGTGTGTGCGTGTGCATGTGTGTGTCCGGCTCTCAGGAAGCAGTGCATCGAGTTGGAGCAGCAGTTCGACTTCCTGAAGGACCTGGTGGCGGCGGTGCCAGACATGCAGGGAGACGGCGAGGACAACCACGCCGAGGGGGGGGAGAAGGTGTCGCGCAGGTGAGAGGCTGGGGGGGGGGGACTGGGTGTGGGTGGGTAGGTGTGTGATGTGGTGTGGGATGGTGTTTTGAGTGGGTGGGTAAGATTGGGATGGGGTTTGAATGAGTGGGAATAGGTGGGTGGGAGTGGGATGGTGTTTGAGTGAGTGGGAGTGTGATGTTGTGTGGGTGTGTTTGGGTGGATGGGGCGCGTGTCCTCGTGTGCGCTGTGGGTCTGGGCCCCCGTGACGGGGCACGCGTGTCCTCGTGTGCGCTGTGGGTCCTGGGCGAGGGGAGAGCTCTGATGTCGTGCGCGTCTGACGGAGTGACGCCCCTCTCCTTCTCTCGCACCCAGAGGCCGGAAGCCGGGCTCGGGCCGGAAAAACGGGGGCGCCGGCACCAAGGGCAAAGACAAGAAGCAGTCGGGGACGGAGTCTGAGCAGGAGGTGGGTAAAACCTAACGCCCCGGGTTCACCTTGCTGGGGGGGGAGGTTATCGCCTGTAGTTGCACGAGGCTGGTCAGCTTGGGTGCCAGTGCGATGAGGAGTTTCTGGCCCTGTGGTCCACGAGGTCAGGGGGTGTGCAGCCCCGGTTCTGGAGATCCGGAGCGTCTCCTGGCTCACCTACCGGCTTCGGCGGGTCGGGACATTGTGGGAAGAGCTTGGAGGGCTGCGGCTTCCCGGGTCCCGGGTTGTGGACACCTGCATTCGGTCATTTGCTCGCTAGCAAGATTTTTTAATAGACGAGGCGTGTTGTCAGCGTCTCCTTGGAGCTCTCGGGGGGGGGGGGGGGGAGAAGCTTGTTGTCGGCGTCTCCTGGGAGCTCTCGGGGGGGAGAAGCTTGTTGTTGGCGTCTCCTGGGAACTCTCGGGGGGGGGGGGGGGGGGGTGGAGAAGCTTGTTGTTGGCGTTTCCCGGGAGCTCTTGGGGGGGAGGGGAAGAAACTTGTTGTCGGCATCTCCCGGGAGCTCTCAGGGTGGAGGAGGCTTGTTGTCGGCGTCTCCCGGGAGCTCTCGGGGTGGAAGAGGCTTGTTGTTGGCGTCTCCCGGGAGCTCTTGGGGTGGAGGAGGCTTGTTGTCGGCGTCTCCCGGGAGCTCTCAGTGGGGTGGAGGAGGCTTGTTGTCGGCGTCTCCCGGGAGCTCTCGGGGTGGAGGAGGCTTGTTGTCGGCGTCTCCCGGGAGCTCTCGGGGTGGAGGAGGCTTGTTGTTGGCGTCTCCCGGGAGCTCTTGGGGTGGAGGAGGCTTGTTGTCGGCGTCTCCCGGGAGCTCTCAGTGGGGTGGAGGAGGCTTGTTGTCGGCGTCTCCCGGGAGCTCTCGGGGTGGAAGAGGCTTGTTGTTGGCGTCTCCCGGGAGCTCTTGGGGTGGAGGAGGCTTGTTGTCGGCGTCTCCCGGGAGCTCTCAGTGGGGTGGAGGAGGCTTGTTGTCGGCGTCTCCCGGGAGCTCTCGGAGTGGAGGAGGCTTGTTGTCTGCGTCTCCCGGGAGCTCTCAGTGGGGTGGAGGAGGCTTGTTGTCGGCGTCTCCCGGGAGCTCTCAGTGGGGTGGAGGAGGCTTGTTGTCGGCGTCTCCCGGGAGCTCTCTGATGTCCTCTGTTGGTGTTGCCCCCCTGTGGCTGCAGGAGGACTCGGAAGACAGCGAGACGGAAGGCGAGGAGGACGGGTCACAGCCAAGCACAAACCAGCAGCCCGTGGCCAGATTCCAGAGGTGAGGCGCCATCGCCCTGTTTTCTCCTCGGGGGTTTCCGGTGCCCCCTTGATCCGGGAGTGCTTCCCCGCTGTGAGTGCCTGTCCCTTTCCCCTCAAATCCCACTGGGGCTGGGGGCACAGAGAGCCCGGCGCCCCTCATGCAGAATGAAAGGCGCTATATACAAATGCAAATGCACGGATGAGGAGCTCCGGAGTCCCGCGGGCGTTACTGTAGGGATGAGGAGCTCCGGAGTCCCGCGGGTGTCACTGTAGGGATGAGGAGCTCCGGTCCCGGACAGGTAGTTACCTGGATCTGGCTGGCCGTTGCGTCTGCAGGTGTTTCAGGGCTCTTTAAAACGCATTAGCCGAGCTGGAGTGAAACCCTGCAGGCAGGCTGGCTCTTGTGGCCAGGGATGAGCAGAGCTGATCGAAAGGGCAGCCCAGCGGGTGACGGCCCTCCGTCCGCAGAGCCGGCGGGACGGGAGGGGGATCATCCCGGTGGGCGTTGGCGCTGATGGGTTGTTTTTTTTTTGTCTCCTTCCCTTCTCTGCTACATCCCCCCCCCTCCTCCCGCAGCCCGAATCTGGCCCCCTCGTATTTGCACATGGGCACGACGCAGGCAGGCCTGGCGATGCCACTGGGCAACATGATGCCCCCTCCCTCGCTGCTGGGCTCCGCGCCCCCGCCCCAGGAGGATGACGACGACGACGAAGACTACGACTCCTAGCCTCCCTCCTCCTCCTCCTCTCCCTCCCTCCCCCTCCCTCACTCCCTCTGGCCCCTCGCCTCCTGCCCCCCTGCTCCCCCCCCCACACCGGTCCACTTTTTACCTTCGGTTTGTTTTAATTTGTGCCGCGTTTGGGGTGGGAGGCGGGGGGGCGAGCGGCCACAGGCGACGGAGGAGAGCAAGGAGAATCTTTTAGGTTGTATATTATGTGTTTTACCCTTCTTGCGTTGTTTTTGTTTTTTTTTAATTTTATCGTGAAGGAAAAATATTGAGTTCTTTTTTTAAAACGAGTCGTTTCCTTTGAGACACCCCCCCCCCCCCGCCCCCCTCCGGTTTTTGGTCGGGCAGCGCGTCGGGCAGCCTGTTTTAAGGACCCAGCGGATATCAAGATGGCTTCCGGCCTGCTTTGCCTTTGTCTCGTGCTCCGCAGAGGGGGGGGGGGTTGGACGCTTGCTTTGCTGTAGAGAAGATTTTGTGGGGAAGGGAAAAGAAAGAAAGGATGGCACAAGGCTAAGGCTAATTCCCATCAAGCGGATTTCAGGCTTCCTGTGGAAACGGGAAACCGCCAAGCTGGAAATAGCCATACGCCGGTGTGGCCAGGGCTGTGGTGGAGCCGAGCGCTCATGGGTGGTGTGGCAGCCGTTTCTGCGAGATCCTGAATGCGGTCGGCTGCCTCCGTCGATCGGGGGGGGAAACGGGTTTGGCTCCTTAAACGTTGAGAAGCGGGATCCGAAAACGCATGGCGCCTTGGTGGGAGGGGTCCCACGGTCTCCGGGAGCCGGCGTGGCCCCAAGACGAGACCATGCTCCCAACCAGAAAGATGGCCACCAACCGCGTGTTGGGGGGGGGGGGGAGGGTAGGAGCTCGTCAGAAACGCACACAGGCGCCAGAGGGAGAGAGAGGGAGAGAGTGGGCGCGTTTTTTTCCAAATCTGCAGAGGCAGCGCGCGCAGGTTCTCGGATATGTCGGAGGCGGGAGGAGATCCCGGCCCACCGGGAGAGAGAGACACGGGTCAGCCGGAGCTTCCTAGCAGTGTTAACCTGCCGTCAGCAGGCTGGGCTGGCCAGGCAGCGTTCAGCGCTATAAACTTTCACGGGGCGGAGAAAAAAACCGCCTAATCGACCTTTGAGTTTGACTGGGCGGGGCTCCTCTGCTCTTGGGTATCGTTTTCGGGAGGGACGTTGGACGGCGACAGCACGGGGGCGGCGAGACGGGGCACGGCGCTTGAGAAATTCTCGAGTCGTCCAGGTGCGCAGCTGGCCAGCAGACAGGTGTCAGCACGGCTCTTGAGCATTTTCTTCCCAGGAGGTGTGTGGGGTGGGGTGGCATATCCCACTACCGATCTGCGTCAGGATACGGCCGGATAATCTTTTGAGGGGGGGTCTACAGGATGCGGGAGAGAGGGTTGGGGGGGGGGGGAATGGCTTTTTAAAATGGCAAACAAAGGGTTTCAGATCGTCTGGGCCCGTTTTTTTTAACTATAGAAACGGCGATCTGATTTTTACCGCGTGGTGTGAGCGGCGGATCTCGGGGGGTCTCCTCACACAGATCCCAGCCGCCTCGCAGGGCCGCGGATCCCGTTCACGGGCCCAATCGGGCCGGGCCGAGCTCTCCAAGGACCGGGCCTCCTCTGGGGCCACTGGTTTTCCTTTTTTAAAGTTTCGCGGTTTGACTGCCATGTGTGGGTTGATGTTTTTGGTTCAGTAGTGTCATCAAACTAGAAAGGTCCCCGAAACGCTCTGTCCCCCCCCCTCTCGCGGCCCAGCAGGCGATACAGTGTCCGTCGTGGAAAACGCAGGGCCCAAAATATCGTCTGTTCTTGCGCCTAATAAGACTCCAGGCGATAGATCGCTGCCGTGGTGCCGCGTCCCAGGCCTGGCTGCAGCCGAAACGGCAGTCAGTCAGTCTCTCTCTGTGTGAGTTTCCCTGCTGGATCCAGTCGGCCTGGTTCTGGCCCGAACCGGCTGCGGTTCTGAGCCCTCTTGGTCGGACTGCTCCCTCCTGATTTCACCGACAAGGAAGTCTGCCTGTAGGTCTCTTCGTTTTCCCTGGATCAGCTTTGATTTTTTTCAAACTGCACGTCGGTTCGCAAGATGATATGGAGCCGGAGAAGCTGACGCGTTTACCCAATGGTTTTGACATCCCTTATCGACCGGGACCCTGCGCTCCGTTCAGACTACAGTCGGACGAGCGCCGTCCCTCTCGAGCTACAGCTTGGGCTTCAGATGCCTCTCCTGATTTCTCTGCAGCCGGGCAAAAGGCACTTTGATTTCTTTATATTTTTAGACCGAACCTAAAGTTGGCGTGCCCCGGCTGTATCACAGTTCGGCGTTTCCCTGCGACAGACTTAAAAACAAGAAAGACGACGAGAAACAGTTCGACCCAAACGTCCGATTGCATTGCAAGGCCGGGGAGATTAAAGCAGTCGAATCACAGAGGATATTTGACATCCCAGACATTTCAGTATTAAACCTTCTCGTTCTTGCGGCAGGGGGGGACAAAGACACAGCTAGCGTCTAAAATGGGCAGGTGCGCACTGGAGTGACTCTGAGAATTTTCCAAGCCAGGGCCCCGAGCCGTATCGGCTTGACCGCTAGACCACGCTGCGCCATTTTTTTTTTTTTACAACGTCCCACCCCGCCAGACTGGACCACTTCCTGTCCAGGTTGGCGTCTTTTTTTTTAACCTCTCAAACAGGAAGTGTCTTGGCAAGTAGAGCAGAACAGGGCAGGCGTGCCGGAGTCGTCGTCGTCGTTCCGCATCGCTGGAAAAGCCGGAGAGCCAAGACGTCGCGTCTCTCTAAAAGCGGATACCTTCATTATTATTATTTTTTTTTAAGAAAAGGGAAAAAAAAAAATAAGGACACGTGTCAATTTTTATTTTCATTGCCATTTCGGACGGGCCCAGTTCCCCCCTCTCCCATTGTAGGACAAGGAGGCCTGGAACCCGAACAGTTTCTTTCCAGCCTCCTCGGACCGTGGTTCCAAGTTCAGTTCTCCTTTATAAATATTTAATTTTTTTGCTTCCTTTTTAAATGTTTTAATATGTATGACGGCGCGAGAACGTGTTAACCCCCGAGCGGCATCCCAGCTCTTTTGTTTTCGGTGTCCGATCTCTCCAGGTCAAGAGAGGGGAGAAGCTGTTCGTAAAAATCTTTTAACAGTTTTATTTTGTAAGAGTGAAATAAACTTCAGGTTTCATTATAATGTGGCTGTTTGTTCTTGCTGGATTCTTCTGTTTTTTTTTTTCCCTCTTTTCCTGGAAATGAGTTCTGCCCAGCGTACCCTCTCTTGCGGGGGGCGATTCTAGTGTTCGTGACGCCAGTGTCTTGCCCGAGGCCGGGCAAAGGTGTGCTTTTGCAAGGGCTCCTGGGAAGGCTTGTCCTGAAAGGGGGGGGCACGGGCGGTTTAGACCCCCCTCAGCCCGCCAGCGTGTCTCGGGGAGGCGAGAGATTAACAGGACCCCGCAAAACCCCATGGGAAGACCATGCAGACTCCACCCCGGAGGTGTCCCGGACCGTAAGTTATTGGCACTGCTCTGTGCTTGTACCACCGTGAGTTGTGGTTCTCCTTCTCGCGTGTGAATTGAATGCCGGTGGCTGTATCCCCTACCAGTTCACCTGTTGACTGATGCATTTTGGAACGATTTGTGCCCGTTGTCTAAAATGAAAAGGCCTTTTGGCACCACCAAGGCCACTGGTTCTAGCCCAGCTCCCAGTTGCCCAACTGAACCTGTAATAACAGGAATCATTTGAGCAGTTTTGACTGTTTTCAGCTGGTGAACCTGCTAGATTTCACAGTTCCATTTCTTAAAAAACATAACATCCCAGACTTGTGAATGTTCCCCTCAAGAATGCTATGAGTTCAATGAAGGCTTAGCGGTTAATTAAGCTCGTTAGTGAAAGCCAGCGGGTCTGTGGTCCTCCAGGATCCTTCAGCTGAGGCTTAAACGTAAAGACGTGCAGGCACACCTCGGGAAACGCAGAAATGGGAGACACCCGCTCTGGAAACAAGTCTCTCCCCTGGGGATTTAGCACCACCTGCAGGAGAGCAGGTGCCACAGCAGGCAGTGAGAGGAGCACAGGCCTGCGAAACCAGCAGGCCTTTCAATCCACCTCCGAGAATTCGCTCGAGAAGTTTTTGTTTTTTTTATTCTCGTAAAAATGCCTTTCTTTCCGGTAGGTTGCGGGGAGCGGGGGGAGTCGCGTTGAAGTCCCGCCTGTGTTTTTTTCTGGTGTAGCTGGGGCCCGCTGGGCCTAGGTTTCCATGGCGACCGCCTCCCGTGGACCTCCCTGCTGCCCGGCACGACACCTCCTCCTCCTCCTCCTCCTTCAGGCTCCGTCTCCATAGCAACGCCTCGTCCAGGCTGTGAAGTGGCCCTCTGTGGCCCGCCGGGCCTGGCTCTGGGGTTAAACAACACCAGAAAGCACAGGCCGGCTTGAACCACAAATACTACTACTAATAATAATTCCTTACACTTATATAGTGCTTTTCTGGACACTGATGGGTAAAAGGCCAATGGGAAATTTGGCCAGGACACCGGGGTAACACCCCTACTCTTTTCGAGAAACACCCTGGGATTTTTAATGACCACAGAGAGTCAGGACCTCGGTTTGACGTCTCATCTGAAGGACGGCGCCTGTTTACAGTCTAGTGTCCCCGTCACTATACTGGGGCATCAGGACCCACACAGACCACAGGGTGAGCGCCCCCTACTGGCCCCCACTAACACCTCTTCCAGCAGCAGCCTCAGCTTTCCCAGGAGTCTCCCCCTCCAGGTACTGGCCAGGCTCACACCTGCTGAGCTCCAGTGGGGCTGCCAGCGGGGAGCTGCAGGGCGATACAGTTATCGGGGGGGATATAGCTATCGGGGTGATGGAGCTTATAACCTCACTAAACTGTCGGCCTGTGGAGGGAGGCACCATGAACGCCGTCTCACCCCAAGCATTCTTACCCAGAGCAGAATGAGACGTGGACACCAGTGACGATACTGCAGTGACCAGCATGGGCAGAGTTTCACTCTTCTAGACCAGGACAAAAACTGACGCCTTACTGGTTCAATAACTTGCCTTCAGAGAAGGGAGCTCCAGCATTTTGCCAGTTCAAGGTCACTAAGGCGTTTTCAATAGCCTGTGGCACTTTCTAAACCAGCCATTGGAGTTTAGAAGGGCTGTCACTGGTGATGCTACCGAGGGACAGCAGTAAAGCACTCAGTTTCAGATCAATCTGAGCACAGGCAGTGTATTGCGATCAGTGTGATATCAGAAGACCCTCTGACCCTCCCTTGGGCAGTGCAAGCCAATACAGAAACAAAGAAAAAAAGTGTATTACTGATGTTCCTTTCTTGACTCGGGTGATTGTACAGAGCAGGTGGCTGTGGTGTTACACAGACTGGCCTGAACTAACGGATAAACCTCCGATTCCCAACCCTGGCTCTGGAGGAACTTCTGGTTTCTGCTACAGCTGAGTTCTTAATCACAGGCTTATTGATCTCCGTTTTCTATATGGGGGCGTATTGGTAAATTTGCTCCTAAAACGTGCAGTGGGACCTGTAAATGGGTATCAGGCCTGTACTCATTTCAGGGCTGCCTCGCTTGAAGGATGATGAAGAGCTGTTGGACATGTCTGATACAATGCCACTCCCATTGTGGGTGTGTCCAACACAATGCCACTCCCATTGTGGGTGTGTCCAACACCATCCCACTCCCATTGTGGGTGTGTCCAACACCATGTCACTCCCATTGTGGGTGTGTCCAACACCATGCCACTCCCATTGTGGGTGTGTCCAACACCATGCCACTCCCATTGTGGGTGTGTCCAACACCATCCCACTCCCATTGTGGGTGTGTCCAACACAATGCCACTCCCATTGTGGGTGTGTCCAACACCATCCCACTCCCATTGTGGGTGTGTCCAACACAATGTCACTCCCATTGTGGGTGTGTCCAACACCATGCCACTCCCATTGTGGGTGTGTCCAACACCATGCCACTCCCATTGTGGGTGTGTCCAACACCATGCCACTCCCATTGTGGGTGTGTCCAACACCATGTCACTCCCATTGTGGGTGTGTCCAACATATCCCACTCCCATTGTGGGTGTGTCCAATACAGTGATACCACATCAGTGGGTGTGTCAGATATAGTGCCACACCCTCTATGGGTGTGTCTGATAAAGTGCCCCCCCCTCCTCTGTGGGCGTGTCTGATATAGAGACACCCCCCTGTGGGCGTGTCTGATAAAATGCCCCCCCCGTGGGCGTGTCTTATACTTCCAACTGTCTGTTCACCAACTGATCAACACGGAAGAGCTGTTTAGTCAGAATTAATGGCCGGAAAGTTGAAGACAGGCTGTGTAAGGTTCAGCACGATGGTGAAAGTCAGGTCTCTCTGACGCTCAGTAACTGACCAAACCAACAAGTTCCTTAAAAGCAGGCAGGTCAGTGAAGTCCTCGATTAGCCATGGGAGTGGAGCCAGCAGACCCAGCGACCCTCCAGCGCCAGGGCGGGGAGCCAGGGACTTGGGCTGAGGAGTTGCTGACCTGCAGGGTGCGCTCCACTAGCAGGGGCCTCCTGCTGACCCTGTCCAGCATCTCGGCCAGCTCTGCTCTGTACTCCGCGCTCCGTGCCCTCGCCTCTTCCCTAGGCGACAAACAGCACAAGAAGGTGCAGATCCAGCCTTTCCTTTGTCATCTGCTGCCGAGCACCGGGTTTCCCAGCACCATGCCACCCTGTCAGGCTGAATTCACACCCCTGCCTTCACCCCTGGGTGGCCCTTTCACTGTCTTGCACGGCGTCGACCTCTCTGCTTGTCACCACGCTTGTCTTTGACCACCTCCGTCCAGCTGTTCCCGGATTTCTACCCTTTCCCAATCCGGCGTGGCTCCGGCCCTGCCCGCCAGCCATCACGCCAAGACTGACCGTTCTTTGATTTTCACATCCGTGATGTTAACTCCGGACAATCTGCTTTTCCTCGGCTTTGCTGGGTCTCCCATTTGTTCCCCATTCCGCTCAGAGGCAGGGATCGGTTTGAGGTCGTGCCCTGGCACACACCCGGTTTGAAAACATGTCCAGGTGGTTTCAAAGTGGCTCAAATGCGGTCGGCGTGGTGGTGGGGGGAGGGTTGAAAATAAAAACAGCGGATTCCCGGAGCGGTACCTGTAGTGCCTCAGCCTGCTGCGCTGTGTCTGGGCCGAGCTGGGGTGCCGCTGTCCCGCCAGCCACAGGGCCACCCGCCTCCGGAGCCCGGTCCGCAGCGCCGAGCCTTCCTCGCCGGGAGTCATCCCCCCCTCCGCCTCGGCCGCCTCTCGCTCCTCCAGCCTCCTCCTGCGCGGAGGAAACCTGCTTCAATTTCCCTATTTGACCGCTGGGGGTTGAACAGGCCTAGACCAAGCACAGCCCTTTGCTTCAGTGTGTGCCAGTCACTCCCCACCCGGGATCTGAACCCAGAACCCTCCAGGTCTGAGTCCAGAGCCCGTGTAGCTCCTCCACCCTGCTTGCCCGGTCAATGGAAAGTGATGCCGCCCTTGTTCTGGCCCACCCACGACGCCCACCCACCTCACGGTCTCCTTTCTCAGCATGGCCGACTTGGCGTGTCTCAGGGACCTGTCCGAGGTCCCGGCCTGATCCCTCTCCGGCTGCTTCCTGCGGGAGCTCAGCCTTTGGTTTCCCACGTCCTGCTGCCGGGGAGGGCCGTCTGGAACTGGGGGCCGGTCGGTCCGGAAGCCGAAGGGCGGAGGGGCGGTGTGGGGGGCCGCCTTCTCGTCCCGGACCCTGTCAACCCGGCCTCCGGACCGGCGCCGCAGATCACAGAAGTCGGGCAGCACGCGGTTGATGGCGGGCTGGGGGGTTGGGTCCGTGTCCGCTGGTCCGGCTCGTGGGGCGGGGCTCTGCCCAGCAGCCGGTTGTGATGACTTCTCCGGTACCTCCTTCCGGGCGCGCGGCGTGGGCGGGCTCTCCTTCCTCCCCTCCCTGCCCGGGGCGCCTCCTGGGTCGCCCTCCGGCCTGCAGCCCACCAGGAAGGGCGGCTGCAAGCCGAGCAGCAGGGCCCTGCGTTTCTGGTGCAGGACCTCCCTGCGGCGCCCCCTGTCTTCCACCAGCCTCCGGTACGGGGGCAGCCGGGTGCTGTCCGGCACGGGCCTGGCCCGGAAGGGAGCGGGCTGGCCCGTTTCCCCCCGGGCTGCCTGGGGGGGCCCCTTGCGCCGCCGTCTCTCCTCGTCCCGTGACGTTGACGCGACCTTTGGGGTCTCCGCGGGGACTCCGGCCAGGGGGGCAGGGGGCTCCGGGGAGTTGGCGGGGATCCGGGCGGCGGACGGGGGCGTGTAGTCGTCCACGGAGAAGTCCTCCCAGATCCAGTCGAACGGCGGGCCCCTCGGGGCCCGGGGGTCCTCGGCTGGGTCGTCCGCCGCACTGCCCGTCAGGGCTGAGGTCTGGCCCGCTGGGAGCCTGTGCTCGGAGGTGCGCAGTGGCATTCTATAGCAACACACACAGGACCCAGAGAGAGGAGAGGAGATGCAGGCAGTGAACAGGAGCACAACCTGCATTTACTCACTGTACAGTAAAAAAAAACCTCTCTTATCTGTTTTATAGTAAAACGTTTTACGTTGATGTTCCATGAGAGGTGCTATTTAGGACAGTGGTAATTATTATGGCATGGTTAGCACTGCTGCCCAGCAGTGCCGGGGCCCTGGGTTGAATTCCTGGGGTGCTATCCGTGTGGAGTTTGCATGTTCTCCCCGTGTTCGTGTGGGTTTCCTCTCAGGGCTCTGGTTTCCTCCCGCCGTCCACAGACCTGCACTGGACTGGTGTCCCGTCCAGGATCTCTCTACCCAGCCCACGGGGACGATCATCCTACATTGGAGTGTAAGAATTCCATTGTACCAGTACATGTACCGGTTACAAGTTCAAGCAATTATAAGCTGGATTATCATGCCATCCATCACTTTTCTAAACAGCTTCAGCCAATAGAGGGCTTGAAAGCAATGGGCGCAAGGCAGGTACACCCTGGATGGGACGCCAGTCAATCTCAGAGCACACACCACGGCCAGTTTTCCCAGAAACCAACTAGCCTACCAGCACCTAGTAGTAGTAGCAGAAGTAACTGTATTAGCAGCAGTAGTTGCTGTATTAACTGCAGTAATAGCTGTATTAGCTGCAGTAGTAGCTGTATTAACAGCAGTAGTAGCTGTATTAACAGCAGTAGCACCTGTATTAGCTGCAGTAGTAACTGTATTAGCAGTAGTAGTTGCTGTATCAGCAGCAGTAGTAGCTGTATTAGCAGTAGTAGTTGCTGTATCAGCAGCAGCAGCAGTAGTAGTAGTAGTAGTAGTAGTAGTAGTAGTAGGGATTTCAGCTTTCATACAATCCAGTAGGTTCTTGGAGCAGGATCATTGGCTAAGTGCTACACAAAAGGATCGAACACACTTGATTCCTGGCTGTGGATCATTCTCCCACTAACGGGGAATGTGAGCCGGGTTTAGACCCTTGTGACACAGGTCAGTTTTCCCCTACAGATGCCGTGCTGCTGCTGTGGCCATCCTGCTCAGTACCAGAGGCACTGCAGGTTCAGGGACTCGCTGCCTGTGCTTGGCAGAGGAGCCGGTACTGTGAAGACACCATCTGTGGGATCTCTGAAATCTGAATCCATCCTCAGGGCCCTGCTGGGCCGCCACATGTTTCATATTTGTGTTCCAATATTCAAGCTAAACCCGAAATTCAGACAGGTCCCAGAGAGCCCTGGAGTGTTCTGTACCTTGGCTTCCCTTACGCCTTGTGCCTGTTGTATTGAAATAGATACCACTACGGATACTGCCACTGCAGAACGGTTTCGGATCTAATGGGTTTTTAACTTGAGGAAACCGCAAGGTGGCAGGGTGGCACAGTGGTGCAGTGGTGAACATTGCTGCCTCACAGCGCTGGGGTTCAATTCCTGGGCTGCTGTCTGTGTGGAGTTTGCATGGTCTCCCGAAGTCCACATGGGTTTCCTCCCACAATCCTAAGACAATCCCCTGGTGGGTTAACTGGCTTATGGGAAAACTGGCCCTGGTGTGAGTGCGTGTCTGTGTGCGCCCTGTGATGGACTGGCGTCCTGTCCACGGCGTACCCAGTACCCTGCTGGGATAGGCTCCAGCTCCCCTGCAGCCCTTTACTGGATAGAGCAGCAACAAAATGGATGAATGTCTCAATACAGCATTTAAAATCCTCCAAATGTGTTGACTCAGCAAGCCTGACTGGATTACTCTCTGTTCAGCAAAGGCACTAAGAGGCAGAGTACTCAGGACTTAGTACTGCAGCACTTCTGTGCGCAAAGAGTGGTGGGGGTGTGGAACAAGCAGCCCAGCCATGCTGTTGAAGCCAGTGCCCTGAACTAGGGACTATGAAGAACAGAAAGTGACTCAGGCAGGCGTGGCCCTGAGAAAGACGCGGGCGCCGGGGGGTGAGGAAGATGACGGCGCCCCCATACCCCCCCCCTCCTGCTCCTGTACTGACCGCAGTCCGCTGAGAGACGGTCCCGGGTCGGGCCGGACGAGCTCGAGAGCCAGGCTCTTCACCATGCTGTAGTCTGGGAGCTCCCCCTGCAAGAGACCCCACAAACAGCGCGTCTCTGACGGGGCCCTCCTGGGAGAGACGCCCCACTTCTGAGAGAACACTGCCAGCCCGGGGGGGTGGGGGAGCAGCCTAACCACTCTAGACTGGGGCTCAGATCCAGTCTTTGTGGATACACAGGCTCCTCCCTCTTTACTTGATTAATATGGCCAGCTGGCGCCGTTCTGGGTCCAGTTCCGGACCTGGCGTGCTGTCTGTGTGGAGTCTGCATGTTCTTCTTGTGTCAGTGTGGGTTTGCTCTGGGTTCGCTCGGGTTGTCCTCCACAGTCCAAAGACATGCTGGGGAGGTAAGTTGGCTTCTGGGAAGATTGGCCCCGGTGTGTGTGTGTGTGTGTGTGAGTGAGTGAGTGAGTGAGTGAGTGAGTGAGTGAGTGAGAGAGAGAGAGAGCTGGCTGTACTCTCCGTTGTCTCTGCTATTTAAAGCGATGCTCATTAGCGGTGAGTCGGATCGGTGTTCATGGTGTTGGGACAGCAGCCGGGTGAAGCGAGGGCTGAACACTCACCGGACACGGCGGGCTCAGCCCGAGGTGTTGGGGCTTTAAAGACGGACCGGCCGGTTTCCTCCGGGCCCGGGCGGCCCAGCGCTGGTCCGTACGGGGCGTCCAGTGCCCCCGGTCCACGGGCGCTTGCAAACACCCGTTTCTCAACACCGCCTGGCGATGCGGCTCCCACATTTTCAGCTCTCGGGGCGGAGCGGGAGGGGGGGTGTCAGGTGAACCGGAGCCCCCGATATGGACATCTGCGACCCCTTGACCCCAGAGGCAGGTGGACTCCCCCCCCCCCCTTGTTGCCTAGCAACAGCAACTCGCCGACAGCTGCGTCACAAACCGACCGCCGCCGCGTAGGACGGCTCGGTTTTCTTCATCGAGGTATATTTTAAGGTCTTGTTCGGGTTTATTTTTCCTGGGGGTCATTTCTTTAGCGCGAAAGACGTTGTATTTGGTCTCTCTGCCCCAGGGGGGGGGGAGTGTGGGGTGGACGGCTGAGGGAGGCACGCACCCACCCGCCGCCTCCGGTCTTTTTTCTTCTCGTCTTTTTATTTTGTTCCCCATAAAGTTAGATAACCGGCCAGTGAAAAAACTCCTTTTTTGTTCCCCTTCGTACGAAAGCGTCCAACCCTAAACCGGACCCGGGATTTTTACAACCTCCATAACAGCCCTCACACCCGGAGGAGGCGAGTCCGGGGAAAATGTACTAACGGGGCGAAAGCTATAACCGTAAAACTCTGCCCGGCGCCAGAATTAATCTTTTTTTTTTTCAGTCGCGATAGATACAATAATCTTTCTTAGTTCAAACGAGTTTTAATTCCAGCATTATTCATCAAAGTACTACCAAAAAAAAAAGGAGAGAGAATTTTCTCCGGCGGTTTGCTTTTCCGTTACCCGTCTCGCGAGGTGAGACGATCCGTCGGACCGGCCGCTAAGCTCGAGCGCCCCCCCCCGCGCGACAGCACCGTGCACGTGGGTGGGGCCCGAGTTCCGCCACCCGGCGCCATCTGGCGGTGGGAGAAGCGCACGACAGCCGCGCTGGATCCACTCCCGGGTTTAACCTGCGGGAGTTGGTGGTTTTTTTCGGCTTAGCGCCGTGTACCTCCGTCATCCGTGGGGTGTGTGCCGTGGGGTGTGCGCTGGTCTGGGTTTGTGGGTTAGGAGTGGAGAAGCCGTCTGCTTCGTGCAGTCCCAGCTCTTAATAATAATAATAACTGCTTACACTTATATAGCGCTTTTCTGGACACTCCACTCAAAGCGTTTTACAGCTAATGGGGATCCCCTCCACCCCGAGCAGTGTGTACCCCCACCTGGATGAGGCGCCACTCCGCTCCCCACACCCCAGCTCTCAGTGGGGAGGAGAGCAGAGTGATGGAGCCAGTTCAGAGAGGGGGGTTATTAGGAGGCCATGATGGGTCAAGACCAGGGGGGAAATTTGGCCAGGACACCGGGGTGACACCCCTACTCTTCTCGAGAAACACCCTGGGATTTTTAATGACCACAGAGAGTCAGGACCTTGGTTTGACGTCTCTTCCGAAGGACGGCGCCTGTTTACAGTCTAGTGTCCCCCATCACTATACTGGGGCATCAGGACCCACACAGACCGCAGGGTGAGCGCCCCCTGCTGGCCCCACTAACACCTCTTCCAGCAGCAGCCTCAGCTTTCCCAGGAGTCTCCCCTCCAGGTACTGGCCAGGCTCACACCTGCTGAGCTCCAGTGGGGCTGCCAGTAGGGAGCTGCAGGGCGATACGGTTATCGGGGGGATATAGCTATCGGGGTGATGAAGCCCTTGTTGTGTCACACCCACGTACAAGTGGAAGTTTACTGTAAGAGTGTGGTTACCTCATTGATGTTGCCACCGACAGGCCACGTTTATCTTACCTACACAGAGAGAGTGTCGGTACAAGATGGGCGCACCTGACTGCCTCCTTCCCAAACCCACAACCGCCCCTTGTTGAAGACGATGGGGCATGGTGGGAAATGGAGTTAAGTGAAATAATTACTATTCCTGACACTTCTATAGCGCCTTTCGGGACCCTTCACTCAGAGCTCTGTACAGGTCCTGGGGATCCCCTCCACCCCCAGCAGCGTGTACCCCCACCTGGGTGAGGTGCCAGTCCGCTCCCCACACCCCAGCTCTCAGTGGGGAGGAGAGCAGAGTGATGGAGCCGGTTCAGAGAATGGTACACACACACACAAAAAAAAAACATTTCTTATTCTAACTCCCCGTAGCTCAAAATGAGCGGGTCGGGGGCGCCACGCCGTGCGTTTCTCCCCGTCGCTAAGCAACGGCTCAATGAACCGGAACTCGCGCCGCCATCTTGGCGAGCGTCGCACCCGGGGCCGAGCGCGTTTCGGCGTCTGTAAAAGAAAAAAAACAAAACGTCAACCCACCGTTCTCGTTCGTTTGACGTCTTTATCACGGCTGTTCGATGAATGTGATTTGGCCAAACGAAAGGGTGTTGTTTGTTTTTATATATATATACTGCAAGAGGTGTAGGGCTCATCTTTATCGTTTACAAGAGGCGCAGGGCGTGTTCCGATCTGCGCTTCTCGAAAAACCGACGAGGCAGAGTTGGCGTCGTCAGTCTGCGGGGTTGTAGCTTTTAAGACGTGCATTGAAAGATAAGATTGTTGGCAGTAAAATGAATCATTTGGGCGGATGGATAATCCCCGCGGTAGTTGTTGACAGTAAAACATTTCTCCCGGTGAATATATGCGCCTCTGATCCTAAAAATAACAGCACTCGGTTTGTTGAAGTTGAGGAAGAGCTCAGGAGATTTCGGGACAGTTTGTGCTGTTATGATAGATTCCCTGTGCCTGTCATTCTCCTTCGGTTTAGAGTTGCATATGTGGCGTTTAGGCTTAGGGGTTATTGACAAATTGAGGTCCAAGACTAAAGGGGTTCACATTGTGTCATAAGGACAGATCCCAAACCGTCAAGAATTGATTTCTGGTCAATTTCAAACTCATGAGAAGGACAGAGTACCAAGGTCTCCCTTCAACCGGCAGTATTGACTGATCACAAAGCCCTCTCGAAATGCATGACATCTTAGTGAATTTACTAGAGACTGCTGTGCAACTCTGAATCCCATAGAAATGTCCAAATATGTGCTGTATAGCTAAGAGCATCAGGCTTCCTGGTGATCTCGATACCTTGCGGTCACAGTGCACAGAATCAAAAGCCAACATTTAATTGTATACAAGACAGAACTGAGTCATTTGCACAGAGAGGAGTGTGGCGATACTCTTCTGCTGTTAATAACAATGGTACTTTGCATGGGATAATATCATTGCACGATTCGATACTGCTAGATTTAATCAGGAAGTACTTATCAAGTTTTAATACACCGTTATGTCATTTAAAAGCATTTTATTTAAACGCAATTTTTTTTTCTCCGTGGCGTTTATAAACTTCTGTGCAAACGCTCCGAGCTCATATCAGCGGGGATGTTCTGTCTTCTAAAAACAGGTATAAATCTACGCATCGCTGGGTTTAGTGAGTACTCGTAAGTAGAGTGACGTTTACTTAAGATACGTCACAGTTTACCTGGGATACGTCACAGTATTTGATGGTGTGACATTACAGGCAGCGTCATT